>NC_046222.1:61921501-62227907 GCF_009819885.2 Catharus ustulatus
CACAACCCAGATAGCTGATCCAAACTGGTGAAGGATGTTTTATGCTATTTAGTTTCATACTAAGCAACAAAAATTGAGAGTGTTGGGGCAGGTAGGCATTGCCTGGAGACTAGCTGAGCATCAGTCTGCGGGAAGTGTACAGTGACTGCATCAGTTAAGGGATCTAGGTTTGATTTTCCTTCCTCTTTCCATTGCTCCATCTTCATCTCAATGCACAAGTTGTCTTGCTTTTGTTCTTCCTACTCTCTCGTGATTTGACAAGTGAGGCTGGGTGAAGCGAGTGGGCAGCTGTGTGCTGTTTACTCCACTGGTCTGGGTCAGCCCACCACAACTGTGCAAGCCAGGAGTAGCTGAATAACACATGTCATTACTCACACATATTCAGAATTCACTAATAGCACTTCAAATCCACAAAACAACTGTGAGTTATTTTTAACCGAAAAAGTCAACTTCAGTATTCACTTCAGTGAGTAAATGCATTAAGAAGCTTGAAAAGGAAACAAGAACTTGATACTTCAGTCAGAAAAGGAAAAAATTTCACTTGTACTTCAAACAGTATTCTTTATTAAATTCTTATTTCATAAGATTGAAACTGGGTAATAATAGTTCTGATTTATGGTAAGTTACTCCAGTGGACCAATATAATATGAGATCTCCTCTATTCCTGCGTCAACCCAGACAGACTACCTCCATCCACCACCCAATTTGGTAGAAAAAGTTATTTACTTGTGCACAAAATTGTAAGTCTGTTGGTACCAGTTTTCCTATAATAATTGTTACAAATAATTTAAAAAGGCTTGACATGTTGGAGTTTTTTTTCCCTTTTATTGCTTTATCATATCTGAAAGCCATTAGCAAAAATTTCTAACAAAATTGGCTACAGGAAGAATTACAATGACTTACCTTTGATTTCTTCTACTATTAATTTATCACATATTTGCTTTTCATATGTCTCTATATGTTCTAAAGATTCCTGAAAAAGATCTGCCTCTCTCATCACTTGATTTTGATATAAAATCAGTTCACTATATTCATAGTCTATTTTATTAGGAGGAACCTGGGGGGAGAAAACAATATAATAGTTAATATTTACCCGTACCCCAAATACATGCAGTATTACAGAATACAAATTTAAGCTACGGAACATGATTGGGTCTGTTTATATACACCATCTAAACATGCAAAATGTCAAACTCCCATTACTCACAATCAAATCAGATTCATTTAAGGATAACCTTCATAGTTAACATATTAGAAGTCCTTTATTTCTCCTTTTTCTATCACTGTGGCAAGCTAATTAAAAACTGAATTATATGAAAGAAAGCAAAGATCTTCATATATTTTCTTTCTGAAGCATTTATGCACTACACAACAACTTTGACATTAGTTCTACAGCAGATAGCTGTATCA
Source organism: Catharus ustulatus (assembly GCF_009819885.2). NCBI lineage: Eukaryota > Metazoa > Chordata > Aves > Passeriformes > Turdidae > Catharus > Catharus ustulatus. The sequence continues at coordinate 61,922,912 of NC_046222.1, forward strand.
TTTCCAGTATACCAGAGTTCTGGTTCAAACTATTTCTAAGAGGAATGACCCATCCATAGCTTGACAACTGGAATTTTTCAGATAGAGAACTTATACTATTTCTCTCTAACCAAGTGTTCTCTGTACTAAACTTCAATCCCCCAGAAAACACACAGTGTACAAGCATACAGAGTTTTTCAAGCAACAGAGAATTTTTAGGTCTGCCTGCAGTTGCATACCTAGGACTTTCAAGAGGCTACAGTACAACCAGTGGGTCATCCATCTCGCAGTGCTACAACAGCCAACGAAGCAGGGTGACATTGAAAATTATTCCTTTCAGCAATAACTCCATGCAGCAGATTTAGGCAATGAAAAGTCTTGCCAGAGTTAGAGTAATTCTTTTCATACTAAATGCTTTTCACTAATACACAAAACACCACTCCAATTGCAACATTAGCAAGCAAATGCAATCTCCAGAAAATGCTGAGCAGATCAACAAAACTATATGAAATGTACTGTCCCAACAAATTGTGAGAGACTTATAATCTAGCATTATTTTTACATAACTAAAGATGAGAAGCAGTTGAGGTTGACAAATGTTAATGATATTTTTTCCTGTGACACTACATACTTTGTTTCTTCCTGAGCAACCAACACTTTAAAGTCATATTGGTCATTCAACAGTTTACTATTATTTTCTGTTCCTGAAAAAAGCTTTCCCTTGGTCTTTAAAAGAGACAAATAAGCTAATAAACAAAAACAACACAAAAAGCCAAAATATTACACTGGCTGAAAGGAAGATTCTTATCAAGAATACTGTCCTAAACCACTACTTCCAGCCCTTCCCTAAGTAGAAATTGATTTTACAGGATTTAACCTTTCTGATTACATGCTCTTCAGATTTTGAGAGGTAACTTTTACAGTATTGCTGGGCATTTTTAGAAAGATTTGCTTTTACATGTAAGCGGCCTGAAAGATAGTATAACTAAATAAAATACTATAAAGATGCAGTATCTGACAATGAACATTACTATGAAAATAATATCATTCAAGTATCTTTTTTAGCAGCTAATACAGTACAGCAAATGATCCCTAATGGAACAAGACTATACCTTACACATAATAGTCAGCAGGTAGCTCGAAATTCTACCCACTTCTCAATCTCTTATCTACAGCTTCACTTCCATTTCCACCTTTGCTCAATTTTTAGTCTATATTACCCACTAGAAATCACCAACAAAAACATTGTTACCAGGAAAGCATTTTTAACGTCTTCACAGAATGGACTCATGAAACAAGGGTTAAGCATTAAGCATTTCTTCCTGTTTATCCTTACTGCAATACCATGGAAAAAAACTGCAGAGCACCAATTTAGTTCATTCTCCTTCACCTCCTCCTAAAAATATTCACTCCTCCAACACAATGCACATATCTAAATTCCAAATTCCACAAGTAGCACAGCTTTTTGGCACATCAATAATTGGTTTTGGGCCTTCAAAACACAGATTACTCAAAATCCCATTAAAAATACATACACAATACACACAGAGATACCAACTGACCTCCTCATAGCTGGTTTGGTTCAGCACGATAATCAAAAAAAAAAAACCACCAAGAAAACAACAACAAAAAACCCCAACAAAACAAATTAAAAAATCAGACAAAACCCAAAAACAAACAAAAAACCCCCCCATAAAAAACCCTACCAAACCAAAATATTCAAATTAAATTTTTCTTAAACATAGACTAAATCCAGCAGAAATATAGAGCACTTACTATCACTCCATTTAAAAAGTTATTTTTTAAGTAATGTTAAGAAAGATGCATTTTCAAAGACATTTCGAAATTTCATCAATTTAACGATGATTGAAATCTGTAATTCATCAGAAGGTCAGCAATTAACAACTCCAGTAGTTAAACCGAATAATCAGATTGCTTTATAAAGAGTAAGATATTCTATAAAGAAAATGTCCACACCATTGTTATTGCTGCTCAATACATCTTTACTCCTCCCTCCCCCCAGAAAAGCAATGATTCTTGCAGAGGAGATGTTCAACTTTCTCCTGAACTTAATTCTGCTGTTTAAGAATAAACTTCCTCTCCTCCTGGACCAAAGAAGGATCAACTTTTCAACTGCAGGTGCCCTAACAACTGTCACTGAAAGAATGTGACAAGATGCAGCCAAAACATACCTAAGAGCAGACCCCCAAAACTCCAGAGGTTTTCTGTCCATATTTGTGGGCCTGATGCGAAAATTAGGAATAAAATAAAAATTAAGAATAAAAAATTGTTCTGGAAAAGAAGAAAAAATGGGACATACAACAGTAAAACAAATTGCATAGTTGTTTTACACCTTGGTTCCCAAAATTTAAATTCTGAACTGACTCTTACATAATTTTAACTTAACTTGGAACAGCACAAGCTGTTATATTTCCTGCAGAGATGTCCACCTTTAACCTCATAACCTGTTTTTGACTGCAATATTGTGCATCTGGTCAATTTACAGCTTTCAGATGACAGGCAACATTGATCTTAAAACACTAAAAGACAAAATTCACCATTTCCAGTGATAACTTAGCCACTAGAATAAAACTGTCAATGATAAAAAGCAGTTTCACTTTAATTTGTTAATCAACTTCCCGACACTACTCCTTCCTTTGCTTTCCCTGCTAAGCAAGCTTCCTAGCCATTACTCTACTATGCTCTTAAATCAGCACAGAATTTTTACTAAAATCACCAAGGCTTTTTTCTGTTTATGGTAAACAAAAGACTCTCTGCCCTTCACAGACAGCTTTCTCTCTAGTAATCTCATCTTGCCATCTTGTTTTCATTTTCTTTTATTTTGACAACAGGCTCATCAATAAGTCTTGATCTCTCAGTAATAAGTGCTCTACGGGTAAAATCTCTGCTATCAGAACTAAGAGTGTATTTTACTTTTCACCCATAAGCTAGCCCTGAGAGGCAGTTTTACAGTAAACTAAGTCAGACTAAATGCAACTTGAATCAACAAAGGCAGCTCACTTCCCTCTATTATTCCCCTTCCTCTGTCCCCTCTCACCTCACATTTGCTCAGTTTAGCCAATCAATCCTCCCAAAGAGTAATTATCTTTCTGGCACTTAGGCTTCCGGAACCAACCCTCCACAAATCAGCCAGCGCTGCACAAGAAAGTGGTGCAAGCACACAGGAAAAACTCAGATTGCTGGTTTTGGCAACAACTTGCAGCTAGATTAGCTGCATTGTTTTGTCATACTGAATCTTCAGATATTAATCTACAACCACTAAAATGACAGTTCTTTGATTTTTTTCTTAGTTTCACTGCTTGGTCTTCGCTATTTGCATTCACATCTGAGCAGACTGCGCTGCCTGAGCAATTCAAGTAAATAAATATCACTATCCTGCATCACCATTATTTATCAATTTTTGTGATACCAGCATTTTATCATGGTACATTTCTTTATCTATTCATTAACATGAACTGTAAACTTCACTATCAGGCCTAGTACAGATCACCATGAAACTCCTCAAAAACATCCTGTTTGTTGAAGAGCCCCACTCATGACTCTTTTGGATACCCTTCTGTCTTTTAATCCTACTTCGAAACTACCACTCTTCTATTGCAGTCACATGCAATATTTTGTGAAGTCCATCTATCAAGTCGAGTGCATACGAACTACAAGCCAAGAGGGGAGATTTCAGAATGAAAGTAAACAAGATTAATACCTTAGGAAGGACATTAAGACACTTGAGCATGTCCAGAGGAGAGCAACAAGGCTGGTGAGGGGCTTGGAACACAAGCCCTATTAGGAATGGCTAAGGAAGCTGGGGTTGTTCAGCCTGGAGAAAAGGAGACTCAGGGGTGACTTTATCACTCTTTACAACTTCCTGAAAGGTGATTGTAGTCAGGTGGGGGTTGGTCTCTTTCACCAGGCAGCAACTAACAGAATGAGAGGACACAGTCTCAAGCTGCACCAGGGGAGATAGAGGTTGGATATTAGAAAAAAGTTTTTCACAGAAAGAGTGATAAAGTACTGGAATGGTCTGCCCAGGAAGGTGGTGGAGTCACCATCCTTGGATGCGCGTAAAAAAAGACTGGATGTGGCACTTGGTGCCATGGTCTAGCTGAAGTGTTAGGGAATGGGTTGGACCTCATGATCTTGAAGGTATCTTCCAACCTAGTCATTCTGTGAATTCAAAGATCCATGCAATGTCCTGAACACGATTATTTTAACTGCAGGACTGAAAAACCCCGACACCACAAAACCACTACATTTGGGGAGTATTTTTCCACCACTTGCCTCTGCGACACAATGCTAATCAACAGTTAAACCAGCTCAATGTACAAGCACAGGCAGTCTTCCTATTTTAAAGGAATTTCCCAAATATCTCCAGTTTCATCAGAAAATGGCATAAGTGCTTGCTCTCATCTTAGGATCATCTTTGTTTTAGGGTGAGATTTGAGACAGTGGTAACTTGCACAGCAGACTCAATGGATATAATGCAGTCATCTACAGTGTTTGCATCTGGCTTAGTCTGAACAGTGTATCACGACAGCCATCAAACAACCATATTTACACACAAACTTTTAGAAGAGACACCACTAACAGCCTCACTTCCATTCTTGCCAAGGGGCCAATACCACTACTAAGCTCTTAGTCCTGGAAAACCCTCCGTTTCTTATGCAACATTTGCTGATTTTCCATCTACTCTATATTCTAACTCTAACAGTTGACACCAAACTCAGACTGGGCGCTGCTGACTCATTGGAGAATGATAACTTTTTGGTTGTCAAACACTCACAGAAGATGACCCAATTTTGATCAAAACTTATCCTCAGTTTCTACGAAATGCTGAAGTTACAGCTCTTTTTAAAATATCAAGCTATATATACCCAGCTTGCAACATCCTTTTTTTGACCATTTTATGTGATCAAGACAAATACTGGTCTCTCCTAGCCATTTATTTCCTTTCTTATACTTGATCCCATATATAATAACTCAAAAAAGATATGAGATTTTTGTTTTAAAAACACACAGTCTAGAGGTCAGGTAGTATCTTAGTATTCTTACACAATTCTTCCAAGCTGAATGGATCTATAAACATGTTTCTTTTTCTTCCCACATTGCAGAATAATCAACACATCTACTCTCTTCTGCTAATTTAGACTCTATAGCACTGCATTACCACTAACAGAACAAGGGAATACAGTAATTTCACGACCATAAGGCACACCGGACTATAAGGCGTACCTTTTTTTGGTCGCGAAGATCTGTGCCACGCGCAACAAAGTAACGAATTACTAACGGAAACCCACGATCATGGAGTTTACTGGCAGGGGGTCAATTTGGAAACATTTTTCATAGATCGGCATAGGCTTCCAAAGGCAGCCCCAGGTACCCTCCCCATGCAGTGGGCCCTGTCACTCCCGCCCGTCCCCGCTGCCGGTTGGCGTGGTTCGGTGCAGCTGCGGGGCCGCCTCCCCCTTGGGGCTCCATGCTGCCGCGGTGCTGTTCCCCCTCGCGGCTCTGCGGAGCCGCCGTGCCGCTCCCTCGCTCGGCTCGGTGCTCCTGTCGTGCCATTTCCTCGCTCGGCTCCGTTGTGCCGCCATGCTGTTCCCCCTCGTGGCTCCGCGGAGCAGCCCTGCCACCCGTCCCTCGCTCGGCTTGGCAGTGCGGCCGCCCTGCTGCCCATCCCTCATTCGGCCCGGCGGCGCCGCCGCCCTACCGCCTGTCCCTCGCTCGGCTCGGCAGCCCGGCCGCCCTGCTGCCCGTCCCTTGCTCGGCTCGACACACCACGGCCCCACCTGCCCCTATCACCTGTGGCCCTGCTGGCCCGTGCTGGCCACAGCCCCGCTGGCTATGCCGGCCCCTATCGGCTGTGGCCCCGCTGCCCCTGGCACCCCGGCCCCACCGGCCCCTATCAGGTTGTGGCCCCTTGGCTCAGGCCGCCGCACACAACAAAGTAATGAAGTAGTAATACCTCCCTGCCCGTGCTGCTCCCTGTGCCTGGGGCCACCCCCTGCCTTCCTGCCCATGCTGCTCCCAGTGCCTGGGGCTGCCCCCTGCCTTCCTGCCCGTGCTGCTCCCTGTGCCTGGGGCTGCCCGCGGCTGCTCCCCACATCGCTACTCGGCGCTCCCGCAGCGCCATCCCCCCTCGCGGCTCTCACTTCTAGGGTGGCAAATGTCGCAACTTTGTGTACCATATAAGGCGCACCGGACTATAAGGTATACTTCCGGGTTCAGAGAAAAATTTTAGTCAAAAGGGTGCACCTCATAGTCGTGAAATTACTGCAGTCTCTCTCAAAATAGTTCATACTCAGTGATTTTAGGACTGCACCATTTGATTTACTCAGACCTCAGCAACACTAACTCTGACCAAAGAATTTTCAGCTACATATTCATGTTACTCTGAAACAAAGCATTGATTTTGAGTGTACTATATACAGATGCATACAAACCATTGACAATATTTCATTCTTTGTAGAGATGTAATGGCATCCAGACTATGGCAGGAGAAAGTATTTTGGATGTGCTCATTTGCCCTATTTTCTGTAGTTTCACCTACTACAAAGAGGCAGGATCACAGGTTCTCTCTAGCTACAAGTCTCACAAACATTAAGACAGTCCACATGAGACTACTCTTATATCTCTTATATCTTCAACCTTAACAGTTTATTGGGGCGGGATGGGGAAGTATTCCTGTATAATTTGTCTGCTGCTAAGCTCCTGGAAATTTTTCTGCTCAAAGAAGAAAGCTCCACAAATAACAAGTTTATTCCTAATTCATAACTGGTTACTATTTCCAAAGAACTAATTCCTCATTCTATCCCTTATACAAAGTGTTTTCTTTCTAGACCAGGAAACCTTACCTGTTGGGTTTTCCTAAACTCTTCAAGTAATTTTAAGGCCATATCATAATCTTTTAATAAGTGGTATGCAATGGCATATCCAATCCAGGAAGCGCGTTGTGTGGGGCGCAGTTGAAGCAGCTGGTACCTTGTCTCCTTCAGGAGAAGAAATGTAATTTTAAAAGAAGAATTTTTAACCAGAGTTACCACACATTTATAATGATTTAGCACCAAGACAGTCAATATTTTAAGAGAACTTTTAAAAGCCCTAGGCAACCTTTGAAATTCTAACAGCAGTACAGTTCTGTTTGATAAATTTGGAGGTTACATTCTAAACACACAAGTCATGGAACAAAGTAGAAAATCTATTTGTGGAGACACAGAAGGTGTCATTTTCAAGAGCACTACCTAAAGGCCTAAATTATTTCCAAAGACAGAGCTTTGAAATCTCAGAAAGCCCCTTCCAACAGAAAACAGGAGCTCACTGCCGTTGAAAGAGCGGCATTCACTCTCCTAGGCACAAGGTCCTCACACACTATTGCAACACTTCTCAGAACTTCTCCCTGAGTCAAGTAATCCTCAGGTCAGCAATTCTATTTTCCCTTTGCATTAGTAAATTCACAGGAATTAACATCCTTAGTAAGGAGATCAAATGGGCTTGGCATTACAGTTCAGTCCTCTACTTCACACGAAAAAGACAAATCAGTTCAGTCGTTTTGAAACTATTCACAATTTTAAGGTTTCATTTTTAATAACAATCATCAACGCAATTCCAGAAGCAGTCATCATGGGGCAAATTACCCACATACTAACAAGAAACATGGCATTCTTATATTACCATGTGTACTTCTTACCAAAAACACCTTCAGCATTTGCACACAAAACACCATTTGCAGGGTTCACAATTGCTTGGAATGTACTTCTACTTGCTAATTTAAGTACTGTCCCTTTTTCTTACTACTTTTGTGAAAAATGAGTTAAGAACTATTTTTACAAAGTGACTGGTGAGTGCAATTGCACGGAATATTTCTAGTTCTGCTCTCAACCTTATGTAGAGCTCTTCTGCAGTATCTTTTCCTGCTTTCCTAAAGAATAGCTTAAAACACTTTTGAAAGAGAAGAGAGTAGCAACAGAAATATTACCAATAAAAGACTTCGGAGTGGAATAGAACAAGAGAAGGATAACAGCAATAAGTGGGAATTCAAAGAGAATACTTACTCTATATCCTTCTAAATCCCTCATCTGAATCTGCAACAAAGAGAGATCCCTCAAGATCTGTAGGTTATCTTTATCTAGCTTGAGCGCATTCCGGTAACACTTGATGGCTTCATCATATTTCTTATCCGAACGCTGCAGAAGACCATAGACATGCCAACCTAATGCAGGTTAAGGAAGATACATTTACAATTTCCACAAAGTAACTGCAGTGCACTTATTTTACAGTCCAAACAACTTGACATCTTCCTTGAAGATCAGTACCATTACAAATGAAGATGGAGTACTGCAGCCAGACTTCACTAACACACTGTAAAATATTAAATGCTTCCAAGTATTCTTTTTAATGACATGTTAGTGCTTAAGTCACATTCAGAACCCCATGAGCATCATTATACAAACTAAATTATCCAAACCCCAGACTGTAAGAGTTAGTCACAAATTTATTTTTTAAAACATGCTACCATAATTACAGTAGGAATTCTTACTCATAGAAGTGTTTCACTCTAACAATGAAATTCGTGTATGATTTCTACTTTTCCTCTTTTGCCTATCTATAATGTCAATGACACCCCACATTTTACAGTAAGGAAAAACACAGAGCTTTACTTGATTCAAACTTAGCATTTTGTGCAACAGAAGTCCTTGTCACAATCTCATCACCTTAGATTTCCACCAAGAGTGTGCCATAGTAAAACCATCAGGTTTTGTACTACAAAGGATACAGACATGACTCTTCACATCATTACGAAGGCCTTTACGAACAAATTCGTACGCTTCCTCCTTCTTCCCTAAGCAGTTCAAGGTCAGTCCTTTCATCGCAAGTGTCTCTGTAAGAAGTATCAGATACTTATGTTTCTGACTTTCCATATGCCAGCTTTACAGTGCAGATATCCTTTGAAGTTGTTACACAGTGAAGTCCCCCATTAAAATATAATTTAGATCAGGATAGCAGCCTAGCACAGCTGAAGACAATTACATGGAAGCATTTCCTTTCTTGAAACTGGTCTTAAAAAGACCACTCGAGGAGCATCATACTGATGTAATCAACATAGACAACACAAACTTTTATTAATTTAAAAATACACTTAGCTCACTTTGAGGGAGTTAACAATAAGCTAAAGTAAACTTAGAGAGCTCCTCAATGTGTATTAAGGTTCCAGATGCAAAGACCAAGGGAAAAAAGGCTGTGTCTCACCACAAGAAACAAAACCGTCACAGTCAGTTCCCCTGTTACAGACTTCTTATAAAGCATTAGTTAAGGCAAGCATATTTACAGCTACCATATTAGGAGTGTAAGAGATCTCAATGCAATAACATTTTAATCAACATTCTCAGAGGCACAAGATTTCAAACTGTACATTGTTGTGGCTACTGCTCTCCCTCTTCTCCCATTTTTTAAGGCACACAGTAGATCAGTAAGTTGCATGTAATGCATGCAATATGCCTGAAAGCCATTCCAGATGCATATTTCAGTTTTTTTGTTAAATAAGAGGCCACTTTTTTGGTTCCTGCCAGATTAGTCACTTTTTTCATCTGGTTTTCCTCCAGCTACAAGCTCTTTCCCAGTATTAATGGCAAGACTGATCTCAAGGTCAGCTGTAACAGCAGTTTGAAATTTTATTGATAGACTCATTTAACTGTTTTTCTGTACAATACACCTGTAAGTGAATGATGACCCAAAATTAGTCAAAGGGAGGTTTTTTTGGTTGTTTTTTAGTTGTCCTACATCCATACTGTAAGAACAGAGAAAGCCAGAATACCTTTCAAATAATATTAAAACATTTTTAAAAGAATATCCGCATTGTGGGAATGGGAGCAAGCTAATCCTGCCTTCCAACACCAGAGATAACTGCCCAGCCACACCAATCTATCATTTTTGCCATCTTCTCACTAAACTTCTGAAACTCCTTTTGTCTGAGGCTAAGTGCGACAAGTACAGCTTTCCATCAGATCATTTCACTGGCTTAGTTCTGCTTCAGCTGTTCATTCCAGGCTTTACTTCCAAGCTTCAAAGCCATTAGGGTTCAAAGCTCTCACAATATGTGGATTGCCAAGGCATCTAGCTGTCCTGGAAAAGTTTAAGAGGTAGCAAGAGCAGAAAAGACAGATCTGTATACTGAGATGTTATAAAAACAGAAGTGTTAGTAAAGACACACGCATTAGGTCAAAGTTGAACAAACCCTCTAGCTTTGAAGCAACAAAAAAACTACTTTTATCTCTAGGGAAGTAATGAAGACAACAAAGAAACAGCAGGCATGGATGGAAGCATGAAAAGGATTAGTCAAACATTTTGACAAGATTTGACAACATCAAATAGGAAAATAATTTTACCGACACAGTACATGCACACTCAGTGCAAGGTTGCTTCAACAGTAAAAAAAACCCCAAAAATTTCACAGTATCAGAAGAAAAGACTATCTGAATAATGTAACGAAAACCTGTAATACAGTAAGACCAGAGTATCCTATTGAGGATGTAAATAGAATTTAACAGATGTAAATAGAAGCAATACACCCCTGACCTGTTTCCTACAAAATTTATCAGAGCAGGGTCACCAGATTCTGTCTTCAGCTTCAAGTATTAACAGCAACAGCATTACACTTAGCTCTGCTCCCTTAAGGCAGCAACTTGGTATGCAGTACAGAAAGTATAAGACTGTGAACTTGACAAAAAGCCCTCCACATTTTTAATTTATTGGCAAAACACGTTCATATAATATTCAAAAAAAGGCTGGGCTTGCTTTAAATAGGAATGTAAGAAAAACCAACACTATCATTCTGACCCAGAAACCTAGAAAGACAAGTTGGAAGCTTCACTGAAGTGTTGCTTCCACCATATATTTTCATCTTCAACATCCCATTGCACCAGGAGTGTTTGACTGAGGCAGAGTGGAAACCTGATCTGAATACACAAAGACTGAAAATCCAGAGTAATTATTCAGCCACAACAACAGAATCACACTCCACAACAGGCTCTTTTCTTTCCCAGTAGTATGATACAGACTAATAATACATTTAAGCTCTTGACAGGAGACAAAAAAAAAAAAAAAAAAAAAACAAACTTGAATCTGTAGTTACCTCCATGTTCAGCAAATTTTGGGTTAGAAAGGATCATCTTGCAGAACTTGAGTCCATTTTTGTACTGTTTTTGTTCATAACATTTCTGTAAAAGAGGTGAAATACAATCACTGAAATGCATTTAAAACCACAGTTCCTTAACATACTATTACAAATGTCATTCATCCAGCAAGGTATGGTGATCAGATCACCAACAAACTCTAGGCAAATACACCTATTCATACTAAATTGCCTCTTCTCAGCATTCAGAACATGCAACAAATAATCTACCTGAAGGTCTACCTTTTCAACAGAAATAGAAAGGGAAGCAGCAATATCTACTTCAATTCAGAAATTTTTAAAATAGAACACAGTTAGGAATCTTGACTCGACATAACTTTTGAGAATTAATCTCAGAGCCTAGGCACTCCTTTCAAAATCCCATTTCCCTGGCCTAGTGACTTTCCAGAACAAGACATCTCAAGACAGAAGACTTTCCTAGTTGAAAATAAAGACTTTTGGAAAGAAGAGGGAAGCCATGAAGCAGGATAGACTTATTACCTCAGAAATAGATACAGAGGTATCAGGGTGGGAAATTTTACCTGGTATTAAAAAAATAAAACACCTAATCTCTACCTGCAATATTACAGCTAAGATTTACTTCGAATACAATTTACCTTAGAATTTAGAATTACTAGGTAAACTAGCAAACAGTGTGGTTCAACTGTGGGAGCATATGGAAGAAACAAATGTGAACATGGGTCCCTTTTCTTCTTTAGGAAGAAACTAAGGTTTTAGTGATTTAAATGAACTATTGATCACTACAGTGGATCACTAAAACGAATCTGCTCAAACCAGTTAAAGGCGTGCTTGTGTCAGTAAGCATGAAAGTGATTTGAGATCCCTTAAGCTTTTTAACTGTAGAAAAGCCACCAAACCAGGCACAACTTGGCACCACTTTCAGTTAATAAGGAGTATTGTCCTGCTGCAATTTAGATAGCTATTCTCAGAAGAAGTCATTTCAGTTATGTGCTCGAGTGCTTTAGCAGTCTCTCATAGATCATATCTACTGCATCAATCTAGGACAAAGGCAAATCTGTGTTAAATTAATATGGAGATTGCAAATCAGAACAGATCATCCCATTACTTCACTGAGTAAAAGCAATACAGAAACATACCTAGGCCCACTTTGGGGTAATTAGCTATGGTAATAAAACAAGGGTCCTCCCCCAGTCTGTGAGGAAGGGTTTATCTGCAGACAGGTTTTAGGTTCTTGTCGCCTGAAACTCAAGACACTTGCAGTTAACCATGACTAAGCGCAGACTAAATCATAAAATAATTTAGGTCAGCAGGAACCCTCAGAGGTCACCAAAATCATCTCTCAAACCAAAAAGACAGCTAACCTTGATATTAGATCAGGTTGATCTATCTGAACAACTTCTGACAGGATGGTCAGAGAGTTCCCATCAGAAACAGTTATACAATGGATATTCACATTTAAGCAACAGCAACAGAAAAGCTCCGAGACTTTTTTTTTAACTGAGAACTAGTTTGAATGTCTTTCACCAGAAATAACCTAGGTTGTAGCAAAACTTGGAGTCCCCTCTAGGGGAAGGTGAAATTCTCCTATTCATCTACTTTCTTTGTTAACTCATGATACTTAGTATAAGTTTTAAAGAAACCTAGGAAAATACCAACAATGTGCTAAGTATGTTTTCTAAACTTATTCAAGTATGCCTAAAAAAGCAGCAATAGTGAACGCTCATTCACAGTTCTACAAGTCTTGCAATGTTAAGTGAAATCCCAAATATACAGCAGTGCTTAACCCGAAGCTATTTGAGTCAAGTGTGCACTTAAAAAAGATTAACTACTGGAAAAAAATCAGATCCATTATCCTTGTTCTGACATTTTTATCCTATAGAGTTCAGTCTCAGGCCTAGAATAAGAACTGAATTGCAGATAATTAGAAATAAATGTGATTTTTGGAGGACAGACAAGATCACATTTTCTAAAGCCCAACAGATGAATGGAAGAGAAATAAATGCACTCCACGTTGAGAGGAAATATAAGTTCAATACTTAGTTTGTTGCCTTGCTGATAAGATAACCAGCATCCTTGGTTCAGGTTGAGAGAAGACCTCAGAGTACCAAGTCCAAACTTCAACTCAGTACTGTCAAATCCACCACTAAATAATGTCCTTAAGTGCCACATCTACACATCTTTTAAATATGTCTAGGGTTGGTGATCCAACCCCTTTCCTGGGCAGCCTCTTCCAATGCTTCCAACCCTTCCAAGTGAAAAAATTTTTCCTCATATCAAATTTAAACCTCCCCTGGTGCAACTTGAAGCCATTTCCTCTTATCCTGAAGTTTCTAGGAGAAAAGACCAACCCCCATGTAACTACAGCCTCCTTTCAGGTAGCTGTAGCACAGATGGGCATTTCACAGTTGGGAAGCCTGATGTCTCCATATGTGTTCTCAAGTTTTTTACTTATCAAGACAAATGTGGCTGAAATGCATTCACTAGAATCTGCCCCACTGCATTAAGTCTTTGGTAAACTAAAACCTCGAGTTACAGTAATTTCACGAATACAAGCCGCACTGAGTATAAGCCGCATCTCTGGGTGTTGGCAAACATTTTGGTTTTTGTCCATAAATAAGTCGCACCCGAGTATAAGCCGTTCTGTCGTTCGCAGCGAGGACCCGCGTGCAACAAAGTTGTCAATTAGTAACAGAACCGCGGGAGGGCGGAGTTTACTGGTTGAGCTAAGGCTGTGCAGGCTCGGCCCGCTCGGGGCTGCCGACGGGGCCAGGTGGCCCAGCCCGGCGCTGCCGCTCGGGGTCGGCCGCCACTGGGATCGGGGCCGGTCACCGCTCAGCGTCGCCGCTCGGGGCCGGCCGCCGCTGCCACTGGGCTTGGTCACCCCAGCCCGGCACTGCCCCGCGGTGGCAGGCAGGGACGGAGCTTCCCCCGCTCCTACGGCAACGGCGGCCGGCGGGGACGGAGCTTTCCCGCACCCGTGGCGGTGGCCGGAGGGGACAGAGCTTTCCCTGCTCCTGCCGCGGCAGCAGCGGGCCAGGATGAAGCCTGCCTGCTCCTGCCGCGGTGGGTGGAGATGGAGCACCCCGCCTCCTCCCGGAGCCGCGGCAATGGCAGCGCAGGGCCCCCCCGTCTCTCCCCCGGGTTGCGGCAGAGGAGGGAAGGAGGGAGATCTCCCGCCTCTCTCCCCACCCCCTGTGCTGCCTGCAGGGATCCAGGCTCCACCCGCGGTGCAACAGAATAGCAATTTGTAACAATCGCGAATTGACGGCTTTGCAGTTGCTCAGCTCGGCTGGGCACTCTGGCTGGCACTTCTGAGGTTGTAAATGTCAGAAAATTATTCACATATTAGCCGCTCCTGAATATTAGCCGCATTTCCGGTTTGGGAGCCAAATCTTAGTCAAAATGGTGCGGTTTGTATTCGTGAAATTACTGTAATTTGCCAAGTTGGGGTTTTATAACTGTCTTATCTGTAGTGCTTAATGAGATGCTCCCCGTCACTCCTTTATGGCAATCATTTCCTGCTAAAGCTAAAACCAAATCATGAATGTTTACACACTCGAAACCAAAAAGGGAAATTGTGGCAAGGCCAAAATGTTATCCACAACTTCCACTACGAGATGCTCCTGGAAGGATGCTACCTTGTCTAGCACAAAATCTCATTATTCCCTTTTCCAACACTAAATCAATGATACAATCTACCATTTTGTGTACTTTCAGGCAAGTATCAAGTGCCTCTACATAGATGTCAAATTGCCACTGCATCTGAGAAGTAATCATAACTGTAAAAGGTAAAAAAATCCTACTAACAAGGACACAACAATGAAAAACAAGAAAAGACTTGATTCCTGTATTAAAATGCTTTGCTGCATCTCCTTAGCAAAATGCCGTTCATACATTGCATTTTTTTATACTATGTCTTTTTTTAAAAAAAAAAAAGACCTAAAATCCCTTCCGCTACTAAATATAAACAGAATCAAGGATCTGAATCACTAGCATTACTTGTAAAACAGAAGGACTTCACACATCACTACTCAATCACATACATCATCTACATCTTAACTTACATTTAACTATCTAAACATCAGGTTAGTGCAAGGATGATTTTACAAACTACATCTCCCTAGACATAGCATCTGCTGGTCCCGCATTGAGAGCGGTTACATTTTTCACATAGATAGTTTAATACAGTTAGGCAATTTTATGGCTGAAGAACATCCCATTATCTCAGACATTAACACACACTTCCAAGAAGCCGTATTAACAAAAAAATATTCTCAACTGGCGACTTGAAGAGACTGCAGCTGCAGAAACCAATTCCCTTCCTCACTCCATGGCCCCAGTGCCTCTGAAGGTATTCAAGTGATGTATTATTTCACAAAGCATTTTTATGTGAAGACTAAAGAGTAGGATCACATTCAAAGAGGACAGCTATTTCATCAAACCAAATAGTGTTAAACACAGCAATCAGGCTTCTCTGATCAGCTTAAATGTTTTAATAATTTAAAGTTGTTTAAGATGGTCTGTGACTGTAACAAAGTTACAATGGAGTTCAAATTGTACAGTGACCCATCAGACTGTGAGCTTGTGTAAAAGGGGTTTCTAAGAAAGATGGGGACAACTTTATAGCAGTGCCTCTTGTGATAGGCTAAGAGGTGACGTTTTTATGCTAAAAGATCAATTCATATTAGACATAGGGTAGGCATTTTTTATGATTATAGTGGTGAAATACTGGAAAGGTTAGGTTGCCCACTGAGGTAACAGATGATCCCTTCCTGGCAACATTCAAGGGGTTCTGAGCAACCAGATCTAGTTGAAGATGCCACTCCTAATGGCAAGAGGTTGGACTAGTAGCTATTAAAGGTCTCTTCCAACCCAAGCTACTCTATAATTCTATGTGCAATTTTTTTAATAACAATACTGCAATTTAAAAATTGGTTCTGACATCTCAACAGGAACTTATCAAACACAAAATCCAAACCATTACCAACATTTTACCATTATTCTCCAATCCTACTTGTACAGTCCACATTCCGTTAAGACTGCCTTGCCAGAAACATGAAGCATCAGAACCACCAATAAGAAAAACAACAATTCAAACCAATTAAACAATTTTAACATAGTTTCATAAATACAGCTTCAAGTTTTATTAATAGAACAAATGAGAGCAACATTAGGTTGGAAAGGGCCTCCGTAATTGCCAAGTCCAGCTGTCACATTCTCATTGAACCATGCCCCCAAGTACCATATTTACATGCCTTTGTAAATACTCCCAGGGTTGGTGACTCAACCAGGGCAGCACGTTCCAGCGCTTAACCATCCATTCGTGTGGAAATTTTTCCTCATATCCAAGCTAAACTTCTCCTGATGCAATTGACGCCATTTCTTCTTGACTTGTCACTCACTACCTTGGGAGAAAATACTCACTCCCACCTCACTACCACCTCCTTTCAGGCAGTTGTAGCAAGTGATGAGGTCTATCTTGAGCCTGCTTTTGTCCAGGCTGAACAACCACAGCTCCCTCAGCTACTCCTCAATAAGACTTAAGACATCATTTGTCTTCCCTTCCATTGTACTTCCAAATAATCCTGCCTGCAGACCTCTCTGCACTCAACAGCTTCAACGTTCCTCTTGCCAGGTAGTGTCTTGGTTCCTGTTGCCAAGATTTTGGTGTAGAACTCTGAGGGTTTTGGCAACACCTAGGACTCATTAAAAAAAAAAAATCACTCATGTATACAATGCTCTCTAATGCTGATGGAAGTGCTGCTTAAAGAAGAAAACCAAGGACTAAATGTAGAACATCACAGCCCAAGGAAAAAGGACAAGGCTTACACATCAAGCCTTATGGAAAGAATGCTCAAAGTCAGTTGTGCTGGAAATCTTCTCCTGTCACAATGGTGACCAAGTTCAGTAGTAACAAACGCTCAGAGTTATCAATGACACAGATTCTGATCAGCACCTTTTCCTGAGAGCTATCTGGCAAATACTTTGGTTGATCAAATTACTGATACACATTTCTGACCAAAACCAGGCACAACCAATACAGGAACATCAGCACATTGTCAGTATTCTTAAAACTGGCATTTAACCGGAACTTTTAAAAAGCCTTGTTTTACTGCACATCTATAAAACAATGTCATCAGCATAAGAAAGGCAATCCATTTCCTACAGCAGCTGACAAAATTAGTTGTCTAAGTACCTTAGATTTTAGGCAACACTCGGTAGCTACTGCTTCTAAGTTAATAAATAATTATTAGATTATTTACCAGTTTGATAACAAGGTCTGTCCATCTTGCTTGAAGGAGTTCAGCATCTGTGTTGAAAACGCTCCTTATATTACAAACTATACGGATATTTAAAACACTGATATATGAAAAGAAAGCATCATGATACCACTGAAGTTCAGAGACAGACTAGAAACTTCTCCATGAGGTTTTCCAAACAGCATTGCTCTCTCCACACTAACTTCAGTTCATTGATGTTTTAGAGAATTGAAAAAAGGTATCAGTTGGGCTTCAGGTCATGGAGGCCAAGAAAGCCCTATCACAAGCATCTTAAATTTCTAGTCCCAGGGTAACCATTCCAGAGTATCAACATATTTTTCTACCCATTCTCCATACTCTAACAGGATTTTATATACACATGGCCACCTCATGTCTGTTATTCCTCTGCTGCTAAGAGTAGCTAATCTCATCAACTGAAATAAAGAGCAAGATAACCTAGACATATCCTTGCTTGCTTTGACTGTCAAATTGGACAGGCCACATCATTCTTCTCCAGACCTAGGGGCTTAGCAGTGCAGAACAGTGCTGAGTCAGAACACAGACAATGGTGTACAACAGAACAAACAGCTAGCACTATAAGGTGATTGATTCTGATAAATTTATTAATGTTACAGTAATATCTAAACTTTCACTATCACAATACTCTGCACACAACATCCTTTTTTTCCCTTAACCAGATTTCACAATTATTCAAGTTCAAATAGTCAGAAGACACAAAACTTGGTACATAATGCAGCTGGTAGTAACAGCTGTAATCATTGCTGTTTGTATTCTCTATTACAGTAATTCACAATTATAAGCTGCACCATTTTGACTAAAATTTTGCTCCCAAACCGGAAGGGCGGCTTACATTCAGGAACGGCTTATATATGAACAAATTTTGGAAATTTCCCAACCCGTAAGTCTGAGCTAGCAATAGCCCCGAGCCGGAGCCCACATGGCCCCAGGCGGCGGGGCAGTGGAGGCGTAGCAGGAGCGCTCCCCAGCCCAGGGGGTGCGGTGGCAGCACCAGCCGGGCACGACCCTCTCCTTCTTCCCAGCAGCAGCAGCCAGGGATGCCCCTCTCTCTCTTCCTGGCGGCACTGGCCGGGCACGCCGCTCCCCTGCCTCCCAGCGGCAGCGGTGAGCAGGGCTGGGGTCGCTTCCTGGCGGCCTCCCCGAGCAGGGTCGAGCCAGTAAACCCTGCGATCCCGCGATTCTGTTACTAATTGGCAACTTCGTGAAAGTTGCACACGGATCCTCACTGCGAACGAAAGTGTGGCTTACAGTCTGGTGCAGCTTATATATCGAGGAAAAACGAAATGTTGCCAACACCCTGGAAGCACGGCTTATAATCGGTGTGGCTTGTAATGTGAAATTACTGTACTGGTGGAATAAAATTTATATTGTACTTATTATGGGAAAGACCATGTACAATAAAAATGTTTTTCTGCCATTTATTGTCACAGACCTCTCTAACAGCCCTATAAACTACACCTCTTTTAAAAGGAGAAGCTATTATCAACAAGCTTGCCTTAAATTAAGACCTAGTGTAATTTCATGCTGTGCACACACACTCAATACAATTTGAATTCCTAGAATATCCTTTGCTTCAAAAGGGCAGAAACAAGACAGAGTAGAAAGAACTCTTGCTGACAAGTACTTCACATTTTTAACTTTTACGCTGCTTAATACAGTTCTCTCCTGTTTGTGAACAGGTGTGCCCCTGCAAAGTAAAAACCATAAGAGCAACACTAGAAATGAGACAAGTTATAGCCCCAACAGACATTTTCCTGTAGTTTTCAATCTGCACTTTGTGCAGAAGTACTGAAGAGACCAATCTGCCACATCTGGGATGAATTGCAATTTGCTTAGCAAGAACTCAGACTAAGCAGGTGGCTCCACAACCTAGCGGAACTGCATCTGAGAGCAGTTAAGTAAGTAAAACCATGAACACCAGCACTGTTTTGTGGGATCTGATACAACACACATGAAAATAAACATCAGGCTTTAAAAGTTACAATGTTTTTTTAGCCATCTTCAAGCAAGTTCAAGACAATTATCAACACAAGCCTTCAACAATAAATTAACCTCAACATTCCATACTTAACAACACAGCTATTCAGCCAAAAATCACAGGAATCAAAGCAGATCAGAGCTGAGCTCAGACACACCTGGTACAGGCCACTAAAGGTAAGATACAAGTGCTGGATGCAGAGAGAGGCTTATGAATAAGACAAGCTCAACTGTAATTCTCACCAGAATGTTCTCAGCCTCCAGTAATTTATGCCTCACCAACATTCCATGCAAAAGGGTTTATCTTTACTCACAAAAAGATTAAAGAGGGTCCCCAACGTGCAACCCTCAAAGCGCCCAAACCTTTTTATATGGCTAATACATCATGCAGCAAAGAGTTCCACTGCATAAAAACCCTTTTTTTAACAACTTCTTGTTTGGAGCCTGCTATTTTGCAGCCACCATTTCTAACAAAATCAAAATAAATCACAATAGCTTGAAGATAGGCAAGTACCTCCTTAACTTCTGAATCTTCTGTTAAGGTCTTTCTCCCTCTAGAAGGTAATTTCATACTCTTCCTTCTGAGGAGGCTTGAGGGAAGAACCAGGGGAAAGAGCAAAGCACACTGCACTGCAAAAGTAGACTTGCAGTGTACTTGGACAATGGCATAACAGCATATTCATTTTCCCAGGATTCATCAGTTTTCAGTGTATAGGGGAAAGTGTCTTAAAGAAATTTCAAATACCTCTAAAAATCTCAAATGTCAGGGCAATTCATCTCACAGCCCATATAAGATCTGTATTAAATTAGGATTTCCAAGTCTTACATAAATCTATGATCCATTTATTTGTTATGACTCAACCTGCTCCAAAAACAGGGACGCTTTCAGGTGGCCTTCACTTTTTGAGCCACAAATACTTTGGAACTGAACTCTTCTTGCTATTCAGTGCTTGTTCTGTTCCTTATAAACAGTCAAATAAGAAAAAATGTCAGCATAAAACACAAAGGGACTTAACTCTTAAAATTAACATTTTTTCAAAGAAAAGTAGGAATAAAAGTCCAGAATGAAGAAACAACCCACAGCATTCCATAGAAACCTGTTTTCTGAGCCTTACATGATGACCTTCACAAACTCCTTTTGAAAAATTAAACCAAGAACATCTATTTGGGATAAAGTCTTCTCCAAATGAGACTCTCTCAAATCACTGACAAATGTGAAGTGTGACTTTCCCTTATGACTGGCATCTATCCTCCACAATTCTGTCATTTCAGTAATTTGCAGCTGGTCAGGCATCCTCACCACCTCGTTTCAAAGTCCCTATCGAGGGAACCGCCTACACTCTTCCTAGGCTGTCTGTCCCCACCAGCACAACCACACCAAGATTCAGTCTTAAGTTACACCAGAAGATTTTAAGTGACTGCTCCAAACTCCTGTCTTTAAAAGGAAGAGATCTTTAACGTCAGAGATGCCAATCTTCCGCTGCTCCAGAGGTGGATTAATAATGGTTATCTCACCTATGGTATTTTTCTCATCTGGGAGGCCCTAATTAGCAGAACAACATAACTTCCCAATTATCGAGTTTATAGTTCAGTAACTCCCCCACGTCATTCCTAGGAGACTGACTAGTTTCATGCTTATAAACCATTATTATTTCATTAAATAAAATTTTCATTTACAGCAATTTCATGACTATAAGGCACACCCTTTTGACTAAAATTTTGGCCCAAACCCAGAAGTGTGGCTTATAGTCCGGTGCGCCTTATATATGGACAAAGTTCGGAAATTTGCCAACCCAGAAGAGTGAGCCGTGGGGGGAGGTGGCAGGGCCGCGGTTGCTGGGTGTAGGAGGGGTCTCAGCCAGCAACCGCATGTGGGGAGCCAGCAGCGGATCCTCACTGCAAAAAAAAAAAGTGTGCCTTATAGTCCGGTGCACCTTATATATTGGCAAAAGTTTGGAAATTTGCTGACACCTGGAAGTACACCTTATAATCCGGTGCACCTTATAGTCATGAAATTACTGTAATTAAATCCCACAAACACCTGTGCATTTATATTTTATCAAAGAATAAATCTCTTAAGGTTATTGAAGAAGATGGAGTACAAAAAGGACGTTACAGAGAAGATGCCCAAGTCCTCAGATGGGGCACTTTAAGTAATTTCTAACATTTCCTTACCCTGAAAAATGGAAAATACATGCCTGAATTACTGAGCAGCAACAACTCACTGCTGCAAGGCTATATACTTGCAGACTTTTTGTGTCTTATTAGTTGAAGTCAGCTTCAATTAAAGCAGTAAACCTTATTTTAGGCAACAGCAATATGAGGAATTTGCTACAAAACCAAAGGATTAGTCATTTACAGGCATGTAAATGACTATTAGTCTATTAGTTCTATTAGGCATTAAACAAACATCAGACCATACCTTATACAGCAAGAGCTTGGGCTGACACCAATACTTATTGGAAAACATTAATCATTTCTTAAAAAGAACTTGGTAAGTGAGCCATGAAAGCATGGACAAGAACCCCAAGGCTTTCCTCTAAAGCCTACTAGACTACTTACAAAGACTACTGCCATGCCCTGTCCAGATAAAGTTGATTTAATTCCATAAAGCCAATGTTTAAGACTAACTCTGAAACAGTTTATAGTATGGGTTCTTGGGTGGAGGAAAAAAAAAAAATCACAGCTGCTTAAACTGATCCATACTTTGAAGGCTAGTTTACAACTCAATTTGAAATTAACAAAATAGAAGATCAGGCTAAGCTTACTATAAGTAAACACCAAATATATGATACCAAATTTCAACCTTAACAAGAAGCATTTTAAGTTACCATGAGTAGGTTTATTTTAGACTACATCTGCCCCATTCCCTTACAAAGTCACCTAAAAGCTGAAGACTGACTTTAATTAGCAAGAAACACACGGGTACTCCTGTATAAATTCTTATTTATGATGCTTTTCTCCTTCCATGAGAGGGGAACAGATTCAAATACATCATATCCATGCCTTCTGTGAGGCTGTGAAGTGGAAGACCTTGAAGCTGCTCAGCCCCTTACTCCCAAACAGCATCACACCTGTAAGCACCAAGAGATATTCCAGGGGAAGAGCAACTAGACTGAGAAAGTCTCTGCAGAAGAGTGAAAGTATGGCCTAAGAAACAAAACCTCAGTGGAAGACAGAGCAAGAAAGGAGCTTTAGCACTACCTTACAGTAGTACTGACCAGCTACAAATACAACCTATGCTACAATTGCTATTACTTCCCTAAATGCTAGTTTTAAGTCAGCTTGTTCAAGCACTGCCAAGCATGCAAGCACACAAACTGATGCGGCTTAAAGACCATTAACTCAGCTTCGCAAGCCGACTTCCCAGCTTACACAGAACTCCAGGAGGCCAGGGCAGCTCTCACAGCTTTGCTGTTACGTGGGCATCTCGTTCAGAACATGGATAACCTGTCTCATATGTCACATACACACACTGAGTCATTGCGAAGGATTTCTCATGATGTCCAAATGAGCTTTCCCTTTCACAACTTCCAATTCTCTGTAGAGTATTCAAAAAATACTAAAGTCTTAAAATATGAGTAAAATTTCCTTGCATCTGTTCCAAGTAATTAAATCACTACATGCTTGTAGGGTCTTATTATGCATTCTCCTACATAATCCCTGCCCCCACTTTTTTAAATTACTAGGGATGCTATGGGCATTTTAAATGTTCTAGCAGTGCCAAAGTAAGCAAAAGTTGGTTTGATTAAAGAGCTTTTAACACCACAAGTTATACTACTAAACAAAAATACTCTGAGACATGTCAAGCAACCAAAAGATTCCATTTGTAGTATGCCGACATTAGTATTCCAGAAAAATGCACCATGAAAAGAGTCAGAACACACCAGAAAAAAAACTATAAGAAATTAAGTTTCAAGAAGTAACACTATATGAACAGACAAGCCAGTAATTTTGTGATCAACACTTCAGGAACTGCATTTGGCCACTACACAGCACCAGCTAAAAGCTTCTGAAAGTTACAGAAAGCAAGTAAATTTATGTATGAACTTCACTGAAGTTTTATGTATCTCTCCTCCTTGCCTAAGCACTGATGTCCAACAGTTTTATCCACTGTTTAATATTTTTAAAAAATTGTCTAAAATATAATCCCCAGAAAAGTCATTCTATAATCCAATCAAAAAAGAAGTGGCTGCTACTGTGAACTTGTCTGCTGCTAGTAAGAATAATCACTTAACTGTTCTAATATTAGTCACTTATTTTTAGCAGAGAGAAAGAGGAGCGCTAGAATGACTTACTAAGATGCATACCATAAGCATGCAGTAAGCAACAAATCACCATTAAGAACCAGTAAGTTTTTTAAAGCCTGCATACTACGAAAAGCAGCCAAAATAAAACAGCTCTGAAGCACCTGCTGAAACACAACAGCTCCATACAGAGTACAGAAGCTTACACACACTGTTTGAGCTCAGCTTCCTGAAGCCTAAATGTCTACCTCTGAACCACAAAGTACTGAAACTACCTAACCAATTCAGAGAGAACTAAAGAAATGTGTGCCTGCCAGCAGGATTACTTAGAGTGCTGCACAGACGTCCTCTGTCTGCAGAGTGGTAAACTGACACAAAACACCTCAATTTGGTTGAGGCTGGAACTCCATTTACTATCACACTGACAAGTTAATGAAAAGGGGAATGTGGTGTTTTCTTGTCTCGGGAGGGAGGAGCAGAGCTTTTTTCTTTCCGTAAGTGTTACCACGATAAAGTACACAGCGACTGATTTAGAAACGCACAGCTGAAGCGAGCTCCTTCTTCAAAGTTATTTCACAAACACTGAACGTCCTTTGCACCGTTAAGTCTCAAAGAGCGGAATTCGCCCAGCACAAAGGAATTGAGACAAGTCCTCCAAAGGACGCACAGAAGCAGGATACTTCAATCAACCACACGTCTTCAACTACACCCAAAACTGCTGAGCGAGCGAACTACTTTTAACCCGGTCCCTACACCAAAACCGACGCTCTCACTGGAAATGAAGCGCAGACGGGAATCAACCAAGCAACAGCAAATGCTGCTGCGCTCGCACCGCGCTTCGAGGTCTTCTCCTTCCGCGCTGCGCGGGGAGGGAGAGGAGCGGCGGCGCAGCCCGGGCTGGCCCCGCAGTCCCCGCGGCGGGCGGGAGGAAGGCGCTCGGCGGCCCGCGGAGGCTGCCCGGCTCCCTCCCTCCTTCCCGCCCTCGCCCGGCCGGGGGCCACACCAGCCCTTCCCGGCCGCCGACACGAGCAGGGGCGGCTCGCCCGGCCTGCTCGGCGGGCCCCAGACAAAGGAAGGAAGGAAGCGGGGACGAACCGGGGCGAGGAGGCGACGGCAGCCCGGCTCCCCCCGGGCGAGCGCGGCCACCGCATCCGTGTGCGCTCAGCCGGGGCCAACTCCGGCGGCGGGCGAAGTGACCCGGAGGGCACCGAGCCAGGCCGGCGTGCGAGAGGGAAGAGGAGGGAGAAGCGGCGGCGGGAGGAGAAGAGAGGAGCGGGGCTGGTGGCTCACCAGGATCCGCTTGAAGAGGTTGCTCTCCTTGGGCGGCAGCGGCACGGACGGCATGGCGCGGGCGGCCCTAGGACAGGCACGGCTGGCGGGGGTGGGGGCGGCCCGGGAGGGGCGGCTGTCGGTACGAGGGACGGGAGGAGGGGGGAACGCCGGGGAGGAAAAGCCCGAACTCGGCGGGGCGGCGGCGGCTCTTTAACTCATAGCCCTGCGCCGCCCGCCCTCCCCGCCGGCTCCCCCGGGCCCCTCTGCGCAGCTGCCGGGGCGCCTCGCCGCCCGCCTGACGCTGCAAAATGGCCGCCGGGGTCCCCTCGGCGCAGGCGCAGCGCCGCTCCCCTCACAGACACCCTGTCCGCCCGCCCTGCCCCAGGGCAGGGAGTGAGGATTCCCTCCGTGATTCCCTGCGCGATTCCTGGAGTGGTGGTGAAGCGCTCCGCTCCCGGCGCTCAAACGGCCGCCTCGGAGAGCCAGGCTGCCCGCAAGCCTGGGAGGGAGGCGGCGTTGGGAAGGAGCGCAGCCTCTGTCGGCGGCGAGGCTCGGAGAAGCTCTGCGGGCTTGCAGTGCCCTGGCTGGTATTTAAGGAAACAACAGCAAACTTGGCAGCCAGGCTTGAGCAAGCGGGGACGGCCCCCGTCGCATTAAGGCATTTTCAGCAGTTGGTTATGTAAAACTTCCCGACACCATCGTGCGCCCGTAGAACGGCGTCGTTTATTCATCGCTTGGCTCCTTCACCGAAGGAGGTCTAAGGACTTGTATTTTTTTCTTGTTATTCCCAAAAATCGTTCTTTAAAACCAAACCAAAACTACCAACAACTAGGAACTAAAACTCCATGGTCCAGGGCATTACTTGGAAGGAAAATTGGTTAAACTGTCAAGGTTACAACCAATTAAAAAGACCGTGTTACAGAGAAAATACACTAGGCGACTGCAATTAAAATCTCTGTTTACATAATCGACCTTTAAAAATATTAATTATATTTTGGCATTTATTTCAAAGTATCTTAGTTCTGTAATAATATGGTTTTCCACCTACAGTTGCAGATGAGCATGATAGATATCCCCAAGTAAAGCAAGTGTATGCAGAACAGTAACTCGCAAGAGGCAATTAGAAAACCTGTGTACTTAGTATATTTTTATTTGGTACTGGGTAAGTAGATGGCTAGGAGGATCCCAAGCAGCATGTCCTTGACTTGACACAAGTATTGCTGAAGCTGATGACATGAAAACTGCTTTCCTTTCCAGCTAATAGAGGAAACAACAGAGTAGACAATTTCTTGGAAGAGAGTAGCCTGGATGTCAGCCTAACTTGAGGACTACTAATTAAGGAAAAAAAAAAATCATATGTTTAGGAAGCCTCCTGAGATGAAAATAGCAAAGATGAGAACACAAAGTATATGCTTTCCTATAGTTCTTTATAGATGAGCCATCCGTTTATGGACACTTTTTGTGGATGTTTGTTGGTTTCTATAGTGTTTTGTTAATCTCTCTAGATGTATGGTCTGTTATAGGGAATATCTCTATTGTGTTTATTTCTCACTTTTGTGTTCTGACATGCTTCTAATGGTGTCAGTCAGCAGGGTTACTGATCACAGTTTTCCACACGCAGTACCCATTTCGCTGTTCTTCCTGCTGTATACTGTAGTAGTGCTGCTTTGGGTGTCTGGTTTTTACAAAGGAGTATTACTGACAGGGATGGCAGCCTTGGTTTTGCCTTGCAGCTTCATTTTCAGAGCCTGTTTGTACCATGGCATGTCTTCAGCACTTTTAACAACTAGCTGAAGCCTTGACTCTATGAACTCTAGTTTCTGTCTTAGCAAAAGACATGTTATGCCTCTGGTTGAGTTGAATGATAAACAGATGCATCATGGAGAATGGTCAGGCAAATATTGTGCTAAGTGGATCTTTGATCTGAAGCAGTAAGGCTGTTCTTGATAGTTAAAGGTCTCTGTTTCCTGATACTCCAAACACTGGAAATGGTCTGAAAGTAGGCAAATTGCAAATAAGAGGCAGGGGTTCAATTTGCATCTAGATTGCATCCATATTAAAAGTCTGTGTTAAAAGCAGCAAGAAAAGGAAAGCGGGGAGGCAATAAGAGAAACGTTTGTAGGCTAGCTGGGAGAGAATAAACAAAGAAATGAGCTTTGTGGGAAGGCAGAGCTCCAACTGAAAGTGAGGTTTGGGAGTGCAGTCAAGAAAACTTCTTGTCATTTAATCCCACTGTACTGGGCAAAACAAAGGTCTCTCTACAGGCTTTGTTAATAAACAGGACTGTATTCAAGACGTGTTTGATTCTGTCACGGTTTTTTCCTTCAAACAGAAAGGTATCAGAAGTCTAAGCTGTTTGGGCTGAAAAGAGGGGGAACAATATTGAAGTGTTAGATGCATTGTAACAAGTTTGCTGTTTTTGCGGTGTGTGTCACTTTGCTCCTGTGGAAGTTCAGGGAGATGCACACCACTAAACCCAGTTAGGATCCCCGAGTGAGGAAGGGCCCACGCATGGGCATAGACCTGCCTTCAAGCCAAGCATGTTGTAAGGCCTGGAGCCTGTTGTTTCTGATGAGCCATCCCTTTGCCTCCAGTTTCTAAACTGGCATGTTAAGAGTGCCAGGTTTTAAAGTACAGGACCACCATATCTATCTCGAAACCTGGGAGCCCAGCTGTCTTGCTGCTGTCACTCTTCCCTTTTGCACCCATCATCACTGTGGGCTGCTGAGGAAGGTGGTGGCACGCTGCCCCAAACAGCCCATGCCCCATAACCTCTGATCCTCAGCAGCTGCTGCTTCAGCCATGCAGCTTTTCAGGCATCAAAACAAACTGTGAGAGGGGTAGAAGCACATCCTTCACACTCAGTTGCTATATAGCAGTCCAAAAGCACACAGTAAACTTAGGGAAAGAGTATGTCTTTCATGTTTTGAATATGAGATGCATGGACAGGTCCTGTGGTGGATGGTCCCTGGAAATACTGGACTGCACAGAGTCCAGCCCTTGTCTTGGCTGTGTGGCCCCTTCTGCTTTGCTGCCTGGTGGGGAGGGACCAGGATTTTGTTACAGTCTCTATTTTCACACTTAAGTTAAAACATTCACCCACAAGGCATAATAAAAACTGAACGTGATCATGTTTAATCAGAGGATTTAATGCAAGAACCATTACTGACTGGAGTAGAAGCTGATTTGATTTTTCTTGGCCTACCCTCTTCTTTTAAAACTAATTTTGGAGCACAAGGTCTACTTGCAGTTTCAGGTTATTAGGTTCTTGGTTGTTCTCCCAGAGAGTACCTTCCCAACACTTTTAAGTATCACATCGCATATTTAGAATACCAATGCAACTATAATTTTATTATTTCATTTCACTGAGCCCCAGAAATCATAGTGGAAGAATGAGGTACAATGGGAATGGTGTCTGGCTGATGGCATCTCTTACGGCACAGCTACTGTGGGCTCAAGCCTGGGGAAGATTTCAGGGTGCAGTTTGCTGTGGCCCTCTTGAAGACTGGACCAGCTCCAGGGTGGGTCCTGTTCTGTGGAAGTGATTTTCCATCTGTCTGCCTTGCCTCCTGTCCCCGCAGGTGGAGCAGAGCCAGAAGCTGTCCTCAGGTCTAAACAAGCAGTTAGTTGTCTTCAGGCACTGAGGTTTGTCCCAAATCCTATCCATTGATTGGTCCCATTTTCAGTCTTTTGGAATATTTACCACACCAAATCTCAGTGATGTTTTACATGCCAAATACAAACGTTTTATCTTTTCCTTTTTAATTTTGTAGAATAACAGTAGCTGGGAAGAAAAGTATTTTGGTGATTATAGGTATAAAAAAACATTGCTTAAATATTTTTAAAATTTTAATTAGGGAGCTAGTGGTATAATGTTTAATAATAGCTTTTAAAATGTCCGCAGACGTAGTATATTTTAAAACATAGTTTATGACGAAGCTGCAGCTAACTAGCATGCTCATAATCAGAATGGTAATGTTTATTAATATTTTGTTTGCCTTTAGTAGCACAGTAATAATTCATCTTAAACAGAATTCAACAGTGAGCTTTGACACAAAGTGGAGCTTAATATTATTTTATTCGGATTTCTCTGAAATTAATCTTTTGCTAATCAGATTGGAAAGGCGGAGGCCGCCTTTGCCGCCGGCGTGGCTCAGGCGGTGCGGGCGGTGCCGGCGGGGAGACGGAAGCGCGATTTCCCTCAGGCATGCTGGGACTGCGAGTGCTCCGCCGCGCTTCCCGTCCGCCGGGGGCCCGCGGGCCGGGCCGCGATCCCTGCGGGCTGGGCCGCGATCCCTGCGGGCCCGGTGAGTGCCGGAGCCCGCCGCGGGTACCGGGGGGCGCAGCCCCCAACCCGCCGCTGCTCCTGCTCTTCCGCCCGCTCCTGCTGCTCCCTGCCTGCTCCTGCCTCTTCCCCCCGCTCCTGCTGCTCCCTGCCCGCTCCTGCTGCTCCCTGCCTGCTCCTGCCTCTTCCCCCCGCTCCTGCTGCTCCCTGCCCGCTCCTGCCTCTTCCCCCCGCTCCTGCTGCTCCCTGCCCGCTCCTGCCTCTTCCACCCGCTCCTGCTGCTCCCTGCCCGCTCCCTGCGCGGCTGTGGGGGCTTTGCTCGGCTTTGCGCGGGCAGGCCGCGGTGGGAGGCAGAGGTGTGCGGAGCTGTTCCTGACCCGGTGTGCGCCGGAGTACCTCCTCCTGCCGGGTACCTGCGAATTCGTGTGTGCCCGAGTGCTGCTGCATGGCACCGGCAGCATCTTTGGTTGTTAGAAGTGCATTTTGTAATCTCTGAAGGAGTTCGCGAGGTTGAGAACTCTTTTCTGTCTTGAAATTATTTCTTTTTCATTATTATTTTTAATGGCACAACTACAGTCGTCGCTTTTGCTTACTGGTTTTGGAGTTGTGATGTGCACGTGGTAGTTTTAATCATATTTAAAAGTTATTAAAATCTGTTTTGGAGATCATTTAATAGGTCATCTAATGCTCATACCTCTGTAGAAGTTATATATCTATTTATTTATCTGTCTTTATGCAGATGTGGTGTGGCACCCCCTTTCTGAGGAGATAAGGAGATAACCTTTTTATTTAACATAGCAAAATTATTTTGAAACTTCTGACTTCCTTGAAGGTCTGTGTCATTTCATTACTCGTTTTTTTGTGTTGTTTTTAAACCCAAGAATTTTATTTCTGAGAGCTCAGACAAAGCAATACAACAAATTTGTTTTTATTTGAGTACATTGCTTCTTAGCTGTACCAATAAAAGTTAGCTAGATGCTTGTAATTAATATGTTTAATGAATTAATTAAAATAAAATATAGCATTAATATTTTAAAATTGAGTTGATGATGGTCAGCACTTAGCCAAACAACAACGAGCCATGCTAATCTGGAGCAAGTCCATATTCATCAGCAGAATTAGGCTTTTTGGAATTGAGTCCGCTCATGCCTAAATCCAGGATCATAAATGATGAGCCTGATTTGTGCCTTTTACTGTGTTCCTGGTGAAGGGAACAGGATCCGTCTGCTGCAGCTGGTTTTAGTCACTATAGCAATCCAGGAGGGTTATAATTTGCTTTCTGTACATTAAAGCAGTCTTGAAATTGCTGCAGTGGATTAGATAGCACCTGCTGGCTGGGGAATCTGGGGAGGGTACAGAAGTAGAATAAAGGTCCTTG
This sequence comes from Catharus ustulatus, assembly GCF_009819885.2. NCBI lineage: Eukaryota > Metazoa > Chordata > Aves > Passeriformes > Turdidae > Catharus > Catharus ustulatus. The sequence continues at coordinate 61,953,510 of NC_046222.1, forward strand.
CCTCCTTCTTTAAGTAGTAAGCATTCAGACAAGATGCAGTACTTCTGGTTTTACTGCATATTGCTCTTTCTTCATTGTGGACAAATGGATGAAAGTATATAGGTGAGAATAATGGGTGAGTTGAGTAGTTAGAGTGTCACATAATTTGTTATTAAAATGAATGAAGATGCACAGAAGGTCTTGTCACTGATGAGTAAAAAATAATTGTGTCAGGAAACTTAGCCATGTGGTTTCCAGGAGATCTTGTTGCAAAAAGGTTCATGCTCTTATTTTCTCAGGATCTACTTTGTTGTAAAAATTGCTGGGTGGATGGGACTGTGACGCTGGCAGGGTTACTAGGAATGCTTCTTTGTGTTTTAAACCTTTTCTGTGTGAGTAGTCCTAGAATAAGTCTGATCTCAATTTAGTCTTCCTAGTAGAGCCTTGTGCTCCAGTATAAAATTTTAGAGCACAGTAGTAATTCATAATGTAGTTTGCAATGCTGATGATATAAAATGAAAAGGAAATGATCTTTCATAGGACAGCAGTAATGCTAAGGGGAGCTTGGGTCCTATAAAACTGTCAGCCAAGTGTCTCAGAAAAACACAGGATTACATTTCAGCGTACCTGCTTCTCACTTTTTGGATGGAAAATATTATGTTGCTTAAGTATAAATATATCATAGTAAGACATATATAGGGGACATAAAGCACGTAAAGCAGTCCTGTTTTCTTCATGTATGAGTGAGTGATTTTTGTGAGTGGATTGCAGTTTTGTTGATTGATCTATTGTGTGGTCATCTACTATATGGTAGTGGATATAGTTTGGCATATAATTCTTACATTCTCTATATAGAATTCTTCACCTCTAGTATTGATTTGTCTTCTCAGCAACATTTTTCTTTCATCAGTAAGGCATGAAAGGGTTGGATTTTTCCAATGAGACATATGGCAAAATGAAGATATTGTCTATAAAGTCTCGTCCACAGGAGGTTTTTCATAGTGTAAATAAACTGTTTGAGGAAGTGAGAGAAAAGACTTTTTCCAGCCCTCAGTCAGTACAGTGGTGGTGATGAGAGTTTCTAGTTTAAACTGGGACTAAAACAGGAATCGTTTTATCCACAACAGTTGCATTTGTGTCCATGGAATCAAACTAGAGTATGTGCTTGATACGTCCTTGTGTTTGTTTGTTGTGGGGTTTTTTTAATAGAATGCTTTCTTTTTTTAGTTAATAACACTGGCCAATGTCTGTGTGCTTTTAATTTCAGGTGGTGGGAAAATAAGAAACAAAATGAAGCCTTTCCAAAAGGTCTGTCTTTTCAAGAGCCTGCTTGCCAATTGCTGCTGTCACAGCCAACTTGACAGCTGTCTTCTCCCTCCTGTAGCAAAGAAGATAGGCTGCGTGATGGGACTGCACAGCCATGGATTTTGGAGGCCAAAGTCTTTATTGGACACAGCTAGATTCACTCTGTCTTTTAACAGTCGGCACAGGAAAAACCATCAGGATTCTCAAGCTTTGTGGAAGCATGAGGCTGTGCAGAAGTATCTGGAGACTCTAAGCAAGGAATACCAGCAGGTTAGTCATCAGTTAAGCGCAGACTCGTTAAATGACTTTGAGCAAAGAGCCCTGAGGAGAAGATGTGCCGATCTGTCCCCCATTGCAGCTGCATTTCAAGAAATCAAAGAGGCTGAAAGAGAAGTTCAGGAGTTAGAAGCGATGTGCTCAGGTAAACACATCTACCTGCTTGCTTCAGAACAGCAGCTGTGCTTGTGATAAATTTCATTGCCCAGCCTTTGAGGAAAGCTTGTGAGTAAGTTCAGCCAGCCCTGGAACACTCCCCCATTGTCCCTGCTCCTGGGAGCTTGTGTGCTGCAAGGGCTTTCTGCATGCAGCCACATTCTTCTGTTTTTCATCTCACCTCACTTTAGTTTGAGGTCTTAATATGGCAGTTTTGGGAGAGTAGGGATTGTCTGGAACCTCAGGGATAGCCATCTAACAGAAATAGTTGGGAAGCGTTTGTTTTGAGGTTATTTTTTGGTTGAACTGAGAGCAGTTTGAACTGGAGAAAAAAAAGTAGCGAGCCTAAAACCTTTGATAAGATGCAGACCTCAGCTGTGCTATTTAAAATGGGATTCCATCTGACCAGTTCAGTGATATTTATTGAGCAAATGACATGAAATTTCATTAGACTCTGAGTTGTCAGCTTCCAATTTAAATGGCAAAAGCTAATATTTCTTTGAAAATATTTGGGGAGTCCTTTAGGGAATAAAAAATGATGGTTGTTTAAGGAACTGCTGTTTTTCAATAGTCTGCTACAGAAGAAGTTGGGGTAAAAAAAAGTCAAAAATTGTCACTGTTTTTTGTACCATTTAGGAATAAGAAAGTACACAGGGAACAAATAAAAGAATTTACAAAATAAGTAGTGGTGCAACATTTGGGAAAACAACCCAAGTATTGTTACAAGTGTGAGGAAGTGCACACAGTAGGAAGGAAAAAAAGGCATCCATTCTGCTACAGTGGGAAGTATTAAGCCAACAGAGGGAAACACTGACCTGGGGAGAATGGGGATTGCATTAAAGCAGTGAAGGAGGGGAAAATCAAAGCACAGGAAAAATCGGTACCCAGCAGTGTAAATGGAGGAGGACAAAAGTTCATGGTACTTTTCAGAGGGAGAGACAGGGCATGTGGACAAAACAGTAAGAACATTCTGAAATTAAGATGTAAATGTAGCTTATTTATACAGGTAGAAAACACTTGTATACTTTACTTTTAAAAATAGATAGATGTTTATGCTTTTTGAAAAAAAAGTTATTTAAAATATTTTAAACCCCAACCCTCTCTAATTCTCTTCACTGGAGAAAAGAGTGAAGGAGACAAGATAAGAAATTTAATGTGGAAAAAGAAATATTCTTGAAAGAACTAAAAAGTATTAAGAAAACTCTGGAAAATTCATATTTCAAGTTAGAAAGGCTGTTTTTGGATCAAATAAATACAATGAAGAATTTTTCTAATTCCATAAATTATGATGCAGAGGGATGGAGTGAGTTCTAGTTGAAAGAAGGGAAAAGAATGGTAAAATATTACAGCCAATAAATTAATTGAGCCAAAATATTTTGTCTGTACCATTTATCCTGTTCCAAGTTAAAACACAGATGTCCCTTTCGTTTGGCCATTCACTGTTTTCCACTTAGCTCCCTAACTGACCCTCTTGTCTCTAGTACCTGAATTCCTGACAATTGCTGTAGGATTTTATATTTGCAACATTCAGTGAAGCAGAAAAATATTTCCCAGTTTCTCTCTGGTGATGTGAGTCACGAGGTAGGTTAAGTGAATTCTGTTTTGCAGGGAGGTAGGAATGAGACACCAATCCTTTGAACCTGAAGCTCATTGGTCACCACCAGACCATCTCTCAGCACTTTTGGCAGTAGTTATTTGATACTGTTTATCTAACTGATCAATAAACATACCTTTTGGACCAGCTGGTAGTGATTTGAGAGTCCAGTTTTGTGCTGCATCTGAGACAAACCTATAGTTTCCATGCTGGCCACAAGGCAGAAGGTTTTCACCTCCTCTTTGTTGTTTTGTTCCCTCACTTTTACTCCCAACTGCTCAAAACTGGCTTCAGCCATTCCCTCCTCATTTGTGTTGGTAATTGTCCAGTTGTAATTTAAATCTAGTTCCACTTGGCACGGTAAAAACATGCATTTTTTCAACCAGACTTACTTTTTTAATTTCAGTGAGTTGAATTGTTTCACTTTCTGGTGAGTAGAAATGTGGAAAGAAAGATGAAAAGGAGAGGGGGTTCTCTGTTTTAGCAGTGACAGGTTTTCCACTTGACTCCAACTGTCTTCCAAGTTTCTATTTAGTGTATAATCTATTACTACTGATCAGCATTTTTTGTTACTGTAACCTGGAGCCTCCATGGCAGAAAAGGCTAGGAACTTCTGTGGGCTTTAACTGAGAATGTGTCATAGTTTGTTAGTAAGCTCTAAAATGTGGGAAGGGGCAGTCTAATCACAGGTAAAATATCTGCTGCACCTTTTAGCACACCTGGAAAGTATGATCATTGAGTTAGCATGTGCATCCTAGCTTGGGCTGCTGGCAAAACACTACAAGCTTTTCTGTGCTGCAGTGCCTGTCTTTGGACAGCTGTGTTATAATTTGTGCTAGGTGAGATTGGCTTAACAATCTATTCCTGTTTTTGGAATTTAGAGCTAGACAGCAGAGATGAGAAACAACTTCTAGAACTTGCCTTAGAAGAGAAGAAAGGCCTGGATAAAAAAATGAATATGTTGTGCAGAAAGGTGAGCCTCAGGTAAAATTTTACAGCTTTGTAAATAAAGATGTCACAAAACCTTTCCTTTATGATCTTACCGATAGATTCTGACACTTGAGTTTAATGAAACAGAGGTCCAACTTCTGTATTTTTCCTGAAAAGAAGTGGCAACATTAATTATTAGTAAGCTTCTTAGTGACAATTGTGTCTTAAAAGATGATTAATTGAGTCATTTCTCTTGCTTGCTTGTCTGTCTGCAAATGCTGAAGGGGATTAAAAAAGTGGTGAGTCTGTGAGTCTGTGCTTCTGAGACTTGACATGACATCCTAGTAACTGTTTGTAGCAGTGGAGCATGTACTCTTGAAGGATTTCTGATTGGAACTTGCAGTCTTCATTTTCTCTTCAGCTGACAGCACCCCATGAGTGGGGAAAATATAAGCAAAGAAGTTGAAACAATTCTGTGGAGACCTCTGTGTTTGGGCTCACTTCTATACTAGACTGAAATAATAGGAAATGTGACTTTCTGAAAAACAAAATTAATGTAAAGATTGGTTGGGTTAGCTAATAACTTTGTTTGGGTAGGTAGGTAGCTGGGGCTGGGGTGGGTGACCTGGCACTTGACTTGGCAGGACTGGATTTTCAGCTAACTTTCATGTGGATGCACTAGTATGTTGCATTTCCACACTGACTGCACTGAGTTGCAAGTTTTTAGCCCTACTTAACTAGCTTGCCAAAGAAGTCAGTGGTTTTGTGTGCTCAGGCTGTGGCAATTGTGAAGGCTGGCTGTAAATTTGATTAAGAGAAGATCCAGGGTCATGAAGGAGATAATGGCATTCTTTTTTTTTTGTTTTTTTTCCAGCTTTTCCAGCTTCTAGTGCCAAAGGAAAAATATGATAGAAGTCCTGTCATATTAGAAGTGACAGCTGGCAGAACAACTGGAGGTCAGCAAAGCCCCTACAGTGAAGATTATTTCCAACCTCTATCCAACTCCATTAAACCTCTTATGGCTTATTCTTAATGCCTTTTTTATACTTTATTGGCATAAAGTAATACTTCCTAATGATGAGCATTAACCTGCCTAATGACTGGGGTTAGAGTTGCAGTTAAATCTAAAATCTGCTGTTTATGTGGTAACGCCTTTTAATTTTTAGGGGACATCTGCCAACAGTTCACTAAAGAAATGTTTGAGATGTACCAGAACTATGCCGACTACAAGCGTTGGACATTTGATGTTGTGAACTACACGCCAGCTGAGATAGGTACAGCAGTTCTTCAGAGGTTCCACCAAGACAATGCAGTTGAAAACAGTGTTTCTCTGCTCTATTTGTCACATGCTATTTGTCTCTCCAGGAGGCTTGCATCATGCTGCTGCTCATATTTCCGGAGAGAATGTCTACAGGCATCTGAAATATGAAGGAGGAACTCACCGAGTCCAGCGAATCCCTGAGATAGGCTTGTCGTCAAGAATGCAGCGTATTCACACTGGGACGATGTCAGTCATTGTCCTTCCTCAGCCAGAGGAGGTAAACTGTTCATTGGCATGGTAAGGTGGTGCTGAACCCCTGCTCACCCATTTTGGCATTGGAGTAGGTGTTATTTAAAACCATGTTACTGTTTTGGGGGTTTCACTGATAACCATGTGCTTTGTGCAAGTCCCAGTAAGTGAACCACAAGTGCTTTGACTCTGGGTGGTGATAGTCCTTGGCTCTGTACCTTATATGAATAAATGGATCATCAGGAGCAACTTTGCAGAGATTTGCTGTTGCCTGAAATGGCATGTGAGTGATCATTTCATTAAATGTTCCAGCCCCAACACTGACAAGGCTCACTGCTATGAGTAAGCCAATTTTAAATTACATCATGTTTTAAGACACAGAATATATCCAAGAAAGTACTCAGTGTTGCATAGTAATGTGATTCTATACATCCTTTTGATTTTTTTTGTTTCATTTAAACTACTGGTGTCCTTCTCTGATAAATCAAGCACAGTCTCCTTTGAATGTGAATGAGTGGTTGGCTAGTCTGTCTGAGACCTCTCTGATACCAAGAGTTCTCACTTAGACCACCAATTTACACAGAAAAAAAGCACAACAGATCCTGTAGGCTTTTCCTACACCTTCTCCTGCTCCTTCATAATACTTTCCTTGCAACACTGATCAGATCTGAATGTTCCTTTCCCATCTATTGAGCTCAAACTATGGTCCAGGTCATCATGGACTCCTATTTCCAGTGTGGCAATCCTTACTTGAATGAGTCTGGATATACCTATTTTCTCCTCAGATGATTCTAAGTACTGTTGCAAGAATCATTCAGGCTTGACTCATGAACAAGGTCCTTGCGCTGATGTTTAGAAGTGGGTTTTAAATATTTGCTTATTTCTTAGTCTCTCTGCCAAAGCTAGTGTTTTTGCAAAACAGTGATTTTGTTTAGTTTCAGACACACGCATACCTTGTTTTCTGAAGGACCTGGAGTAAAAGTTTGAAAAACTAAGTGAAATCTTTAAGGCATTATTTGCTTTTCAGAGATATTTGCCACTGCGTTTTTTAAATTCTAATGATTGACTGTTACTTAGTACAGTTGTAAAGGAGCAGTTTTTTGAGAAGTGATTTCTTATTAATGCTGAGTGTCACTGACAGGAAGTAGTAATTTTCTTTGATTCTAGGTTGATGTTAAAGTGGATCCCAAAGATTTGCGTATAGATACATTCAGAGCCAGAGGAGCAGGAGGGCAACATGTTAACAAAACTGATAGTGCTGTGAGGATTGTGCACCTTCCCACAGGTGAGTCTGGCTGTACTTTTAATCACACTGAATCTGTATCTTGAAAAGGAAGCTTTTGATCCTGCAGGTGGTCTCTTGCAGGGCTTTTTTATACCAAATAAAGAGAAGTAGCCCCTTCCGGTTCTTTCCCTCTTGTAGTCAGGCAATATGATAAAGGGGCTGTATACCAGGGGCAGAGTGATGGAGGGTAACAGGGACAGGGTAGAAGATGTAAATAATTTGCACTGTGTGCTCTGTACCTTCAGCAGTAATGGCCACTGGCAAGCAAGGGCATGCTTAGCCTTGCTGGAATCTGTGCAGTTACATAACTGATAAAAAGAAGTCTTGAAGATTTTCAATCAATACTAGATAATGCTATCATATGTTGGATAGAAAGGAAAATGTACATTGATGAGAAGGTACTGTGTAGACTGAACCACCCTGTCTTTTTTGGGATGTGTTTTGTTGGAACTCAGTGAGCTTCTCTCTGTATAGATGCAGAATTGCTTTTAGGCACAGGAAATTCCAGTAATGACCTGAAAACAGCTGTTCCTTATATGCCTTTTTCTTTTAGAAATCAAACGAGAAGTTATACATTTGTTTTAAAGATCTTTATTTTGTTTTAGCTCATTTTTCATAATTAAGTTAAAGACTCACCAGTGTTGATTTGGCACTCCTTTCTCCTAGAATAATGAATTTTCCACCCTCCAAGAGCTTACCTGGACCAAGATTTTAAAAACTTGTGTTACAGTCTTTTAAATATGCTCTTGTAGACTGTTCAAATTGCATTTTTAACATATGACAGCTAATTGGAGTGAACTCAGTTTCTAGAGGCAATGTCAGAAACTTGTTTGCTTCATGAAATTTTAAAATACCCCTGACTTTTCCGTAGCACAGAACAAAGCCTCCCGGTGCAGCTGTGACAAGTTTAAAAACACACTAATGGTTCTGGCCAGTGTGTTAAAATTACTTTTTATCCTACAGCTGGAAGGCCCTACAAACCAGCACTCCAGTGGGTTTCATTTGCCTAATGCGTTAGAATTAATTCAGCTTGTTTGTTCTTTGTTATAATGGGCTCTTGGGTGCCTCTGTGAAGGACTGGCAGTTGAGTGCCAGCAGGAGCGGTCGCAGCAGATGAACAAGGAAATAGCTCTGCGGACACTGAGAGCTAAGCTGTACCAGCAGGTCATTGAAAAGCAGCTCAGTCAAGAGCAGAGTGCCAGGAAACTGCAGGTGAGGACAAGTGGTGCCTGGGATCTGGAGAGGGGGTTGTGTTGTGGATTTGTTTCTGATTTCTTTGGGTGACGGGGACAGAACAAGTGAGAGTGTGTGTCTAACTAGGAGTGCTTGCAAGGGAGGAGAATCTTACACTTAAAATGGTAAGCCTGCCTTTACTTACCCCAGTTCAATGCTATTGTAGACTTCTCAGGCAATGGAAGTAAGACATCAACTGTGGCTGGAAAGAAGAGTCAGAAGTCTGGCTGAAATTTTTCAAAAGAGAAAATTCAACATCATGTACTGAATGCTGCCGTTAAGGCCAGGGTTACACAAATTAAGCATCAGTAAAAAGTTACATTCAATGAAAAGTAGGATCAGGAGTTCTCAGAAGTTTCTAATGGAGAGTATTTTAAGTCCATACAGAGCTTTTGAGAGAAACAAGTAAATAAACAATCCTACCACCATGCAATTAAGTACCTGCTTATTTGATACAGTTTAGGAAACATTTTGAGGTAACATTTTGAAACAGCCTCTGGAAAAGTTACTTCAGGTTAGGTTGCAAAGTGTGCTTTTTTCTTAAAATGTCTTGTCATTCTTTTCCCATTCTTTGAGTATTTTCCCATTTGTCGTTCAAACTTCAACAGTGATCTATTGGAATAGAAATGCTTTAGAATATTACTCAGTACTCCAGATTTTCCAGCTCAGCTATTAAATCACTTTATTCTGGGTTGCATTTAAGCATACTGTCCCTGCAGATTATTAACCCCATGGTTGTAAGCAGTGTGCCATTTATCTTTTGTTATTACAGTAGTTTCACGAATACAAGCCGCACGGATTATAAGCCGCACCCCCGGTGCCTCGACAATGTTGCTGTCTTTGTCAATAGATAAGCCGCACCCCGAATATTAGCCGCACTTTCGTTCGTCGCGAGAATCCGTGCGCAGCTTTCACAAATTGGCCAATTAGTAAGAGGATCGCGGCATAGCGGGCTTTACTGGCTCGGGGCGGGGCCAGGAAGGCTCGGCCCGCTCATGGTTGCCGACGGGGCCGGGTGGCCCAGCTCAGCGCCACGGCTCGGCGGGGCTGGCCGGGTGGTGCTGCCGCCGCCGCAGGGCTCGCTGGCACCCCTCTCCCGTCAGCACCGCCCCGCTGCCGCGTTCGCTCGCCCGGCTGGCAGGGCTGCCGCCGCCGGGCTCGCCGCCCACCCCGCTGCCGCTTTCGCTCGCCCCGCGCCGCGCCTCGCGAGCGCCGCGCCCGCCCCGCGGCGCTTTCGCGGCTCGCGGCGGCGCTTTCGCGGCTCGCGGCTCGCGGCTCGCGGCGGCGCTTTCGCGGCTCGCGGCGGCGCTTTCGCGGCTCGCGGCTCGCGGTGGCGCTTTCGCGGCTCGCGGCTCGCGGCGGCGCTTTCACGGCTCGCGGCTCGCGGCGGCGCTTTCGCTCGCCGGGCGGCGCTTTCGCGAGCGCCGCTTTCGCTCGCCCCGCCGGCAGGGCTGCCGCCGCCGCCACCAGGCTCGCCGGCCGCCCCCTCCCGTCTGCACCGCCGCCACGTTTCCTCGCCCTGGCCGGCACTGCAGGCCCCCGCACCGCCGGGCTCCCCCACGCTGCTGGCCCCGATTCTGCTGGGCTTCCCCCGCTGCCAGGCAGCCCCACCCGCCGGCCTTCCTGCTTCTGCCATGCTCCCCTGCACTGCTAGCCCCAGTTCTCCCGGACTCCCCCACCCTGCTGGCCCGGGCTCTGCCGCCCCCCCTGCCCCGCCCTGCTGGCTCAGGCTCTGCCGCCCGCCCCCACACTGCTGGCCCCGCCTCTGCCAGGCTTTCCCACCTCTGCCGGGGCCGGCCGGGCTCCAGCTTGGCTTGGGGCTGCCGCGGGCTCTCACTTCCATGTTGGCAGCTTTTAGAATTTTGTTAATAGATTAGCCGCCCCGGAATATTAGCCGCACTTCCGGGTTTCCACCAAAATTTTGGTCAAATTGGTGCGGCTTGTATTCGTGAAATTACTGTAATTTCAGTCTGAGAGCCTTCAAAGCTGCATAAAGGACTTGTATTTATATTTGTATTAATATTTGTATCAATATTTATATCTATATGCATATATTAATATGATATAGATATTAATGTTTTATATATTTTATGTGTATTTATATTTATGTACATTTTTATATATTTATATTTATGTACATTTATATTTATATTTATATTACTAGTGTGGAAAATCAGGCAAAAGTCAATTACCTTTCCTAATGTTTCAGATTATTCTAGAAATTCCATGTTCTAAAATACACGTTTTGAGTGCAGATGAAATTTTTACCTAATCCCACTGAAATGGACACCTGTTTGTTTCTTTGAGCATTTTTTAGCATTTAATTCTCCATTTTAGCAGAGACCACAGTGTTTAGTGAAGTGTTTAACCCCAACAGTGCTACATTTGGGTTTCTGCTTCAAAAGTTAGAATTGCTGTTTGCACTCTCACGCTTCACCACTAGAGGGTAACTTAACTTCTTAACTCTAGCTCTCTTTTGGTGCTGATTTCTGACAGCCACACGTTAACTGTGCTGCTTCTGTTATTAATGGAGCAAATTTTCATTTTTTTGTGTGGAAGCTACAACCCTCCCTCCCCCTAGAAAACCCCATTTGTGTATTTTTTTTGAAGTAAGGACTTCTGTACCTTACATGACCTTTGAGAGTTACGTGGTTCTTTCAGCTACAGAGCTGGGACAGAAATGTGCTTTAGGATAGAGAAACTTGGTCTGTGATACAGTGTCACAAACAATACAGTTCAGTAATGCCACAATATTTTTAAATATCCCATGTGCCAAGCCAGTGACCACTAGGTTGGTAGTTGGAACAGGCTGATCCATTACGGTTTATTTTAAGTATCCTGTCCTAGAGAAGTATTTGTTCTTTTTAAAAACACAACAGATTTTGTTTTTTCCTGCTTTGCTGCAGTTGGGAACAAGAGCCCAGTCAGAGAGAATTCGTACTTACAACTTCACCCAGGACAGAGTCACTGACCACAGGATCTCCTATGATGCACGAAATATTAAGGTAAGGGTTGCTTATGAGAATATTTAGATACTTAGGTTTAGCATAGGAAGAAAAAAATTAAATTAGTGAGCACAACTTATATATATATATGAAGAAAGTAACCAGTTGTGCTCTGACAGAATACTAGATTTAGAAAGCTTAAACTTTCTTTCTTGCCTTCTTGTAGTCTTAGAGATTACTGGCACAGGCCATAGCTCACTGGCCTACTTCTCTGTGTGTTTTTCTCCTGCTATATGAGTGGAAAGTGATCAAGCATGTAGTTCCATGAGTCCTTTTACCAAACTGGGCAAGTGGCATTTGAGATTCTTGAAGCATAGTACATCAAAACCAAAAACCTGACAGGAAAGACTTTTTTTTTTTTTGTTGGGCCATTCTTTCCTCCTCCTAATGCTGGAGTAAAGAAGAAGAAGAGCTTTTATGTTTGCATCACAGGCCACAGTTAAAAGAAACTGAAACTGCATGTTTTCATTTTAAGATTATCTAAGATCTTGTTTCTGAGTAAATATCTACATATGGCTTGAATGTTACTGATTGTTCAACCTGCAAAAGAGAAAGCTTTGGGATGACCTCATTGCAGCCTTCCCTCAAAAGGATCCTACAAGAAAGAGGGAGATTTTTACAAGAGTAACAAAAGTGACGGGACAAGGGGGAATAGCTTCAAACTAAAATAGGGTATATTTAGATTAGATATTAGGAAAAAATTCTTTACTGTGAGGGTGAAGAAACGCTGGAGCAGGTTACCTCCCAGGGAAGCTGTGGATGCCTCATCTTTGGAAGTTTCAAGGCCAGGTTGGATGGGGCTTTGAGCAACCTGGTTTAGTAAAGATGTCCCTGCCCATGCCAGGGTGGGGTTGGAACTGGATGATCTTTACTGTACCTTCCAACCCAGACCATTCTATGATTCTATTTATTGGGGGTTTTTACAATGGGAAAAAAAGTCCTACTAATGGATTTTTTGGTATTAAAATTATGAAAAACAAAGTTTAGGGTGATCCCTCTGTATTTTGGCTTAGGTATCTAGTTTGCTGTAAGTGCTGTTGCATAAGGAGCAACACTTTTCAAACTATCCACAGGTGTCCTGGGTAACTGCAGAGAATTCAGGACATACTGAATGGTTCATAGTAATTGGAGTGCAGAATATCCATGGCAGAGGAAATAGTTCCATGATTGCATGACAGTGGCTTTTGCTATTCAGTTGCTTAGTGTTTGGATCTTTCTTGAGTGAAACTGGAACCATAAACTGCCTAACAAGAGTTAATTGAGCTTTGCTTGCAAAATAGCCTCATTCTTGCCATGGACAACAGTATTTGAATTAGGTTCCTCAATCCTTGATTGTTCTTGCAGGGAATTTTCATGTAAGTGCAAGGGTTACACAAAAGCAGGGCAGTAGCTGTTTCTGTTGCTGCCGGAATCCATCAGGCTGCTGATGTCCTGCTGCTGTCCACCACTGCTGCTTTCGCGTGGGAGGGAGGGACCTTCAAGGATGAGCAAGTGGAGAGACTGCAGGCCAAGTGCATGTCAGGGATCTGAGTAGTTGGTGTTTCAGAATAGTGCTGAAGGACAGCCAGTAATGCTTTTGTCTGCTTTTTTAATAGGAAATTCTAAGTGGGAAAGAAGCACTGGATAAGCTAATCAACAGACTACTGGAGTTTGCAGAGATAGAGGCTGTCACCCAATATCTAGAAAATTTGCAGGCTTTAGAAGGAGGAGGCTGAAGACCAAGTAGAATTAAAAGAGAATTGTTGTGTTTGGTAGCCAAATAAAAGAGATGTGTTTTTTAGATGATATGTTGATTAAAACCTATTTCTCTGTTTTTCAGTGTGTGATCCTATTCTTTTTGTATATTGGTGGGTTGAATTTATTGCAGCAGCCCTGGCAGAAAAGCATCAGCTTGGAGTTCTGTGTGCACACTCCTCCTGTCTTGGCAGCTGGGCTTTGTTAAGCTGGTCCTTCTCTTGACTTTATTACAGCTGGAAAGGCACAGAATTGTGGTGGTGGAGCAGAATAAATACCACATAGTGCATTTTTTGTTTGGTGGTGGGAGATGTTCCTTTCCAGGTGAAAGAAACTGAGCTCCCCTAGTCTAGAACTTGGCCTCATGAATACTATTTTTTTTCTGCTGTTGTGTGAGCTTCCTAAATTAAATCCTTTAGAAATAAATTTTTTATTATGACGCTTTATTTTTTTAGGGTAAATATACAAAAGCAAAAGGAGTGAAGAGGCCAGAATGTTAAGAGAGAAGCCTGTTAAATTTCTTCCAAGAATCCTTGGGTCAGCTTGTGGTGGGACTGGCCCATGTGCTGCAGTGGTTTGTAGAAGTACATGCTCTAGTTTTTTATTAAGTTTATGAGGTAACAGGCAACTCCCTGGCTCCTGGCAGAGAAAACGAGTTCATACTGCAGATGCACTTCAGCAAACCAGGTAGCTCTGGAATTCAGCTCCTGTCTTTGGGATTGTCTGCCTTTGCCTGTCCTTGAGGGGATCCAGATGTCTACAGGGCACACTGAGCTCTGACAAGACTTGTGCTGATGTTTTGCCCTGCACATGTGCAGTGCTGGCAGGCACTGAGCACAGGCAGGCACTCCTTGTAGGCCTGACTTAGGAATGCTCCGTGCTCAGGGTACTGCAAAGATTGGTGCTCTGCTCAGCTGGGTTCACTTGCCAGATCGTGGCATCTTCTTTTCATCCTGTTTGTCCCAGGTTCTGCTGGAAAGCTGCTCTGTACTGTCTTCTGTACAAGAAGAACCAGTTAATTGTTTCAATTTAAATTATGCCTTGTGGTTGATTTATATTTTCATATTTGTTTTGTAATCAGGATTAATGTGTGGGGAAATGTTCTTCTAAAGGGTGTAGTTCTTACTGCTGTATATAGAGCAACAATTGTAATATTATTCAGCTGTATTTAGAAAGACAGAATTTGTAACAGGAAGAAAGCAGGAAAATTATACTCTTCCATTCTGCAATTATTTTCCGATTCTTTTGTGTGTTCTTATCAGCAAGCTTTGTCTGACAATTTCTCTCTTGCTTCCAACACTTTAATTACAAAAGCTTTGGGGCTTCGGTTGAGTTGGTTGGTTTTTTTGTTAATTGGTAGCTCTGCAAGTCAATCAGGAAACTTCTTACCGTGCAATTCAGGATTAATTTGGACTTTGACTTCTTTCAGTAAGCAGTCCAGAAAAAGAACCCTCCAGAGACATCTGCAACTGAACTTATACTTCTTGCAGTGCCAACAGACTGGCAATAACGAATATGATCTGTAATAGGAAAATATTCAGCTAACATGGTTATCCAATTACCATGCTCACTTTCATTATGCAATTAAATGCACCAATTAATTTTATTAATTATATCTCTCAAACATTTCTAACTTTCTCTTAGGAACTTCTTAAAATTTTTTAAATAAAAAGATTCCACTTCCAGGATTAGTTAGTGCCTATGAAGTTCTGTAGCATGAAATGTTTTTGAAACACTTAAAAATATGAGCCTTGTTTATTTTACTGGAAGATAGAGAGTAGTATTTCTGCAGGACCTTGTGGATATTTATGATTGATCAATTTTCTGTAGCCCTTTTTTGTTGATGGTTTTGTGCAGAGTGATGAGAAGAAAGAAAGCAGACAGCATCTCCCCTCTTTACTAAGTTTTGGATGTCCCAAATATAGGTATTGAAATTTAGAAGCTGAGCCTCTTCCGTCAGCCTGGCCAGGAGATCCTGAAGGGTCTTTGTCCTAAGCTTTTCCTGCAAATGCATATACATGTGTATGTCAGCAAAATACCCCTATGACAGTTTGAGATAGAGTGGAAACACTTCTACTGGAGGCCACTGTGTGCAATGCTCTGCTTTGCTAAAACCAGATATATTTGCTTTTCCTTATTGAGAACACATTATTTGAAACTGTTTTCTCCAAACTTAAAAAATACTTGAAGCCATATTTTATTCTAAGCTCTTTCACTCCAGCCTTTCTGTGGGATTAAAGAGCTGAGAGATTGTGTTTGACCACGGCCTGGCACTTGTCCAGAAGGAAGGGATGTGCAGCAGAACACTGCTGTTTCTGAGGTGTTTTCAGGATGGAATATTTCAGCTTGGGCTTTTTGGTTCCTACAAGCAATCAGGACTTTCAGCATCGAAATCAACAGCAGGAAAAATTACAGTAACAAAGCACGGGGAGGAAAAGGGAAACAGTGTCTTGGGAAGAAACAAATAGCCCCGGGAACAGCACAACAGGGCAAGAGGAGATTCTTCTGCTCCAAACAGCCTTCTCCTGCAGCTTTCCCTGTCAAATAGGGCCACAACAAACATGAACTACCAGCTCTCCGCCTGGCTTCCCCCCAGCACCATCTGGGGACCTTACCCATGGACGTCACATCACAGGTTGTGCAGGGCACCAGCTTCACCACTCTGCAGATCCTGCTGATTGATTGGAAATGCAGCTCTTGGATCTCTTTCATTTCTCTGCTGAGGCCTCACACAGCAGCATCTCACCCAGCCAGCAAGGAAGCCAGACAAAAGCTGTGTGTGCCTGGAAGGAGCAGCCCTTCCATGGCAGAATGTTTACCCTGCAAAAGGAGAGCAGCCCGGGTACCTCGCCTCGATTGCTTTAATTGAGTCATTGAGTGTGTATCTGACTCTCAGAGCACTGCTCATTGTTCCTAAGGCCAGCAAATATGTAATACTGAATCATGGTTGATTATAATCAAAAAGCTCATATATTCAGCTTTATTTTGAATGTTACTAACAGTAACTGCAACAAATCTTAACCTGAACTCAGTTAAAACATTTCAAATAAAAAATTTAAACCCAGGGGTTTTGTTACTCACAATTGATGCACAGAATAAACCAATTTCCAGTTACTGCTTAAGGTGCTACAGGAAGGCACACAGACATTCTGTTGGTAGCCACAAAATAGAAGTATTTATTTTTAATAAGCATTTACATATTTACAGACCTATTTTAGTTTATATTTACCCCAGGCCCCATTTTGAGCAGAATCTGCACCCCTAAATCTCTCAGGTTGCCCTAAACCCCCTGAACAGATGCACGATGATAACACAGATTGGTCAAATAAAAGCTTTATTCAATATTTTCATATAAATTCCACTTAAAGAGCTTGCAATATTTTGTAATTGCAACTGAGAAGAGAAACCAGCTGTTTAATTTCACAGACATTACTTATAAACTAAAACAAACACTTTTCAATCACCCCAAGCAAGCCATTGAAATCCTCTGTCTCAGCCCATGGTCTGTACTACACTGTCTGCTGGTTTTTAACATAGGCTATTTATGGTTTTACAGGTAAAATCAAATCTGCTTTTAAGAATCCTGGGGATTTTCAAAATTCTCCAGAAATCTGTCTCTCTGGGAATCCTCTTGGGCAAATTTAGCTTTTTGAGATGATAATTTGCAAAACTTTTTGCTTTGTATGGAAACTTTTATTCAAGTTCTATCCTGAAACACTTCACAAAGCTAAACCTATTAATCACACAAATGGTCAACACAAATTCTAAGTTAAATAATTTAGCAGGTAGAAGTTAGGGGCACTTAAGAGGTAGATAGAAGAGAGACTGAAGAGCTCTGGCTGACAAAACAGAACCCAGGGTTGCCACAGCTGAGAGAAGGAGGTACAGAGACAGCTTTTGTACCAACAAGGAAAACGATCTAAGCGCTACAAACTCTGTATGAGGAGCTGCCAATGGAATGGCATCTGTCTTAGGAAAAGGAATTATCAAGAACACAAAGCTTTCTGGAAATCTCAGCAGAGCAGGGGAGAAGGTGAAGGAGGACACCAGAAGCACGGCACAGCGGTGATAGAGATTTGCATATCTGGGAATACTGGAGGAAGACAATTTGAGGAAGACAGCAATAATAAGGAAAATACTAACAAAGGGAAGACACAACTCAAAAAACTAATCAAAGAAACCAAGCAGCATGAAATTGTTTTTTACTCCCTTTCTGAAATGTCAAAGTTTGCACTGAAATAAAACTTCTTTAAGGGAAGCAAAAAAAAAAAGGAGAAATATTTTTATACATGCACAGGTTAGTGAATTTAGCTCAGACCAACATCATGACCAGCCCTCCCACTTCTAAAACTGAATATTGGAACTGGATAATGCTGCAGGCACAGGTTTTATCTATGAGGGTCAAACAAAACTTTACACTATTAGGAAAGTGTGGATTTCAATCTACAAATCCCCAGGTGAAGGATTAAAATGTATTTTAGCCCAAATAGGAACAAGGATTATTCTATAACATAGGTAAAATTGAGCAGTCTCTGCACAGCTCCTGGCATAGCAAATGCCCAAAATTTTTTTTTCTTTTTTTATGTATATGCAGTATATTTGCTTCTAAAAGCATCACCAACTTGAGGCAGGCCCTGCAGTAAAAACACACACAAGTCTGAGGCTGTGAAGCTGCCTTTCTAAGCAGACAAGGTCCATGAAAACATGAGGCAAGGAAAGAAAAATACACAACAGTGAATTGACTGGCTCAAAACCACACAGAACAAATCACCCTCAGAAATTGCAATTACTCCCCCTTGCTCTCTGGCTATCCTCATATTACTCATAATATGTATGACATCATATAAAACCAAGGGTGTAGTCCTCACTCAAGGAGCTTGCAATAGAAACAGGCAAGCAGATAAAAGCACTTTGTCTGATAAAAATTGATCAGCCAGAAAAGACAACACTTGGCTGAAACAGTAAAAGGACCATTCCTTTGTCAAAAGCCAGCACAGCCCAAAGAAGGATTAGCAGACGAGAAGTGTAACTGTGGCAATACCTAGAGGGTTCCTACAGCAAATTTCAAAAGCAGGAGAGTTTGAAGGGAGAATGGATAGAAGGGAGGGAGATTTGTGCAAAACAGATGTCCTAGAAAAGCAACATTTGCCTTAAATCTCACACAAGTATTTTTGTGTAGAGCAGAAAATATTTGTTTTAGAGACACAGTAAGGAAATTATATGACAGCATGGTGCAAAATTAAACAATGGTTTATGATATATGAAAATTCATTCAGCTGGCTCTTTATATAACTTACACTTAAGAACAAAGAACTAGCTGATCTCTGACTTTCAGAGGTAGTGGAGAGCAAAGTGCTGTATTTCTTTGTGAAATGCAGGATTTAAAAGTCACATCAGCTAAAACCATGTATGGTATTTAAACTAACTTTACTAGCAGTGAGCAAAAAAAAACTTTTCATCTTTTTTCCTAATGTTAGGTTTGTCTATTTAACACAATACAAAGACCTTTGGTTCATATTACAACTAACAGCAGCTCCACAAGGAAACAAGTTTTGAACACTCATTTTCAGATGTCTTTAAACATCTGCTCAAGAGATTTAGTTACAGGTATCTTAAATTGCTGTCTGTGACCACTTCAAAGCAACAAAACATTTTAAAGGAAAGATGCTAATGTTTTGGGAACCTCACTTAAAGAGGAAAGCTATCCTCCTCAGAGGATATTAAAAGTGGAGCCTACAAGAAAACCCTATACTAGTTGATAAAACTGTACTAATACACCTAAACAACTTTTCAGAAATCATAACAAAATGCATATACTTTAGGCTTGGAGTAACAGAAGGAGGATGAGTACAGCAGTACAAAAAATGTCCAAGGAAAAAAAGAATTGTACTTGAAAGGAATGCATGACTAGGTGGTAACTCAGCAGCTGGGAAAAGCAAAGGAGCAGAGAGAATCAGATGTAGTGGTAAGCCACTGGTAAGGGTGCCCATGGCAGACAGCATGTGGTGTCATGTGAAAAGCAAATGAGGATTAGGGATGTATCAAGAGTTACTTCCAACATGTGAAGGAAGTATTGGTGACATCATGCATGGCTTTAATCAAGGTGAACTAGCCCAGGGAAATGCAAGAGTAGTCCAGGCAGACTCAGGCTGGTGAAGAGAAGTACTGGTGGGACACTGAGGATCCTGTCACAAAAGGACGCTGTTTGTGATTTCAAAGAGAGAAGATGGATAGATTCAAGATGAAGGAAAACTACCGAGCTCAAGGGCAGGATTTGTGTAAACTGGAAGAGTAAACTGGCCACAAACATAAGGAAACTTTAAAGCAGGCTCCCGGAGTAATATTCAAGTAAGAACAAACCCTAAAAAATCTGATTAAGAAACCCTCTCCTTGGAGTACACATTGTACATTCCTGCATCTCAGACTTTGAAGCATCCCACATGTGTTCTGCATCTCTAAATGATAATCCAGGGTCAGATATTAGAGCAAACTTTCAAATTTATCAGAACAAACAAACAAAATTCACCAATCCTGAAGAAGCCAAGAAAACACATGAGATTAAACACAATAATTAATTATCTTATAAACATATAGTAAAAGTCACAGAATAGAAAAAAGAACTTCAACTTCCACTATAATACACAATAAACCAAATTCCCTGTCTTGCACTCCTTTCTCAATTGATACAACAGATTAATAGTTGTTTTCTCAAAGAAAATCAATCTCAGCAGTTACCAACTCTATTTTGCTGGACTCTTGACAACTGCCTGAGCTGCATGCCTTTTTTTTTTTGACTGAGACTCTCCTGAATAAAACACCATGAGCTTTAAAAACAGAGATGTCGTTTTTAACAGATTCATTATTTGGACCTTTATGGTTCACTGTTCGATGGCTAGAGAAGCAATGAGTGCAGCTATATTCTAGCACGAACCCTGGGGATGCTAAATGCAGACCAATCCCACCAAAGTGAAGAAATCCAATCTACAATCCTTAAAAAAAGTCCAAGTCATCTTGGACTCTACGGCCATCAGCTCTGCTGATCTTTTGGTTTCCTACCCTATGGTATTGAGAATGATGAAGCTTCAACACACTTAGGCCCTCTCAGCTTATCAAACACTGCAACCATAAAACACACACTTCTTATCAACAGAAAAAACACAACCACCTCAAAAATGGTCCTGTATGCTGTAGCAGGGCCAAGTCTCTAAAGTACTTTTTCACTAAAATATCAGGCAAGTGTTTTTTTTGCTAGGAAAGAGACAAAAAGAAAGCAAGACTGAAAAGGAAAACTTGATAAGTAAAAGGAAGGAAAAATTCAATTAGACAACAATAAAGCAGGAGACATCACAAAAATGTCTACTCCAACAGGGGTGGCTCTGGTGCTGTTACTACAAGTCAGGATTCATCAGGGTTAAGGTTTCTGCAGTGGTTTAATACATTTGCCATGCAGATAACACAAATAATTTTTCAGAACATCATTCGGAATGGGTGGCACTGATGTGACTAATTCTTCTAAAAACAGTTTCTAAATGATCAGTTTGAAATGTTGGCAGTCTCACCACCCACTCTTTTGCAAGCGATCAGACGAAGGTTAGTAAGCACAATATTTTACTCATTAGTGGAGAAACTAAGCTACATAAACAATCTTGAGGGATGATTTTACTCTCTAGTGTATTGTATTGATCCAGCTCCTCTATAAAAATAAATGGTCTGCTTCATTTTTGTCAGATTAAGGATTATTACATTCTCACATACTTAGAAAAGGAGTAAAAACCTTATGAAATGTATTTAGAACAGCCTACACAGAGCAAATAGAACTTGGATGGCATGGTTAAAATAAAGAATACATCTATTTACAATATTGCATAAGTAACTTAACACAAACTTCCATTCCAAAACCAATCACATCAAAATAAAATAAAAAAATATTAAACTCATATGTTTTAATACCTATAAATCCTTAACGTCTATCCAATATTTTCTTTATAAAAGCCTGTTTAAAATATTAAACTTTTGATTCACTCTAGCATAAACAGAATCTAAAATGATTTGTTAAGTATTACTGATCACTTAGTCTTTGTCTTAAGTTTCTAGATTTTCCGTTTTCAAATTTCCTCTTCTTAAATGTTGGCACCCCTTCTGTCATGTCTCCAAGGGATGTGACTGTCTTCTCTTTAAATATGACTGTTTCCTCTTCAGGATCCTCTAGCACTGGGGGTGCTACACTGTCACTCTCTGTATTTGGAAGCTCCAGGTCCACTTTTTCCCTGGGAGAAAAGAGGAAAATGTAAAAAGGGTTAATCTACACGGATAAATCAACACAGTGTACTGCAGACAGCGACAGCTATTTTTATTTGACAAAACAGCTTTGAGCTAGATGCAGTCTTCTAGTCATCATCATGACAGGCATCAAGAAAAAACCCATGTTCTTTGTTTCTTCTTTGTGGGCTGCCATAAAAAGTAACAAACTAACACCTCATTCTGTACAGAATTTATAGAATGCCCCAAGCACTCAACGTGTCAACAGTCCTGCAAGAGATAACAGGGCTGTATGTCTGTAAATTTAAGAATACTGAAAGACAGTAGACAGTGAGTAGTAGCAGTGGTTCACTGCCAGAACACCATTGAGTTGTTTTCCTCAAGTGTCCATCCTGAAGGGACTGATGACAGAAGAGAGACCCAGCTTACCAAATCAGGCAGCGACCCTAAGCTGGAGAGGCAGCTTTGAAGGGCAGGATCACAGACAATACTGATCCAAACAAATCAAAGACAGCAACTAAAAATGACCTATCAGTTCTAAGGGACAGCAACAAAATACTGAGTTCCACAAGAATAACCCATGGCACAAACGACGGAGAAGAACAGAAGAGCTGACAGGTATTACACCAGCACAACACTGCTGCAGAGATACTGGCCAATCCACACAAGAATATTTCTGCCACTACCAGGTGTTAGTCTGGTGTCAGCTCGTGTACTATACCCAGTCTGAGGTTCCATGCTTCTAGGAAGACATGGATCTACTCAAGCACTCAAACAGGAGCCACAAGAATGATGTCAAGTCAAGAAAATGCAATTGTTGCAGCATTCCAAAAATGTAAACTTCCTGGAAGTGGTTGACACTATGCCTAAACTGAATTTAAAGTAAATAATGAACAACTGCATTTGTTTCATTGACATGTGTGTTCATCTCAAGCCTGTCTGTTAAAGTATAGACTGATCTATCAGGTTCAGTGGCTAAAAGCAGTTTTTACTGCACAGCACTTTCCAGAAATCCAAAAGAATTTTTCAGCTCAGGAGCAATTTAGCTGGTCCAATTCAGGAGGTGTTACGTGAACATTATCATCTCCAAGAAGTGCATCAGTGCTTAATTTAGGTATGAGCACTTTCTGAGGTCTGCCTGCTCAATAATGTTGGAGAATGCAGTAAGCATAAGGAAGAAGGCTCTTTTCATTCTCCAAAACCTATTTGACAATAAAATCAAATCTCCAAAACTAGACTCCTTGTGGGACCCACAAGAAGAAGCTGACTATAAACAGCATTCTTCACAAGGAAAAAACAAAAGATCCACCACAGGCATTATGCAGAAAAACGAAACGACCCTTCTGATCAGATATACTTCATGAAAACATCTGCAGTTCATTGGTCTGACACAGGAGAGAGAGAGAAAGCACAGGACCTCCTGGGGCAGCCAAATCAGATTGTTGAAGGAGATGATGTTAAGGAACATAAGCTTAGAGTAACAACATTTAAATATTTGATACTCAGCCACTGAAAAAATGGCATGACTATGATTCTTAAATCACTTGAATTTACTTTGTACTCATGGAGAACTTCTACACAAAACCCAAAACACCACCTCTATCTGCAGTGGAGTGCTACTACTTAAAATCATCATTGTGAAAGGAATTGTATTTGGGCAACATTTCCAATCACAGTTGTGCTAATTCTGCCAGAATTCAGAGGAAAAAGCTTCAGTTCTTGCAAACAACATTATGAAAATAAGGATGGTAAAAAGATACTCACCCTGCTTCTTCTTCTTGTTCTTCCCCTACTTCTTTAAGTGCTTTCCATTTTCCGTAAGGGTTGGTCTTATTATATCCATCACTTTCTTGGGAAGCTGATGTACTCTCCTCTTTATCCGTGGTTTCTTCTGACTTAACTTCTCGCCATTTCCCATAAGGGCTTAACTTTCTAGCTTTAGGAGATTTTTTCCCTTCCTCTGATTCTTCACCATTATCTCCTTTCCTCTAAAGAGGAAAAAACCTATCTTAAGCAAAAAAGCCTAAATAAAAACATAATGTAGCTTTATTTTACATCTTTTATTTGCTACTATTATTATCTACTTATCATCAACTATTCATGCTTTTCAACCAAGAGTAACTTGAAAAAAAAAATTCATATTTTGATATAATCTACAAATTTTTATTCTTGAGCTTTATAGATAAAAAAAAATCTTTAATGTTACAAGAAATTAAAGCAGGAAAATCCCATCTACCAAGGCTGAAGTTAAAAAACTTAAAAACTCACTTAAAAACAAAGCTCAGCATATCTTAAAAGAGGAAAAATTTCACATGCAACTTTCTCTACATGCAGATGTACACACTTATTGCTAATACCTGGCAGCAGTTTATAATGATGCACAACGATACAAGGATATGTGTTTTACAATTAACACCTGTCTAGGAATACATTTTGTATTTAAACCGTCTGTCTGAATTACCAGCTCCAGGGACACCATCTAACCCAACCAGAGACATTGTCACACCCTTCATCTCAAGTTTTAAATTTATGTTTTAAATATATAATTGAAATAGATTTTGTACTATGTGCTATTTTTTTCCAGTTTAATAAGGAAACTACAACCATGGCATTTTCAGTCCAAAGCATTCCCTGAAGGTGTATTGGCAGTCACATTTACCAATGAAAAGTTGAAGTCATCCTTACACTGAAATCCAAACCATTTTGTGGATTATTTCAGAGAGATGACCTTTCTCAGAGAACATCACATGCCTTGTAGAATTCAAGGTACTTCTGGTGTGTTGAGGGAAAGATCATGCTTTCTATTCTGGAACACTGCCACTAATGAGCCAAATAATTGAATAAAGATTCATTTTATCAAGAAATGCAAAATTTTACTTTCAGTCACACATTTTAATCTCATTTCAGTATATACAGCCTACCACAAAATAGAAAAGATTCAGTTATAATTTTCTAGTGTAAGATCTGAAGGAAACATACCTTGAAGTTTGTTTCTGAACTCTCTGCTTCATTCTCACTGTCTTCTGAGTCTGATTCGGATGCTGTTTCTGCAGGCTTGTCATGTTGACCCTTCTCATTCGAAGATGAAACAAAGCCATCCGGTTTCTCCCACGTGGATACTGTCCAAGACATTTGAACAACCACATTATTTATGCTTCTCATTTTGATCTGCTATTGCTTCGACACCATAACCTTTCAGAAGCAGTGCTGCCTTATGCAAAAATACAGCAAATAATTTAGCAAAAAGCTTTTGCCTTTGTTTGGTTTGGTACATTTGTTTTAATAACCATAATCAGAAAGATAACACTTCTTCCCAGGAGAGACACAGTCAGGACAGCTGAGTTCACTGTTGATAAAGCTTGTTTTAATTAGCTCTTAGAAAAAACATCACACACAGCAAACTTTGACCCACAAGACTGTGGTTCCTCTCATCCTTCCACAGGACAGACAAATAAATTAATTGCTCTGTAGATGTGCCTATTTGATTTCAGCTGTTCATTGATTACAAAGACGGGATAAAGTAAAGAATGATAACTGCATTCTTCAGGTCTCCAGGCAGTGAAACCCTTTTCTAGTGCTATTTTTCTTAGTAACATTAGGTCTGTAATTAAAAGAGCTCTCAAGCAAACAAGGAAATACAGACATCAATCTGAAAAGACATGGAAGTACATACAGGATATGTACATATACATATATCCTCATTTTCAATTTAAAAGTAGTGTTCCAGTAAATATACTGAGAAGAAATATTCAAATAAAAGTTGACTCAATGGTCTTAAAACTAGTTTTAGTATGAATAAGGCAAAAATACACCAACTTTCAGTCTACAATTTTATATAAGCTTTCAGATGTAAAAAAACCTACTTCTTTTTCCTTACTGCAAACAACACAACATGTAAGTGCTTAGATGTATCTTGAAGAAGTAAAGGTATAAGAAACTGGCAATGAATAACTTTGCTAGCCAACGAACAGTGCAGTCTCTTAAGGGTACTGCTGTCACCTGGCTTCAGATTACTAACTGAGCAAGTCCACTTTCCCAGGTGCTACAAAAAGACTGGAGTAGGTGCAGCCTCCCAGACTTGTACCACCAAGCCTGAAGACATCAGTCCCCGAAGTTACATGTCTGACATGAGACACTTATAACTATTTAGATGAGTTAAAAATTTGTCTTGTTGTCAGAGGATGGAATTACTGTTAACAGAACAGAGAAGTAATTTTCAAGCACTCCCAAGACACTTACTTACAGCTATATAAAAGTGAGGGATCAATTTGAAATCTCAAAAGCCAAAATTCTGCTAAATGTGATGATTAGAAACATATTCTTCACAAGTGTCATACATCCATTATGTATTTAAAAGAACAGCAAGCATAGGCATAAAATTTATCTTGGAAGGCAATGTTTAAAAATAACCAACATCTCCTTTCCCTTTCAAAAGAAATTGCAAATTATTTGGGCAGGGGAGTGGCCCAGTGAAAAACTGAAAGGTTTTGGATTGGTTTTTTTCGTTGTATTTTTTTCCCCCTCTATTACTGGCATCATTAGTAATGCCACTTCATACCCAACTGCAAAAGGAAAACTCATAGCCAGCAAAAAAACCCACTTGCTCTCCAGAGAGGCATCATTGACCTTAAAATTATTCAAATAGATTTAGAAAACAGATGCTGTTCAGAGGGAGTTACCACAAAGATCCCCATGTAGGGGGAAAAAAGTGGAAAAAAAGTAGGAGGTAAGGTTCTGGACTCTCTTATCAATGCTATGTCAGCAAGACGAAAAGTGTAGCAGATTCTTAGTCAGTTCTGCATGCCTGTCAACACAAAATCCTGCCCTCTTCTAGTTTACAAATTGTAATTTCAATATATATGTAATAAAGGCAAATGCCTAGTTTAGAATTACGAGTTGAATGTCCAGAAAAACCTCTGAAGCAAAAATGTATGTAGACAGACAGTGTAGCCAGAAAGCCGGTGCTGACTAAAGCAACTATTTTATTTCAACTCAGCAGCTTAAAAAATACAAAACTTAGCAAAAAATGCAGTTATTTGCAAAACAAAAAGCTTTTCTGAAAACCCTCTCTCCTGAAACAGAGCTTAACTGGAAA
The DNA here is from genome assembly GCF_009819885.2 of Catharus ustulatus. Taxonomy (NCBI): domain Eukaryota; kingdom Metazoa; phylum Chordata; class Aves; order Passeriformes; family Turdidae; genus Catharus; species Catharus ustulatus. Next base: position 61,979,871 of record NC_046222.1, read on the forward strand.
GAAAGTTCTCCTTACCTCCAGTTTGTGTGTTATAGTAATAGGTATGACCATCTTCAGTGACACCTTCCACCCAGTCTGCTCCCTAGGAAAAAGATACAGGAGATACAGGAGCTCATGAAAAAATTTTCAGGATCAGCCAAAGAATCACTTATAAGTCTATTCAAACTGAGTACTTTTTGTCTGTGACCATCCTATTGGTTTAAAGCTTGAACCCCTAACATTGTTAGACAGTATTCCCTTTGATTCCAATGAGATGGAATTCCGTAACTTAAAATACTGCAAATGGACCTACACAATTATTTCTCAAACAGTAGATAGTTAGTATGAAGCTGTATAATAAATGTTGTCATACTGTTTAAATTTTTATATAGGCTATTATTTTACATGTTTGGGTTTTCTAAAACTGTTCGCCCCAAGGCTGTAATTTCCTATTTGTCTTTAGAGGAGACTGCTGAAACAATTCTCTGGGAGACTCAAGTCTTTGTGAGGGCTAAGAAAACTAGTACCAATAAATTTTATCACAAATTAAATATACAAAAACAAATAAAAATTTATTCCAAAATAGAACATTGCAGCAAATAATTATAGAATCAAACTCTGCATGCCAACAATTTTACCTCTTTACTAAAGCACTGATTTCAACAATGCACTCTTTTTCCCTACTGATTAATAAATAAACACGAAATGTGGCTGAACTTGCTGGTATATATTTGTGGATATGTAAAGTAATTTTTTTTTCAGAATCAGCTACAGCTATATAATCAGTCATTACCCATTACCCTAACATCTTCCTTAAAAAAACCAGTTTTCACCCTCTCCTAAACACAAAACTACTTCCCTGCTTCTTAAGTACCAATACTGCCAGTTCTGTGTTGGGCAACTTCACCATACATTATTTTGATATTAACAAGTATGTGTGTGTATACAGAGGTATACAAACAGGCTTTTGCACACCTATACATTTGCTTAATAGTCTTCTTAAAACTTTGGGCTTTTTAAAATAAAAACATAATACAATCAGAAGTTAAATTTCTTGCACCCACTCTGTAAACACAAAAAAATTCTACTGGCAGATTCAGAGCAGGCAAAGGCACGAAAGCCTTCAGAGTTCTCAAGGTTTTGCCCTTAGAAGTTTCAGTGTGCTGGTTTTGATAAAAGAAGCAAAATGAAAGTTTATTTTAAGTATAAAGAGGATAAAAAACCCCAGTCTTAAGTATAACTCATTTTTTTTAAAAAGAATTAGATCCCAAGCATTTGTAAACCTGTTAGAGGTTAGAAGTTTGTGGTTTTCAGCCAATATCTGACACTAAGCACAGAGTGTCCTATGACAGAAATGCTAAGAAGCACACTGTTGGTCTAACTGGTTATAGGCAGCCTTCAACATGCCCCTCCACTACCCTGTTCTCCCCATCTCTCACCAAGTCTGAGTAAAATCTAATGTGCTGTAAAACCAAGAGGGTTCCCAGCATGACATATTGCAAGCATGCCCTTTACTTTCTGGGCAGTGAGTCCTTGTTAGAGATCTGGAATGTTCCCAGCATCCTTAGCTCAGACTAAATAAGGGAGCAATCAAATGCTTGTTTTTAGCCATAGCGAAAGTAAGTCAAGAGAGGACAAAGTCACGGAGCAGAGTGAGGGAGGAATGGCAAAATACAGCTGTGTGGTGTTAGAGATACTGGGGGCTGAAGGTGTGAGCTTCTGATATGACTAGGATGAGCTAACTTCAAATTGTTGCCAAGAAGGGAGTGCCTTCTCCCCTCCAATCTGCTCTCCCCACGTTGGCATTTTTTCTGATTATTCAGAATGCTGAAAACAAGGAAATGAGCCTCCAAAGCACTAAGCTAAACTCTGATGCTTCCACTGCCTGAACTAGTTCGCTGTCAGGGTAAATATGTACCAAGGACCACACAAGATTAGTTTCAGGACCACATCTTTCAGTGGAAGGTTACAGTAAGACTGACTTTACATATAGCAACACTATGCCTTGACCGGAAAGATAAAGTAGAAGTGCTGGTTAACAAGTTGTGCAAACCCACAGGACAAGGTAATCAGAAAGCCAGAGTAGCACACAATGTGATGATACAGAGCTATAGAATGTCAAGCACTCTGAAAACACCAGGTTTTTTTTGAAGTCTAGTGTAAAATCCAACACTGGCAAATCCAACAAAACTGACATTAAATTAAAGTGGGCATTCTTCTTTTCAACAACCTGACAATGCAGTCTCAGTGTTGCCTTAGCTAAAGGAAGCTTAACTACTTCAACTGTGTAATATTTAGTTTTTATAACTACATTTCATTCAAAAAAGGTTTAATAGAATTTATTCAGAATTTCCCAATGGTTGAAGCAGGAACCCAACTATCTTTCCTTGATAGACAAATTAGCCAAATAGGATTTCTATAGTAAAACTTCAGCTTATCAGAAAAGATTCTACATAATCAAATTATACTTTCTTAAGTTTATAAAGGGCAAAAAAATTATTCTTCCTCCATCAGAGGAAGACTTGTAAATTGCTTAGACTATTTAAGTGTTTACAAAGATAAAAAAACCCTAAAAATAATTTGATTACCGTTTGTGAGTTTTGAGAGTTGCCTTGGAATCCTTTAGGTTTCTCCCACTGTGATTCTTAAAAAAAAAAAGCATGATTTACTTATTTCATATCATTCAATTTCATTTATATTTAATAATCTTATATAAAAACAGATCTCATTGATATGACACTGCAGTGTGCACACATATAAACAAATTATATAAATATATATACACCATACTGGAATATGAATAATCCTTGACCAAACTATAGTATGAACAATAACCCGAAGTATCATAATTACAGCTAACTTTACTGGAGCTAACAACCCTCCAGACTCCATTATTGTGCCTGACAAGAGATACAGGATTTTTGGTTTAAAAAAAAAATATATGAAATGATGAAAAACAACAGTAAATACTAACGTCAATCCTTAAATTTATAAGAATCAGTTGGTAACATTCTCATTAATCATAAAAGAGGTTTGCTTTTATGTTCTAAAGTAAATCACAACATGCAGCTCCTCAAGAGAAGCCAGTTAGATAAATCATGTAAATGTGGAAAGACACAATCAGTTTATTTCACATTCCTGATCACAAAGCTTCTTCAGGAAGAACACAGCTATCTTTGTGTACTTTACCTCTGGCAGGCTAAACATTTCCAGAAACTGTGGAATTACTACATTCTTCCATTATTAATCAACAGTAAAACCAGTCTGAAATTCTGGATACCCAAGTCTCAAATGTTAAATACCAAAACTCCATCTCAGTGTTCACATTTTAATTACAGTAATTTCACAATTATAAGCTGCACATTTTAACTAAGATTTTGCTCCCAAACCGGAAGTGCAGCTTACATTCAGGAGCAGCTAATATATGAACAAATTTTGGAAATTTCCCAACCCGGAAGTCTGAGCCAGCAGCAGCCCTGAGCCGAGCCGAAGCCTGCCCGGCCCCGGGCGGCGCGGGGCAGTGGCGGTGCAGCGGCAGCCACTTCCTGGCGGCACCGGCCGGGCAAGCCCCTCTCCCTCCTCCCGGCAGCAGCGGCGAGTGGGGCTGGGGCCGCTCCCTGGCGGCCACCCCGAGCAGGGCTGAGCCAGTAAACCCCGTGATCCTGTAATTCTGTTACTATTTGGTAACTTTGTGAAAGTTGCACACGGATCCTCGCTGCGAATGAAAGTGCGGCTTACAGTCCGGTGCGGCTTATATATGGACAAAAACCTAAATGTTGCCGACACCCGGACCTGCGGCTTAAAATCAGGTGCGGCTTGTAATCGTGAAATTACTGTAACAGCATGTGACTGAAAGAGCAGAAAAGTAAAAAAAATGCAGCTACTTTTTTCTCACTTATATTCAAAAATTATATCTGCACCTGCTCCTCAGTAGCTTTTACCTCCAGTTTTTGTGTTGTAGTAGTATGTGTAGCCTTCGGGAGATAATCCTTGCACCCACTCCTTTGTTTCAATTTTTGGTGGGATTGAGGCATCCTGAGGTGTCTTTTTTTTCTTTTCTTTCTTTTCCTTCTTCTCTTTCTTTTCTTTCTTAGCTTTAGTTTCCACTGTGCTACTCTGTGTTTTATTCTGTGTTGAGCTGGAACCTACATCATCTTGGAGAGAATAATATCTTTTAAAAAAGAGTACTATTCTGAACTTAAATATTAGTCACTCTTGCACAACAGAAAATAGGAAACTTTGTTCTTACGAGTATTTTCACTCATAGCTGAAAATCATTAGTACTATACTTGTAGCAGGTGCACTTAAAAGACTATATTAAAAGAATCTTGCTTTGTACCACTACTATAGCATCATAACAACGTCCAAATTTAAAATTATGAGTAACAAAGAGAAAAATCATAAGGACCAATGAGCTCTAATTAAACAACAAAAGAGAAACTAAAAGAGTTCTGAAAAAGACAGCTACTTCAGGAGCCTGAAACTACAAACTTGTTTTTAAAGGATAACATGTCTTCAGTGTACAGAGCAAAGGTACTTGCTGAGCTGCAAGCTGACTAGGAGATTCTCATCTCCACTGTTTCACAGCAGTGGGAACCCAGATTCTCCTACTCATGGGAACTTTTGCCTCCAACTGGCAAAAGAGAAACATAAAATTAATCAAAGGAAGCTTTACTGCTGATTCAAAGCACCAACTACAGCCTAACTTTCTGTTAATGCATTGTTTAATTTTTCTACTCGAAATTTGATTGTTCCATGGATTGGGGGATACCATAGCTATGAATACTCTGTACTGCAACTTCTACGACTGGCAATTCTTTTTTTTTAATGAGCAACAGTCCTGGAGGCTTTCTCTCTCACACTTAAACCTAATTTAAGACAAAACTTTCCTATTCAATATTCTTTCAATTCTGTCTTTAATCTTCTAGCCACTATATGAACTACCTGGCTTAATTCCAAGCCTTTTCATATCTTCTTGATATGCTTTCATTGCAGCCTCCTCCATTGCTGCAAATTCTTTAGACATGTTTTCTTCTTCTTTTGCCTTTTCCAAGCTTTTCTTCTTAATCTAAAACAAAACAAAAAACCCCAGGAGAATAAATTAAACCAATCTGATAATGAAAGAGAGTAAAAACAAGCATTTATGCAATTAAGATATTTGAGTTACCTCACTAATTCTCTTTGCCACATTTTCTTTATGATTCTTCCCTCTTTCATGAAAATCAATGCTCTTCAAAGTAAGAAAAAGACCAAGAGAAATAATATGCATTATACAATTTCAAAACAATTAATTTTAGTTACTTTAAATTTACTTGGACTAATTTTAGTTGAACATGCCTAAATGTAACCTGTTCTGAGAACATTTACAGCAAACACTACAGCTCTAAAATGGCTATAGGAATACTGGAACACTCAGAAACATTTAACAGAGAAATTATAAAATCTCATAGTATATTTATAAGACTTTTTTTTCAAATAATACTGCTCAGCATACATGCTAGAGACAAATAACAGGGAATCAGGGTTCCCTCTTCATGCTATCATTCCATGTATCACCAAGATTTTTTCCCCTGTTTTCATGCAAACTTTGAAAAAACCATATGGGTTACTTAGTATTCCAAGTATTAACTACTGCCCTTAATTACATTATTCTACACTTCAGAAATATCTCATCAATTTAAACTAGTCTGCAGGTCCGTAACTCTGAAAAAGTGAGAGAGAAGAAAGTGGGAGAGTTGGATAACCAAGGATAACAGAACAGTCTGCAAGCCAAAAAGCTGCCAGAAAGCCAGAAGCCAGTAGGAGCTGGAAGGAGTTCAGAAGCTCAGGTACAACAGTGGTAGTCCTCATGTGCTTCTCACATAAAAACATCAGTGCTCATTTGGGTGTCCAGATGTTAGATGCCTAAACCTGACCTTTGCACAAACCGATGTGCAGAGGATGCACATCCCGGGATGACTCATCTCGTTTAGAGACAGAGTTTATAAGTTGCTCAAATCCCTCCCTTGACACGTATTTCTTTTCACTTACTCCACAAAGATACTGGCAATTCACATGAGCTAATTAGGTATCTTACTGTAAGCCAGAGGAAGCTCAGCACTAGGAGTACCCCTTGGCATCCAGTCAGGAATGCAAAACTTACTACTAAGGAAGACACCTATGTGTCTAGTAGTCTGCAAAAGGCATCTGCAAGTCTGAAACACCTTTCTGTAACCCAGTAATGCTTCTGTGGGCTGTGTGAAACGAAAGAAACCTGCTTTAAGAGCTCAGAGCACTGGCTGTACTGTGCCTACCACATACAAGCAGTACAGATGCCAGGTTTTGTTTTCTACTTGCACATGAAAGCGAAGGACAGGCACAGACAGTTTCAAGACAGACCAAATGTTAAATTACAGAGCACAAAGAATAAGCAGGGTCAGATATTTAGTCCTTATCTGTACAGCGAAGGAGAACAAGGAGAACCATCTTGCATGCGGGTATCTGGCTCTGATGTAATATATTTTAAGCACCACAGGTACCACAAAGGCATTTTTATAGAATAAATTTCATGCATCAACAGACTAGTATCAAAAAGTGATGTTTAAAGCCTGCAATTCAAATTCCTAATATTTCAAATAATGGACATAGTATGGTAGACCATCGTACAGGTCTGTTGTCTGCTATCCAGCACTTGCAGTAATCGCAGAATTTTTTAGGCTGAGATTTCCAGTAATCGGCCCTGGGGAAAGAAAAAAAAGATGTATAATCTGAAACAATAACCAAAGCCACAGGTTTTCATATATATTTATATATATATCTATCTTCAGAAACTAAATTCAGTCGTCTTTGGGTGATTAAAGAGTTTAATTTTCTTTTGTTTTTTTTTTTTAAACCCAGTCTGTGGAGCCAGCAAGGGTAGCTGTATTAACAACTGTGTCTCATAAAGCACAGTTCAGTACTGGGATTTTGACCATCTGACCTCCAAAAACTGCAGAATTTTTACAACTGAGGCAGTGCTGTAAGAACCAGAAATACAAGACAAAGCGAGCCGGAGATAAACAAGCAGCTCTAGATATCCCATTTAAACATGGAACGGTCAGAAAAGTGCAACTTGCACTGCCTTTCATAAAAATGCTGGATACTGTACACAGTAAACTCAGCAACACAAAGGTGCAGTTCTGGACAACGCTGAGCTACTGTGGGGAGTGAATCCTGGACCAGATTCTGACCTGTGGGGTCACAGACACTGCAGTAAATTGTTTGGATGTTTCAGTATAAAAATGTAGGAATTTCTGAACCATGCAATTACATAAGCAGGGAAACTCGGGGAAAACTCCTCAGAGCTGAAAAGTTAGTATATCAAAGTATTTAACAATAAAACCAACAATCTCCAATGACTGTTTCTTCATCAAAAACTGCTTCCTAATGCCAGATGAGACTTGTGTAGAAGCAATTCTATTTCTCATTGGCTTGCAGCAACAAACACAATGCTTTGGTTCACAGAACACATTTGAGCAACAGACTTCCGTGTTTTTAAGTTAAAATGACAAAGAATGAGGGACAAAATTTTAAAAAATATTCATTATTACACTGAGAACATCAGAAAAACTGAATCTTGGCCTTTTGTCCAAAGACCACTGTACAAAGTTCAAGGAAAATACTTCCTCACATTCTTATTCAATAAAACCAAAACTTCCTCCATGCACAACAATAGCACCCTCAACCCTTATGATATGTCAGCAGACCTTTAATTACAGAAACAGACCTGATCAACTCAACTCCTACAATTTAAGCAGGTATCAAAATACACTGTCTCACCAGTGCTTCACACAAAAATACAATCACTAAGAGGCTATGATTATTTGAAAGTCTAAGTACAAAGTATGTACTCTGCAAAAATGTATCAACCTATAAGCAATAGCGTGTTAGCAATGCACAGATTTTCAAGCAATTTCCTGGAAATCTAGAAAGAAGCAGCTGGGCTTTTCCCAATTTAAACAAAAATCTGCTCATCCCCAAACGCTGTACTTTAGAATTGTGTGATTACTTAGTCACACATTTAATTAAAAGGGGTTTTTTGAGACTTATATCCGAACATACCGGGGCAAAGCACGAGAAATCTAATGCTCTGGCTAGAAAACCAGCTGAGTGGGAGGGAGAAATTCAAAGCTCAGAAATACCTCAAGATCCTTTTTCCTGCTTGAGCTATAAATTGTCTCTAAACCCTTTGACATCATCTACAATAAATTTCCAGCTAAACGCAGGGTTAAACTTTCTGTGCTAATGGACCAATTTTGGCAGAAAACGAAGTGTATAAAAAGCCCCACTGCATGTTTGGGATGTGCAAGAACCTCTGCCTTCTTCCAAATTTAACCTAAGACAGGAGGCTTTTTCTCTTCAACAGAATCAAATGTGAGTGCTAAAATTAAGACTATACACTGCACCCACCACAAGTTAAGACCTGAGAATTTGACGAACCGTATTTTCACAGCTCTTTCTACACTGATTTCTTTCCTATATGCTGCTGGTCACCACATATGTTGCAAACCACTGTAGCAATATGAAGGTAGTCACTCTGGAGAACCTGAGGGTACACCAGTGGCTGCAGTACAAATCCACATCTAAATAAAAGTCTTTTAGCTTCATCTCCTATTGGTTTCCATTAAAACTGGAGCTGTCTCTCTACTGTCTCGTATAATATAAATGTAAATGGTAGTGTGCAAATATCCTAAGAACTTTAAATCCTGCATTTCACAATTAATTAAATTAATTGTGTAACTTATGATCTCCATGCTGTGGCTTATGAGCATGGGAAATCTTATATACCAAATAATTCTCTAAAAGATTTTCTACTTGAGTTCACACCACTGGAAAAAAAGGAGCAAGTTCAACTGAAATATCCATCAAATAGCATTTGCACTCTAACAACAGCAGAACATGCAAAGTTTCAGTGGTGCTGCAATGAGAGCAAACCAAAGAGGAATATTTGGAAAGCGGCAGCAACTGAAATGAAACCCCACTTTATTGAGATGCTACAAGTGCTTCATGGGCTCCTGTCACAATTCAGATCCATAACAATTTTTTAAGTCTGTGATTATTTTATCCATCTGACAAATACAGGCTTCAGAGTAGATGGTCTTAAAGTAGTACAGAGGTACTTTTTATTCTTGAACAATTGTGTACAAGTCATATGAAACACAGTTATTTTATAAAGTCATTGCAGTCAAAATGGTACAGCTTTTAAGACTCCTTGTCTTCTGCCGGAAGTAAAGTTAAAGTTGATTCTTGTTTTCAGATCTGCAGCTGGGCCAGCCTCCTAAGGACTAAAAAGTTGGCCAGCTGGCCAGCACCAGCACAACCCCCTTTCTTCCCTTCACTAAAACAAGGAGACAGTCTAGAATACATCGTGTCTGCCTTGTCCAGGTTTGCAGGGTTGAGTTTTAGCACTGGACACGTTTTGCCAGACATGGCTCCCAAAAGGTAGCTTGGTGACACAGACCCAGAGAGGTGTGCCAGTTTCACTGCAAAGCTCTAACTCAGGGTTAGGGTTCTGGACCAAATCTCTTTGGAGCCTGACTTTCCAGAGCTGGCTGAGCAAGTCAACTTGGTAGCCTACTACCAAGGAACAGGGCAGCACCAATACAGACAGGTACTGGGCAACTGCTGTAGACTCACTGAGACTTGGAAATCCATACTAACTTGCAACCAGTTTGTGTCTCCTCAAGAACAGTGATTTTCCTTCAACTTTTACTGGTCATACCACTCAGAATGTACCAGAATAAGAATGTACAACATTTTAGAGGGCTAAAGAAAAAGGAAGGAAAAGGAAGAAACAAACATCAAGCTGTTTTTTTTAAACTCATGAGATGACAGTCTTGGCTGCAAACAGCAGAGTGCAAATTGGTCAACGTTAAAAACATTTTCAGATTTCTGAAATTAATTTAAAACATCAGAGTGAACAAGAAGACAAGAAGGAACAAGTAGCAGCTCTGCATTAACAGTACCTGCCCATTTGCCATTCCAAAAGGTACGAAAATGATGAAACTCGGAGAGAAAGCACTGAAACTTAGGTATTTATACTCTGCACAACACTTTTCTTGAGCCAGGAGAATCACACAGCCTATGCTGCAGTGACCAGGTTACGCATCCCAGCATAGGAACCACGTGTTTGGGAGTATGTAAAAAGGACATGTTCAGAAAGTAACCTGCAAAGTAACTCAGGTGCTGGAGTCCAGGGCCCTGAACTCTCAACCTGCAGGCTGCTTCTCCTCACATGTTACTGTACCATTAATGTTTCAACAGGTGATGCAAACAGCTTTCCCTACACAGGGAAGCTTAAAATTCCTCACAAAGTAGCTATGAGAGTCTGAGTTGAGAACTTTACGTGGAGATTGGGCTGGAGGATTTTGTTCCTACCATGTACTGAAATCAATATGGGAGGAGAAACAACTGGTTTAGGTGGTTCTGAACACAATCAAAAAGAATTTTATTGTACAAACAAAATCTGGAAACATTTACTTTGAATAACTCTGTTCTAAAATATTTGACTTGAAATCTGGCAGGCATGCAGGGGGTTTGTATCAGGGATGTCTCTGTCTAAATCAGAAGCCCTTGGGGGTAAAAAAGAGCACGGACAGGTTCAGCAGTCTTCTTTGGTTTGAGTATCTACAACCTACAAACACTTTACAAGAATTTAACATCTTACAGCTTTTTGCAAGTTTGAGCACTGAAGAGCTGCTACGTCACCTTGAATACACATTTGTGAGTAAGATTCAAGCTCTTGACTACACAAGTAAATTAATTCAGGGTAGATATTGTGGCTGTTCTCTAACAGCCACTCAAAAGGACAGAATCTGTTATTATTTCTGAAATATTTGGAAATACTGTGTACTTCTGCACAAATACTTCTGAACAAAAATAACACTTCTGTAATGGAAAGAAGAAGAAAAAAACAAAAGAAAAAAAAATCACGTATTTCATAACAGACACTTCTCCACATGGGAAGCTGTTCCAGAACAGCTAATTCTAATTCAAATATCCCTGTATTGGTGAGACCTAAAATTGTGATGCTAAGATTGGCAGAGAAGATAAAAAATGTTTTCTTGTACTGTGAAGTAGGTCCCAGTGCCATGGCCCTTAATGACTCATAATCCACAATAATTCACAGCAACTCTGTTCTTTCATAGTGTACTAATTATACCCTAAAAACCTCTTCTTAGTTAAATACCCTTTTTAAAAATACTTTCAATACTTTTTTTAAGGTATTCAAATATAAAGTCTAAAGAAAAGAGTATCCCTGACACTGGGAGTGCATGGGACTGTCCTTCTGCCTAACCCCAGCTTATTGGCTTTTTTTTTTTGTAGACCACACAATATATATGTTTATACTTTGGCTCCTACAGAGTAGAACCGGATGGGAGTTTCAACCACATGAAACATGGCAGTTCTCTGAAGGGCTTTGCTCTTCTGGCCCTCAAGTCAATTACACTTTTTGTAATCCCTCTATAAATTCTAATTCACAGCCCAAATGTCTGCTTCTTTTTATCATTATATTAGCCCCCTATGAACTACATAAAAATTACAATATCCAATGGAAAACAAAGTCTGCAGAAGCTGTTCAGCCTGACCTGTATTTGCAATAACCAGACCTCTTTTCAAAATTGTAAATTACAGAATCACAGAATCATTTAGGTTGGAAAAGATCTTTAAGATCATTCAGTCCAACCCTTAGCCCAGCACTGTGAAATCCACCACTAAACCATGTCCCTAAATGACACATCTACCTGTCTTTAAACTACCTCCAGGGATGGTGACTCAACCACTTCCAATACCACAAATACTTTCAATGTTCAAGAAGACACAAACATATCAGGGAAAGCAGCCTTCTGTATGCATGGAGCTCCAGTTCTCTAGGTTATCTCCTCTAACTTCAGCTGCCTAAATAGTGAGGTAGAGTTGTCTCAGTTCTCCCTGCCAATAGATGGAAACTGTCATCTCAAAAACAGCATTCTTTGCATACTAAAGAGACACCTGAGAAGCACATTGAACTCCTTAGGTGCATGTTTCATCCTTATACAGGGAACCTAAAGTGAAATGCCTGAGTCAGCTTTCAAAAGTTAAATATCTGAACTCAGGGATATCTCCTGAGACCAGAGGTCTGCTGCTGTAGATGCAGAAGAAGGAGATGGGCTATGTCAGGAAGAATGTGATAAGAATTAGAAGAGAGGAAAAAAACAGCAACATAAATTGGGTCAGGAATCTATTCAGGTATAATTTTAGCAATAACTAAAATTAAGAACATTGCTGTACCTAATACCAGTCTGCAAGGCACAGCTCACCATCAAGCACTGCCCCATAGACAGACCTCTAGAGAAATTTTTGACCAGGTTATGTTTGTTTCTTTTTTTTTCAGTAGGAAATATAGGATTTTTTTGAAAAGTAACCGAAACAAACAAATAGACATACCATTCTATATGCCATTCTCACCTAATAAAGACAGCAGCTTGGATATGTACACATCCCCTCCCCCGAAACGTGGTCAGGTATTAACACAAATTTCCTAACTAAAGGCTTCAAGCAGGTACCGATAGCCAAGCAAAACCAAGGCACAGACAATTTTCTTCCTCACGCCTCGCCCAGAATCAAAGGCGGCTAAAGAGGCCGCCAGGTGGAGGGACCTAGGAGAGGGACGGAGGGAGGGGCGGGAGGGAGTGCGGGGGAGTACAGGGGAGAGGGACGGGGAGAGACAGGGTACAGAGAGGGGGTGCAGGCTGAGGGGCACGGACCTCATCCCCCGCAGCGCTCCCCGCCCCGCTCTGAGGGACGCCGAGTGCCCCGCCGGTGGGAGGCGAAGCTTGCCGGCGTGTGCTGCGGCGATAAGAGCAAGGCAGCGCAGCAGAAACAAACAACCTGAAGAGAGCGGCAGGTGGACGGGAGTAGAGGGACTGGAGGGACAGTGAAACATCTCACTCAGCGGGGCGGGGGTCGCCGGCCACAGCCGGGGCACGGCCGCAGCCCCACTAGCCCCGACCGCCCCACGGCCTGCGGGGCCCGGCCCGGCTCGGCCCGGCCCCCGCACCGCAGGCCGCCAGCCCTGTCCGACTCCGGCTCGCAGGGCGGGGGGCTGTGCCCGCTCCCTCCCGGCCCCCGGCACTCACATCGCCGCTCCCCCGGCAGCAGCGCCGCCGCTCCGCTCCGCCGCCCTGCGCTCCCCTCCGCTCGCCGCGCCGCCGGGCTACAATGGGGCGGCGCCGGCAGAGGGAGGGAGCGTGGCGACGGGAGCCGGGAGGGCTCAAACCGCGCTTTCCTCCCCGCCCTTCTCCACCTCCTGCCCTCGCCCGCTCCTCCTCCCTCGCCCCCGAGGAGGCGAGCGCTCAGCGGGAGCCGCCCGGACAGGGAGAAGGAGCCCCGGCCGCTCGGTGAGTGCCGTCCGCCGCCCGAGTCCCGCGCTCGGGGGCACTGGGAGGCTCAGCCAACCTCCCCTGCGGTGGGGCGAAACACCTCGGACCACGGGTTCGAGCCCCGCCGCTGGCAGCGCCCCGTGCCAGGCAGTTCCTGCCCCGCGGCGCCCGTGGGAGATGGAGTGGAGAGACGGGCGGTGATAGGGTGCGAAGGGACCGGGGAGGCAGCGGGCCCCGGCCGGGCAGCGGTGCGCGCCCTGGGGCGGCGGCCAGCGCAGCCCCGTCCCGCCGGACGCCGCTGCCAACTTTCTGGGAGTTCGGCGGTGCGTGTGTCGGGAGGGCTCCTGCTGCGTGCCGGCTTCACCACCTCCTCCTCCCCGCTGCCCCTGTCGCCGCCGCCCTGCCCTCCTTCTCTCCCTGCCCGCCTCTCTCCCCGCCGCCCGCTGCTCCCGCCGTCGTGGGGCGGCCGCGGGTGAGGGGGGGCAAGGGCCGGCGCCGTCCCGGGCGGGGGGGACAGGCACCACACGGTCACACCCGGGCGACCCCAGCACTCCGGCCCCGGATCGCCTCCTCCGCTGCTTCTTCCCCCGCAAATAAAACTCACCCCGGGCTGGTGCTCCACAGCACTCCCTCACCCTTCCCCCCTCCCCGCCCAGCCCTGTGGGACTGATCTCCCCACGGTTCTGCGAAAAAAGTCGTGTTAATTCACCGGCTGCAGCTGGCAGCCTGTTTGCTACAGTCACGCACAGGGGTGGAGGAGAAGCCTTCGGAGTGAGTCATGGCTGTAAGAGGCCCTCCGGTTGTTTATGGCAAAAGCAGAGGGGTGTCTCATTCAACATGTGGGAAATACGCGGAGAAAGAGTTGCCTCGATCCATCCTACAAGGACGGGGCAGTGGTACCTGTACCTAGCACCCCCCGCCACTGCTCGCTGTCGAGCTGCCTGAGAAAGGAGGTGGGGAGGTTGCCTTTTCCTCTCACAAGGAGGGCTTGTGGTCAGACTGTCATAGCTAGCTGCAGGAGTTTTGCATTTGTCAGCATTTCCATTATAAGTGTACTTTTTATGTAGTTCACAACATGGCTATAAATATATGCCCTGGGTTGAAATTTGGTTGGTGGTCTCTTCTCCATCTAAGCAACTTTTGAAATTATTCTGCTTAGATGCTGAGCGGAAATCTATGGAAAATACTGGCTTTTTATGTTTCTTTCAACTTTAAAATTTAGCTGCTTGTGCACATGGGCTCATTTACAACTGTTAGTCCAAAAAAATATTCTTTCCCCCCGAGTTTGTTAAATTGGGGAAGAGTTTAAAGGCTTTGAGTGTCTAGGCATTGGTCATTAATTAGCACAGCAGAGACTCCGAAGATTACGGGGTCCTTCCTACCTCGAGTGAGGGCACCCACCTACAGAAGGGACACGGGACACTGTGTGCCCACACAGCCCTAACCCCCGAGTGCCAGGGTACTTCCAATGCCTCAGCACCGTGGACAAGAAGCTGGTGTTAAAATCAAGGCAGAATAGGTTAACTTCCCTCTGTGGGATTTTAACTTTTTTCTCTCTCTCTTTTTTTTTTTTTTTTTTTTTTTTTAACCCTGTCCGTTCAATTGCTGCTTCTGAGACAGGGAACAAGCCCAGTATTTAGGAGGTTTCGTTTTGTATACCTCTGTATACGCACTGGCTCTGGATCCCGCGAAACATGCCTGCCACCCAGTGGATGCCGCTGATCTCTATACGTATTCTATACATTTACCGCCTCTCCCTTGTGCCCAGCCCTACCCCGTCGGCAAGTTTGCAAAGCCAAGTGCTCAGGATGCCGGGCTCATCTGTTCGCCGCGGGCCTGTGCCCTAGGATGGTGTTAGTCGTGACAGGATGTGCCAGCATCCTTCCTGGCTAGCTCGGGACCAGAGGTGTGTCCCCCAAAGTCTGGCAGCTCTCTGTCTGGGCAGCAGTGAGAAGCGGTAATATGAATGAGGCAAACAACTGTATGTAAAGGTAGAGGTAGCTTTGTGGCTGAGACAGCTGGAGAATCGGATTTTGCAGCCCTGGCCTTTACTACTGATTTCCATATAAACAGAAAGGTTTTTGCTCGTGGTCTGTTGGGTTTTCTGAGAGCCTGGTCTGAGTCCCTGGGATCTGCTTCACAGTTATGCTGAACTTAACCATCTGGAACAGAAGTGAGTGTCTGTTTGCTCTCTGTGTACAGAAGACGTTTTGCAGGTCTAAGCATGTTAGAAATACAAGCCTTGAGTGTCAGTGTTGCTCACTCAGTGTCCACAGCTTTTTGCTTTAATCTATCTTAGTTTCTAGTATTTAAAATATGCGGGTAATGGTATCCTTTATCTTACAGATTACTGTAGTGATGAGAACCATAAAAGAGCCTGAGAGAAAAGAAATAATTTCCCCTGTGATTTGAAAGTGTATGATGATGCTCTAGAGAACAAGGGCAAAAAGAGGAGTTTGTGTGTTAATTATAGCAAAGCTTCAGTGGTAAAAAATGTGACCAGGTCAGTTGCAAATACAGATTGATCTAATTAGAGATTGATGCATATGAGCACTAGGAGACATTTTTAGCTACTGTAGACCACTTAGTTCTAGTAAATTCTAAATTCTGCTTTGCTTATTGTGTTTTTAACGCTGCATTTTATAAGTATGGTAATTTCACGATTATAAGCCGCACTATTTTTTGACTAAAATTTTGGTCCAAACCCAAAGTGCGGCTTATAATCAGGTGCGGCTTATATATGGACAAGGAACGAAAAGTTACTGTTTTAGTTTGGAGAACAGGCGTCTGCTGAGAAAGGCAGGAGTTTCTCTTCGAAATGGAGAATGTAAACCCCCTCCCTCCAAATTATTGTAATTTTGAAATCAAGGGGCTTTCAGGCAAAGATATGGGAATTAGGAATAACAGTTCTTTTCTAGGGAAATTAAAATAGAAATACAGTACTACAAAGAAACAAACTCCAAACCCTGACAAAGTCAGAGTACAACCTGACACCCCATCAGGCAGGGTGCTGGTAGCAGTCCCATTAAATGGTGGCTGCATCCTCCTGCAGTGATAGATGTGGTTCAGTTGGAGTAGTGCTCCTGTAGAAGGTGCAGTTTCCCTCCAGAGGTCCAGTGGTGATGTGGAGAAATCCGGTTTTCCTCTGGAGTCCGGTGGAGAAAGGGGCTACCTTAGTGTCCCAAAACCTCTGTTTCTATCTTGGTAAGAAATGTTGGGCTCTTCCCCCTGGCTGGAGCAACTTCCAATGGGATGCAGTAATTTTATCAGTCCCACAGTGGGACTCAATGGGCCATTAGCAGAAAATGACTCGCTGGAGGAAGGATGGGTTGTGAGAAGATAAAGAACAATGCCCCACCTGGTTTCAATGGATAGCCCATTAGCAGAATATCTTCCACAGAGATAAGGATCACTACCCCCACCCTCAACAGATGGTGATAGAATAGATACCTTTTATCACACTATGTATTGTAACGTGCGGCTTATAATCAGGTACGGCTTATAATCGTGAAATTACTGTAATTTCCTAGATTTTCTTTCTCTTAGGAGAAGTGTCAAAAAGCAGATAGGCAGCCTAAGATAGCATATTTGTGTCACTGTCCATCATCAGCTGGATTTGTAATGTGACACCTGGGACTCTGCAGTCAGAGCCCCCTGTTGAGGGTAACCAGTGATGGTGGGTTGTGGCTGTGGTCTGTGTTGCTGTACTTGCTGGCCTAGCAGACACCTACTGAAAATGCACATGGTGCAACTTGGTTCTGGACATTTGACCAAATACTGGTGGGGGCAGCAAAAGGGGGACCTCCAAAAATGGGCTCCAGCCCTCGTTCAGATCTGCCATCAGGACATGGAAGAGTGTTATAGCTTTTCAAGTTTGCTGGGAGACTGCATTTCCCCTGGTTTTGTTCTGAAAACAGCTCAAGATTTTTGGCTGAGTTCTTCTAATCCCAGTCTGCCTTTTTCTGCACTTCTCACTCAGAGGTAACTTCTACAGCACATGGAACAAAATTTAGCCTGAGGCAGACATTCAACTTGGAAAATTTTAACCCAAGCAGTCAAAGTCTGGCCAAGTTACAAGCAGCTGGAAGCAGCATCTTGCATTGGAAGTGTTCAGCAGCTGCCTAATAGGCAATGCGACAAGCTTCACCAGTCCTGTGCATATATTTATGTACATGGAAATATGCTGCTGAATTACAGTGTTATTTGGTTGGTTACCTAGTCTACTAACTGTTCTTTTGTTGTGTTTTGTTTTGTTTTTTTTTCCTTTCTAGAGAAAGGAACCTAAACAACTTTGGTTAATGCTATGAATGATTTTCCTTACTCACATTATTCATTGTTATTTTCCTGGCTGAAAAATTGAAGACTTTTAAATGCAGCCTCCGAAATAAATGACAAGCCAGGGATTACTTGTTCTGAATATTTCAAAATGACTGAATGATTGTTAAAGACCAGTTTACAGTAAAGCAACTTGCTTCCCGGCATTTTGAATTGTAAAAAGCCCACATCTCCCAAATTCCTAAGTTATTCATCAACTCCTCTATTGTAGCAGACTCACCCTATATTGTGTCCCTGATATATCTATTAAGTCTGCAGTGAAGTGTGAGTTTAAAACAATTGTGCCATGGAGTCACTGTGGAATAAATACCACAAACATTGGCATAGTTGCTTCATAAATCTTTCTTAGTTTAGAGAGGAACTTAGGCGTGACTTTCTTCTATGGGAGTGCAGCTGTTTCTTGTGAGGTTCCCTGGGGGCTGGATCTTGGTGTAAGGCTGGTTCATTTCAATGTATTCACAGCTTTTGTGATGATATCGCATCATTACCAGCATATTATGTGCAGGTTTGTGCACGTGTTGAACAAGTTACTAGTACACAATACTCCAAATAATTTTTTTAAAATGATCAGCCTCCATCAGAAAGCATTTTTCATGCAGCCGCATACAGAGAAACCAGGATTGTGGTTACACCAGCACAAGAGGGGACTGTCTTCAAACTGGTAATTTATTGAAAGAAGGCTTAAGAATATGTGCAGAGAATCATCTCAACAGGAGTTTTCATTGCAATGCTGCAGCTGAAGTGTGGTCTTTGGCTGTGTAGCAATATAAATATTGCATAGAAGTAGGAAAGTACGTGGCGTTAGTAAGATCACAGGAATTCCATGTCTCGTTTTGCTGCTCACTCGTGAGGAAGGATATGAAATATTAATAAGAGCACAGTGACAAAAGTGATCCAGGGTTTGGAGACCAGGTGTCACAATTGCAGATTGTACACCTGAGAGAGGAAATGGTGCCTGTATATATTGTACATGTGTGTAAGGAAAATGCGTGATATTTACTTGACCATCTAGTGTCTGGGAGATGTAGTTAGGCATGTTGTACTTTGAGCTAATAAGTAGCAACGAGGATTGTAGTGTATTTGCAGTTGCTGAGAGTGTTTAAAGTTGCTGGGGTTTTCTTCTCAAAGATGTGCTTTCACTTGCTTTGGTAGAGGATGTTTCCAGTGTGCGTAGAAGGGGAAAGGACTGTACTCCATTCACCTGTTGTTTTTTTTCCTGGATTGAAAAAGCAAGATTACTTGCAGCGCTTTCCATGTATTGTAGCACATGTTGTTACTTTGACAAGATTACAATGAAATGCCATACTTCTGAACTTGGCTGGTTTTCTCTTGGGTCAGGAGGGCCATTTTTTCTTGGTGCCTAATTTGACTTCAGGGAGTGTGATTAATTATTGTATACTTCCCTCTGGAGTATCAGCATCTGTGGCAGCTGGTGACACGATATCAGATCCTCACTTTACAGAGTCTCCTCCTATTCTCAGGTTGGTGTATCATCTTTCTTTGTTCAGGACACTGTCAGTTATATTCACAGATGAAAAAAAAAAAATGTTCTGCCTTTAGGTAGGCAAGGACGTTGTTCAGTGTTCAGAAGTCAGCTGCTCACTGCTCTCCCCTTAACCATCTCTCTGTCCTTCGGGCATTCCTCTCCTGCAGCCACATCTGCTGCAAGCAGACAGAGGCAGGCAATGTGCACATGGCCTGGCAGCAGAACACCCCCGGCAGTTACTAAAACAACAGAGGGTATGTCGGTGAAATCATTTTGTAAACTGAGACATGACTGACTGCCTGAATCAAGTTGAAGTTTTACCTGCAACACTCCTTTTCAGCAACTTCACAATAAACCTGAAGGTTCAGTTTGGCCTGGGAATGGAACTTGAACCTAGATAGCTTTGAGATGGTGCTTTAGAATTCCATAGTCCATTCTTTTGATATAACAAACAGATACATTTTTTTACTCTGGCAGCTGAACTAGGACAAATATAAAGTGTTGAATTGTTTCTTTCTGTAAAAAACTTATTTTATTGCATGTACTCTAGCATATATGGTATCAAAAGTCTGATGTTTAAACTTTTATAGTGGTTTTGGTTTGGCTTTTTCACTCACGCTTTAAGATATCCTATGAAAGTTTTAAGGTAATAAAACATTTTCTGTATAGGATGAGTTTACTGGAAACTTTATTGTTGAGAACAACTGAAATTTGAGGAGACCAAGTTCTTGTAAGTCACTATCTTTAGAGTTGAGAGCATGTATATGTGAGTGTTTCTACTGACTTCCAGGGTTTGGCCCATATGCCTGTTGCTATGTTCATTGGGGTTAATAATAATGCACTATTGATTTCTAGGACATGCAGGAGCTGACCTAATAACAAAAGTACAAATTAGATTGGATGTTTTCAATTTTTGAGAGCTCTAGTTAGGTTATTTAATTAATTTCTTCTGTTTGTATGCTTAACAGCACACATTTATGTATGTAGGATAATTATGCACTGTGAATTAACAATGCTAGAAATAGTAGTAGGACTGTTATCTGACTGTTATTTGATTTTCCACTTCACCATAGCCACTATAATCAGAATAGGCAAGTTAGGTGTTTTTATGGAATGCATTTCTTGGTACTTGTGCAAACTTTCAAATTTTCCATTTGGTCCCTAATCCAGCACACCTGTGGCCAGTGAAGATGTAATTTTGCCCACTCTTCAGAATTTAACTTCCTTCTTTTATTTATATGTCTGTACAGAAATAATTTTTTCTTGTTAAAACCTAGCACTAAAACCCTCTTGTCTACTCTAGACAGTGGATATCCTGGGGTTTTTTTCCTCCGTGAATACAATACTGCAGTTATATTGTCTGGAGTTCCTGGTGATACAGGCATCAAAAAAATTTAATGAGGTGTTTCAGCTTGCTTGACCTTGTTCTGTGACTCATTTGCGTGTCATAGATTCAGGTAGGAAGCTCTCTCCAAGTCCTGGCAGAAGGTTATTCACACAGTATCTGCTGCTGCAGCTTCTGTTTCAGCATCTGCTGTTTCCCAGAGAGGCACTGCCACTGTGCCATTTCCAGAAGCTTGAACATTAGCCTGTGTTGGACAATTCTGGGGTGTGTTTGGGCTCTTTGGAGAGGGGGCACGAGCTGGTAGTGGAGCAGTGGAACTGTTGGTGGAAAAGCTGTAGGATTGCTGCAGACCTTCCAAGACCTTTTCCAGGCAAGGGAGTATTAAACAGCATTCTAGTATCTGTTCTCTGTTCTTTCATTCTGTTAAAAGGGAAAGTCCTAGGAGAAATGGAAAGGTCTGTTGTTTTCAAAGTCTACTGTTGATCAGGAGAATTACAGCAAATATGTTTGTTTTAAGGGAAGCTGAAGGTGGACTTTGTCACCAGTTTACTGAAGAGGTGATGAGGTTATGCCATCCTGTGTCATGGAATTTGGTATTTTTTTAAGATAAATGACTAGGGAAGTGGTATTGTGGGTAAGAGGACAGCAAGACTGGTCAGAAAAAGGATGGTGACAGTACTTAGTGTTCATGTTCTGCCATAGGAACACTGACTGTACCCACTTTGTCGCTGTTGAATCCAACATCCAGTTATGTTGTGATAATAATGTGTTGTCTAATGAACAATGGATCTCTAGAGCATAGTCCATAGCTGTGATGTGTGCTTGTCTTCTGCATCAGTCACCCCCCCTACTCCCAGCAGCTGGTCACTCATCTTCTGCTTGCATTTACTGCCCCTGACCTGCCAGCTGAAAATGGGAACCCTTCTATTTCTGCCACAATTATTTTGCTTAACTTACCTGGTTAAAACAATAGATTTACTTCACACAAAATGGACTGAGGAGCTTAGATGGTAAAGCTGAGGCAGGTTCTGGTAACTGTGCTGAGAAATTTCTGGGGGAACGGTTAAGAAAATCAGTGGTGTATTAGTGGAGATATTGGAAATGAGATGTATCCACAGAACCTAGAACTGTAAATCTTTCTTGAACCTTGTGCTGGCAGACCTGTGCCAGCATTTTGCTTTTATGTTTCCCTCTGGTAGAGGGGGATAATACCCACATGTTGTTTTGCACGGAGTATAGATCCCCCAGCACCTATTTACCTCCACTGAGGTAGAGCTGAGCTCTTTTCTTATGTGTTTAGATTTCTATGTGCTCTGTGCAGCTGTCTTTCACTGGATGCCTTTTCAAGTGAAACCTTCATCTTAAGCTATCCAAACCAAACTTGTAGGGTTTTTTTTCTCAGGTTTTCTTAGTTGACCTAATTTTGTGGGTTAACAGATTTGGTCTGAAGGATTTATAAAATGATGACTAAGAATTTTTCAAATTCAGTTTTCAAATGCTAATACTATCATGTAGCAAAACTTGGCAACCATTACAGGGTATAATATTTTAATTAATGAACAAACTGATTTCTGATCATAAGTACAGTAATTTCATGATTACAAGCCGCACCTGATTATAAGCCGCACTTCCGGGGTATCGGCAACGTTTTGTTTTTCCTCCATATATAAACCGCACTGATTATAAGCTGCACTTTCGTTCGCAGCGAGGATCCGTGTGCAACTTTCACGAAGTTGCCAATTAGTAACAGAATTACAGGATCACGGGGTTTACTGGCTCGGCTCCGGGCCGGGCGGGCTTGGCCCGCTCGGGGCTGCCGACGGGGCCAGGTGGCCCAGCTCGGCGCTGCCGCCGCCACCGGGGCTGGGCTCGCTCGCCCCCGCCCGCCGCCTGCACCGCTGCCATCGCGTTTGCTCGCCCTGGGCCGGCGCTGCTGGCCCTGGCTCTTCCAGGCTTCCCCATGCTGCCAGCACCCCCCGCGCTGCCGGGCCCCCCGCGCTGCTAGCCCCGCCTCTGCCAGGCTTCCCCACCTCTGCTGGGGCTGGCCGGGCTCCAGCTCAGCTTGGGGCTGCCGTGGGCTTGCACTTCCGGGTTGGCAACTTTTAGAACATTGTTCATATATTGGCCACTCTGGATTACAAGCCGCACTTCCGGGTTCGGACCAGAATTTTAGTCAAAATGGTGCGGTTTATAATCGTGAAATTACTGTATACTACAGCCACGATGGTGAGAGTCAGAAATACGCTTTTATATTCTTTGCCAATGACTGTGAAATTTTTCCAGGACGCATCTATTGATGTTAAATTATTTTCCTGTCGTTAAGTTCAAGTATACCAGTATACTTCTATAATTATTGCACTCTTTAGGAAGGGGACGAGATGATTACATCATTGTGTACCTCATTTGAGGTGAGTTATCACAAATACATTTCCTAAAGTCTGTACATTTTGGGACAGTCTAAAGCAAAGGTCAGAACAGATTTTAAGGACAGCATGCTTTCAGGATGCTGTTGGCATGAAAGGTCTTTGTGTGTTTTCTGCAAGAAAACCATTATGTTAACCTTTGTAGATCTTGTGTTTTGTGCCTCTGAAATAAAAGCTGAATCAGAAATGGGGGTTTATAGTCTCTGCTTTATCGTTGTATGTGACCAGTAGCTGAAAGGTCAAGTCATACATGAGACTGTTACTGTATAAGCCCTCCACTGTGTTTACCAGGTAGGTGGGGTTTTTGCTTCTTTTCCCAAATCTATGCATGTTAGTCAAAACAACTAATTTCATGTTTTCCTGAAGAAAAAACAAAGAGGTATTTTTAGAGAGAATGCCTTTACTGTGCAGAATTACTGCAAAATACCACGTACTTCTTCACATACTTTCAGATTCAGACGAGGTTTCTGATCTCATGTCTTTGCCTCAATACCTGTCAAGAATATCACTGGCTTTTTGATTGTTTAATCCTCTAGGTCTCCTGGATTCACACTTTCTTTGTTTCAGATTGATGTCAAGACATGTAGCAACATTATAGTTAGACACTGTGTAGTTTGTTGGAGTTTCTGGTTTATGATGTGGTGGATAACGAAATCAGCTCTCCCAATCTTTTTTATTTTTAGTTGAAACGTGTATGTTCAGATATGAATTTCCGTTCTGTATATGTTATTACCAGACTGAGCAGTAGCCTTGCTATAGGCGTTTCAATAGGCAGAAGTATTTGTTCAGGTGTCGTTTAAGGGAGAAAATGCATAATTATGGTTGGTTGTTTTGTATAGCACTGTGATCACATTTGCAGGATGACTGCTTTTTAGCAGCGCAACCTATCCTAGATGGGAAGTATTAGGGAAACCACTGAGTTTGGATACTGTGTTAGAGAAACTGGAGGATGGATGTGAAAAGGTGGTATTATGAGCGCTGTCACTGGCACTTTGTTGTTTGTGTGCTCCAACTTTCTTACGTTTGTGTTTTCAAATTATGGCTTTCAGTTTGTTACTGAGTTGGAGACAAGTAAAAAAAAATTCTGAAGGTGTGTTTGTTTGTTTGTTTGTTTTTTCACCATTCTGGGGAGGAATCCCTTTTTTGGGATTACTCATTTCATCTACCAGAAAAATATTACTTACCATCCCCAGATAAGCAGGGAGGAAATAACAATTGTATGTGGATTCTGGCTGGAACATGATCAGAGCTCGGGTGGCTTAAAAGCAGATGTCTCCATGCTTTTGCTCTAAAAAGCCACCACAATCAAATTTTCCTATTTTTGTTTAAAAATGTATCTTAAATGCTCATTTATATGTCTGAAGAGTAGGGAATAAAGCTGGAAATTAAAGAAAATAAAGTAAAACAAATTAAAAAGGGAAAGAAATAGAGGAAGGCAATCCAAACTAGCTTTTGCTTTCTAACTGTAAGAACATGAGCCAGGGAAATGAGACACATAAGAAATTGAATAATCCCACTGATAAAGTTGTGATAATTTAAACTCCAATTGAATAACTGGGAGCTAGACCAGTGCTTGCAGAAGAATGTTGAGTTTAATTGATTACCTGTAGTGAGAAATCTACATCCCTCTCATCTAGCTTAGTGTGTGGTTATTTGTTTAGTGAAGAATTTTTTGTCCTTTTTAAGAGCAGTGTTACCTTTTGTTAAATGTGAGGAAAATGGACTCAAATCTGAATACTGCTACATTGAAATACAAATAATATTGAAGACCAGCTACCTGTAATTACAGCTTAAATTTCTTTCCTCTTGTGTCCTGAGCATGTTAGTGTGATGTAGTTTTGAGGAGATTAAGAGCATGAAGCATGGACAAGCAGTTTTTTCACCTAATTAATGATCAGATTTTCTAAGTGAATGGTAACCATCAGTGAAGCACCAGAGCTTTCCCAGTTGGCTATGACCCAGAGTTCAAACTCAAGATCTTCCAATTCCTTTCAGACAGTCTGGACTGTCTGAGGAGGTACAGAAAAGCCCTGAGCAGTTCTGTGGGGAGTCAGGTGTGGTTGTTAGCTTGGGATTGGTGCCAGTGATCACACCTGAGGGGAAAGCAATGGGAAAAGTGAGGCAGTAAGGCCCTATCAGGGATATGGAGAAAAAAAGTATATGACTTAGCAGCCTTCCACCTGCTCTGTTTTATCTCAGTAATGATATTTGTTCTTTATTTCCCCAGAGGATTTCAACTCTTTGTACTTTTGGTATTTAATAAAAGTGAAAATAAATGGATGACAAGGAGATATCTTTTTGGGGCTTTGCTTCCATAGCTAGTAGAAGTGTATTTCTGTTCTGCTCAGAGTCAGAGAGATGGTGTGGATGAACAGGTGTTCAAAGTCAGGTTGGGTGGCGCTTTGAGCAACCTGATCTAATGCAAGAAGTCCCAATCCATGGTGAATAGGGTGGACTAGATGATCTTTGAAGGCCCCTTCCAACTTAAACTATTCTATGATTCTGTGCTGTTGATGGTAGAGAGGAGCTTTGTCACAAAACAGAATGGCAGTAGCCCTATGGATTAAGACTTGGGGGCTCTTGTGGATGAAAAGCTGCATATGAGCCAGCAAGTGTGCGCTTGCAGCTTGGAAGGCTCATCACATCCTGGGCTGCAGCAAAATTGGTGTGGCCCGCAGGGTGAGGAGGCAATTCTTCTCCTCTGGGAGATCCCAGCTGGAGTGCTGCATCCATGTCTGGTGTCCTCAGTGAAAACAAAGACATGGACCTATTAGAGCAGCTCCAGAGGACGGCCGTGAAGATGATCAGATGGCTGGAGCTCCTCTCCTACAAAGTCAGGCTGAGGGAACCTGGAAAACAGAAGGCTCCAAGGAGACCTTATCATGTCTTACAGAAAGGAGAGACGGGGTCTTTTTATGTCAGAGAGTGATAAGAGGCAATGATTTTAAGCTCAAAGTGGGCCAAGACAACTACTAAATTGTTATACACTGTTTTCCCCATTCCTCTGTTTTGCTTTGTCTATGTAGATTAACAGCTTTTTTCTGCATTAGCACTGACCTGCAGATCCTCAGGTCAGGTCTTCAGCCTACTCCTTTCTGCCTATAAGCATGAAATGTTCCCTGGGCATTTTACCTGTTGATTTGTACCCAAAGTGGGGTGCTCTATCTTCTGTTTTCTCCCTCTATGATATCCAGCTGCCATTTCACCTCAAAAATGGAAATTTGCATTTTCTGATGATTGCATTTTCTCCTGTTTGCTGTGTAGTGAATTTTCCAATGTGTTGTATAATTTTGTTCCATAAATCCTGTACCTCCAAGGTGCACAAATAATATACTTGGATAACTTTGAAAACATTCACTAGATAATGTCATATAGTTGAGTAGAAAGGGAAATTTAGTATATTTTAGTATATTAAGGAAAATTAGTATATTTTCAGAAAGTTAAGTAGAAATAATGTGCCTAACACTGTTACAATCACCTGGAACCACAACCCTGAGACAGATTATTTAGGATCTTCTGGGGAAGCAGCAGCCTGCTGCATGCAAGTAAGGGTTAGCAATAAAAGAATTAAAGGGTGCTTGTTTATGGTAGGGGAGTTCATTTTCTCATGAAACAGCAGCAGGAAGTAAGCTGCTGCTAGCTTATGCAAAGCAGCAAGGGATCATATCATAAAACCAACAGGCCTGAAGATGAGAGCAATTAATGAAAAAAGAAACAAAAAAAGTAGTTTTCGTTACTCTTTCTCCTTTGTCAGTTAGATAATTGAGTACTGTCTTAAAAAAGATTGTTTTAATTATTGTTATTCTGAATATTAAAATTAAATTAGTTTGATGTTACTCTTCAATTACACTGGAAGATTTCTGTGATCTCAGTCACAAGTGGTATATTTTTGTCTGTTATGCAAAGCTGGAAAACATTTCTGATGAATCCTGCTAAATATGGGGAGCGTTAAAAGGAAAAGTTCAAGAAATAAAATTAGTTACAGAGAAGCAGTAGATGGGACAATCTGAATTTAGGCTATGGTGCTAGAATGCTCCTGTTCCTTGATGGTGGAGGGAGTTCAAATCAATCAATCAATTCTAGTGGGGTGTTTTTCAGAGCGCACATATCTTTAAAGCTGATGGACCTTCAATAAATGCAGGACAAAATGGATTATAAGGTTAAA
Organism: Catharus ustulatus; assembly: GCF_009819885.2. Classification (NCBI taxonomy): domain Eukaryota; kingdom Metazoa; phylum Chordata; class Aves; order Passeriformes; family Turdidae; genus Catharus; species Catharus ustulatus. The sequence goes on from NC_046222.1 coordinate 62,006,983, forward strand.
CATATATATTGAAATGCTAAGGAGACAAAATTAGACTGAAATAATAAATATAAATTTTATATAGTACTTTGAATGTAGCATTGAGAATACTAAATCTTTATGACAGGTTATTTGGGGAGAATATTGAGTTGGTTCCATTAATAACAGAATGACCTCTGTTAGTAGAAAGCAGGAGGAAAATCACGTGTGAAACTGTGCCTGCCATAATGCCTTCTTGTTCTCTTAGCCTTTGGTTCCCAGTTTTGGTTTCAGGGCTCCCTAAACCACAGAACTGAGAAAGATGATTCCCGGGAGGCTTTTGGAAAACACATCATAGTAGCAGCAATCCTCTCTGGAACTGAACCTCCATACCTGTTCAGGATATGTCTGAGTGCTGTACCTTGTTTTTATGGGTAAGTGACAATAGCAGAGGTGATGATGTGGTTTCTTGGACTGATCCACAGGATCTCAGTCTTGCAGGATTTGCTGGTAGGATTGCTTGTCTGGCTGAAGATGAGTTAGAGGTGGAAGCTGTTGTTTTTGTGACTTGAAATGTAGCTGAGAGATAAAAATGCTGACCTTTCAAGCAGCCAGCTCCCCTTCCCAGCAGCGCTGAGCTCCTCAACACCCCTCCTTTTTGTGTCCTGCAGTCTTTATTTTTCTTCCCTCTCTTCTCCATGATTTATGTATTCACCAATTGGTTAATGTAGCATGTATTTGGATAGGTAAGCCTGCTACTAAAAATATTATTTCCTGAACAAGCAGGTAACCAGGTTGCGTTTCTAGCTAACTGTTCTTTAATAGCCAGGTGTCTGCCTGAGTGAGTTGCAATGGAAAATTGATTCATTTACATGAGCTTACTTTTTTCACAGTTTATTTTCTATCTCCTGCCTCTCCAAGTTAGTGCTTTTATCTTTCTCCATTAATTAGAGCAGCTGGAAGGGCAGTAATAAACACACTTTCCTTTCCTTTGTGTTCACATCCTGAGCAATGGAGAAATACCCTTTAGCATTCTTGTAAGAATCTAAAGTATTCGTTGAACTCTAGCTCAACATTTTTCTAAAAATGATGTTTATCTGGATTTCCTTTAATTCTGTGAATTTGCTCTGCATCCATACAGGGAGTCAGCACAAGTGTGTGAGGTAGCCAGTGTGGCCTGCATAAGGCGGTGGGATTGAAAGGATAAAAGAAATTGGAATAGAAGTAAACACTTTTTCATCTGACTGGAGCAGTACAAAAACTTGCAGCAACCACCCTGACACATGCATCTGTCAGATGCTCTTTTTGTTATTGTCTAAAACACAAATGTGGATAAATAATTCCCTGGTATTTCTTTAAGACAGCAACAGTAATTTCCTGTAGCACGGATGACTTTCTAGGACTGCACAGCCTCTGCAACCTAACCCTCTGGTCTTTACAAGAAAATTAGTTGGTTTTTTTTTTTTTTTTTTTTAAAAAAAAAAAGGAGGCTGCTGCAACTTTGGTTCCAGAGCTGTCTAGCTAAGGGCGGTGCCTAGCTGTTCTTCCTCAGGAGAGGGTTTGATGAGGAACATGATGATCCCTCCCCCTCTGCTCCCACCCTGTAAAGAGGCCAAACAATAACAGCAATACTGACACCACTGTGCTGTAGCTTTGGCATGTGTCTGTGAGCTAGTATCTGGGTGTACCAAATACTTTGTGATTAATAGCATTCCTGTATAGAAACTTCTGAAAATCTCAGAAGTTCTTGATTTTTGTACTGATAAATACAGACATTAAAAAATCCACTATGAACACTGTTTTGGTTTTGTTTGTTTTTTTTTCTTTTTTCTTCTTCCCAGTATGTTTATTATTCATGAATGTGTTGCAATATCCAAAAATGTAATGAGTGACTCACAGAATGAGCAGAGGGAAAAATACAGTTACAACTTTTTTATGAGAATTTTTAGCAAACTACAAAGTGTCCTAGTTGAGAAACCACTGTTGGACCATATAAAATTTGCCCAGCCCTCGTTTTACGTTCCTTCTGGATGTGCTTGCAACATAGTTTCACTTAGTATATATTTCTGCTCATTCGCATCTCCGATTTTTTTTTCCTTTCTTGTATCAGGGATTACAACATTCCGACATCAAAAAGAAAAACTACAGAACAACCTGTTTACAAATAGTTCTGGATTTTGTGTTTGTGTGTGCAAGAAAGGAAAAGAGCAAAGGCTAAATTTGCCACTACTGGTGCAATAACATCTGGTTACTGGTTTCAGATTAAGCTAGTATTCTTCAAAAACTATCCTTTCAAGGATTCCAGAGCAAATACAACCATCCTGTTAATGCAGCATAGCTCTGAAGGAGTATAATAGTAGGGGATCTGAAGCATGTGGGATGATGTTGGGTGTGCTGTTCTACTTCAAGAATCAAAACTGACTTTCTTTCTGGAAAAATTGGTTCTTATTTTTGGAAAACCTGGATTTTTTTTTCATTCATATGTTTTTGAATTTTGTCAGTATTCATAAATTTTACTTTGTGTCTTGTACCCCCTTACCTTTGTATCTTTCTTGCACAATAGTGGGAAATCCATATTTGCTTAAAAGCTGTGAGTGCAAATCTCTAGAGATAGATAGCAACCTAATACTTGTCTTTCAAACCAGCTGTACCCACAAGTGATAATTTCTTTTGCAAAGTTAAGGACCTAGCATAATCTTACTGTGGTCAAGATTGTACAGATTTGTATTTTATTAAAGTATATTTTAAAGGAATTTTCAAAGCTGATACACATACCATGTGAGAATTTGGAATAAAGACATGATGCTGCTTTGCACTTGTTGATTCTCTTGGGATATTCAGTAATTCAGTAACAAAAATGAGTTCATTTTGGCTTGCTTTGTTTCAAGTATGTTGTAGTGAGATGTTCTCTATATAAAATAGTATTGCCTTTACAATGCAAATCTGTACTTGGGTCTTAATTAGAATTATACTATTTTCTGCCTTGTTTCAGTAACAAGTTGTGCCTTTTCAAACAGTAAAATCTTCTAGATTTAAAAAAAAAATAAATCCAGATAGAGTTGGCTCTTTGTTGGCATAAAATGCATTGCTCTGTCCATGTCCTTCTGATTAGTTGTCTTGTTTCTTGTAGGGTGTTCTTGTAGCAATTGTCTTACTGGAACAGTTTCTGCAGATGGCATTCAAAGTTGGCCTTTTTGGATCAGATTAGTGACAATGAATGAAGAACTGGAAATTAGAAAATTAGAAGTGAACTGGATTTTAGGATGCTGAAGGTTTAACTGTCTGTCTGAGTGTGCTTACCGATAGCATTAGGTGACACATGACAATTTATCAATTTTCTCCTGGGAAACTTGGTAACATTGCATTGCAATTTGCATTTGCAAATTTTGCAAATATTTGCAGATCATGATTTAACTCTTTTTGTTTCATTATTGTTGTGGGGTCTAAAGCTCACTGAGAGAAGTAGTATGGGGTATAAATTTGTCCCGTCTCTATTTTCATTTCTTTGCGTGACTTGCCTTCGACCTGTGGGTTTACAAGTGTGACTTTTGTCACACCTACTGGCAGGGGTATTTATAGGATGTTAAATAACTTTCAGTACACTTTCTGAAACAAACAGGCAAGGAATGCAGAGGGAGGCTAGAACAAAAGCTAACTCAGGTCAGAAAACCATGGGATAAGCAGCACCTCTTGTCCTTCCCCTCTGCCTTTAGCATTCCCAAGTAATTTTTTTTTTTTTTTGTGACTGTTGTGCAATCATGTGAATCTTAGGATGAAAAATTTACCTGAGTGCAGTCCCAGTGTAGCGGTTATTACTACCCCAGAGGGAGGTCTGATGTCCTTGGCTGGCAGTGCTCATCACAGTCTGATCTAGTTCAAGAGCAGCCAGCATTCCCCATCCACCCAGTCAGCTTTCTGCCACAGTAAGGCATTTAACAGGATCAGTGGAAGGCTTAACAGGTACCACATGGATCAGAACCAGTGCAAGGAGAGGATGGGAGGGGAAAAGTGTGGTTAGGGCTGGTAAAGAAGTGCCAGGGAGAAGTTGGAGCCTGTAGTTTCTGTCTGACAGTGAATCAGAGATTATCCTGTATCTACTACCTGGAATTTTGCAATTCTTTTCCTCCACAGCTTGCTTGTCAGTAGAAAGGAGAATATACCCAGATCTTAAACCATTCTCAGAAATATTGATAAGCATTACTTCTCAGCAGAGGCAAACCTATAACAAAAGGAAGAAGGAAGGAACTTGAAAGAGTGAGGAAAAGTAGCTTTTCCTAGAGGTTTGTCATTGCTGGGATGCGACCTAGGAATACCTTAGAGGTGACCCAAGAAGAATTTGGGCAAGGCTATACAAGGTCAAGGGTTTGTAGTTGTATGGGATGTTGCTGTACTGCTGGCAAATCTTTGCCAAATCTGCCTTCTCTGGTAGGAAACACTGGAGGAACGGTTGAAAGGACAAAATGAATGAAGTTAAAGCTGCCTGGTGCTCAGTTGTGAATCCATTTAATTTCAGACACCTCTCTAGCCCTTCTGCTACCAAGGAATCATTTGTGGAGACTTATGCTACCACAAACTTGGGAAACACTCCCTTGTGTATTTGTAAAGATGACATTTATTCTCTGAAGGTTTGCAATTAAACATGGATGGCCAGGATGCTTTCCCTCTCAACTTTTGAAAATACAGTGTTTTTTTAATGTGCACTTTGTTTACAACCACCTTTCTTTTCCAACAATTCAACTAAAATTCAGAAGACAAGCACAGTGTAAAAGTAGACTGTATTTTCTCAAATTCATTGTACTCTACTTTCACAGTGTGCCTTAAAAAAAATCACTAAACCATACCTTTAAATTGCAATTTAACTGATAGCTGCATGGGTTTCTATCCAGGTGTTATCCACATTTCTTCTGTGAAATTCTTTTCTATTGAAATCTCTGAAAATGCAAAATTGTAGATGGCAAACAGTTGTCTTAAAAATATCAGAAGTGTATTGCCTGAATTTGTGATTAAGTTTTTAAATAACACAATGCTAGGAATTTTTCTGTGCCTAAAGTCCTAGCAGAGACTTCCTTTGGGCATAGGAGTAAGTTACCTTATAATTTCCTGATGCAATTTCTCCATGTGTAAATATTTAAGTCATTATGCGTTGGTCAGAATTAGAAACCCACAGCAGTGTCAGCCTGTGTTGTATGTGGGAGGTGCTGGCCCATAAAACTAAAATACCAGGACAGTAACATTGTGATAGATGCACATAATGTTTATTGGATTAAAATGTGATAGGACCACTGCTAGTGTTTCTTGCTGTTGCACACAAGGAGAAAAGAAGCTGCATGAGTTTGGGTGTTAAGACTTAGGTGAAAGCTGGTTCAAGTGTTGTCCTTCCATACACAGTGTCATGTTGGGTGCATCCATTGCTCAGGTGTTCTTTAGGACTGCGCTTATGAATAAGATTGTTGGAATTTTTCCTTCCCTTCCAGAGACACCTGAGATGAACTGTTTTGCAAAACTTGAGATACTGAGATCCTACAAAAAGAGACACAAACCAGAAGCTTCTTAAATCAGATTTTTATCCGGTCTTGAGGCAGAGTTTGATGAAGCCCCAAGTCTATATGAGGTGATTGCATGAGCCTGAGCTAGGAGCAGGGTGGTGGGATCTCCTCTTGCAAAAGCGGAAAGGAGTTACAGCATCTTGAGCTGCTTTAGGAGTGGTACCACAGGGTGTCACATGAATGGGGGCTTGCTAGGACTTCTCATGTGGTGAACTTGTGTGTAATGTAGCAGAAAAATGAAAAGAGCTTTTGGATCTAAATTTTCTGCTCCTTTTCCTTCATCAAAACAGTGTTTTCTCTTCCCCAACCCCCGTCCAAAACCGAAAGCTGAACACAGTCATAGACCTTCCTTTTGGTTTGTTTTTATGAGACTAAATGGTATGTCTTTCAGGTGGGGCAAGAGACCTCCAGAGCACACCATTCTTGGTGTGTCCTCACATGGCTTCAGAGTTTCAGGCTGCCCCTTGTGCAGGAGAGCTGCTTTGTTCTGCTCCTGTGCCTCCTGGCAGCCCGTCTCATCCTGCCCTTGCAGACCTGTAGCTTTCAGAGCCAGTTGTGAAGCAGGGAGGCCATTACCAAAGTAGGGTGTGAAAAGAGAAGCAGCTTGCTTGGGTTCTCACTTGAGGCTGGCAGAAGTGAGAGCCACATCCAGGTCTCTCCCACCCCAAGCCTGCTGGGCTGCACTGCTCCCCTTGGAGCACATGATTTGGCATGTGTTTCTGTGGGAGCTGGGGCCAACAGCAATGTGAAAATGGTATTGTGCATTATTTATTTATTTATTTATTTGTGCAGCCTTAACTTTTCTGCTGGTGGGCTCCACCCTCTGCCGTGCTGTGCGGCTGCACAAATATTTGCTCTGGGAAACAGTGGGGGGAGTAGCTCAGTGTAAGGAATATGAGGCTGGGATGGAGTGGAGGGCTAAAGCTGTTTAAATTGGCTTAAGCTGTGCTGTTGGTCAGTGTCTAGCTATGTCTTTTGGGCGAATGGTGATCTAAGTTTCGTGGAAATACTCATCCCAGCAATGGGCAAGGTCACTTCTTCTTCAAGCCAAAATTATTATTAGCAAGAAACCTGATACAGTTCCAGGGATGAACATGCACCTGCATTCTCTCTTGCTAAATATGTTTACATTTTACATACGCTTTTTAAAAAAAATACTGCTTCCAGTTTTAGCATAGAAACAGCAAAATGTCTGAATAGCTTGTGCTAATACATCACTGCGAAATGATTTTTCAATTTAGTTGATTGCCTGGATAAGAATGTGTTGTTTCTTTCCTCTCTAAAACATAATTATTAGACTTTCTTTAATTATTAAAATGGTGCTCTCCCTGTGCCAATGTTACAGTTCCTTGTAACTGCTGTGCACCTGGGTCAGATTTCTTCCCTCCGTACCCCATGATTTACAAAGGGTTTTGCAACACAAGAAACAAATGCTTTTAGATGTAAGATTGCATTAGACTTAAGTTGTTGGAGAGAAGGAATATACATCTGTGGTGAGAGGTGAAAAATACATAGTGACTAAAATAATGACACAGTATTTTCTCCTCATGGACTTTTTTCAACTGAGAAATACAAATGAAGTCAAATTTTGATAAAAAGCTGTAGTGATGATATTTTAGTACTGACTTAATTGATACTTTTAATCAGTAAGTCATAAAAAGTATACTGCTGCTTCTTTTTTCAGATCTTCCACTAAAACAGGCTGCAAAAACAGGATGATAAACTGCATCTAATAAAATCATACATGAGTAGCTGCCCTTTAAACAATAAACGGGGACTGAGTTTTGCTTTTAAGTGCCATTCAGGTGTCATAAGCACTCAGTTACTTGGAAGTAACCCCAAAATTTTCTTCTTGGTAATTAAACATAGCCAGTAGTTAGAGATATTAGTGTCCATAGAACTATGGGTTTTATGCAGTGCAAAACTTGTGGGACTAGTGTTTATTTATTACTGGGAGCATTAATGACAGCTGTCCTGAAATGTATTTGAATTTATCTCAATGGGTTTGCTAGAAGTAGCTTCAGGTTTTTCTTACTCTCATCTTCCCTGCTCATTGCAAGGTTGCTCCTGCTGCTTCCTCGCTTCTCAGCTCCTTGCCCTGCTGTTACACCCTCTCAGTTGGCTGCATGGCTTGGGTCCTTGTGCCATGCCTTCCCTTATGGCAGTGCACTGCTTTGGACTCTTTTCTGGGAATTTGTGGAAAACCAGTGCACGTACCAGCACACAAACAAAGCATGAGCTTACCCTTCCTACAGAAACAAGGTGGAAGTAACTCTGTCCTCACCCTCTTTGCTGTGTTTTTAAGATTACACTTCTGTCAGGCCTTTCAGCATGCTGTGTGCGATTGTAGAGCCCGTCCCAAGCACCTACACTACTGTGGGCTAGGTGGCTTTCAGTGTGTTGTTAACCGGGCGCAAAGTTTGTTTAAAGAACGTGAAGAGCGTATCAGAAATTTACCAGAAATCCCAGGAGCCCTGGCTCTGGCATTGGCTGGCTGGCTGTGCTCCATTGGTGCTGGACTCATACTGAATTTCCCCAAGCTTTTTGGCCCTTGAGTTTCACTCTTTTTCAGGGGTTAACCAGTTTGGTGTGAGCAAGATGATATTGGTTGAAAAGATGAGATGTTCCACAGAAACATGTTTGTTCATTTAGTTTAGGATGAAAGAACACAGTCTTAAAGTGTGCCAGGGGAGGTTTAGCTTAGACATTTCATCACGGAAGGGGTGGTTGGGCATTGGAACAGGCTGCCTAAGGGGGTGGCACTTGGTGCCATGGTCTAGTTTGCCAGGGGAGTGTTTGGTCATGGTCATACACGATGATGTCAGAGGTCTTTTCCAGCCTAGTTGACGCTGTGAATTGTTACTCCTGGAGGGGAGCGGGCGCGATGTTTGGTGAGGCTCGGAGGCAGCGGCGGGGCGCGGGGCGGCTCGGGCGCGCTCCGCACACGAGGGAGCCGGGCCGAGCGGAGCCGGGCGGGTCACGAGGCCGCCGCCGGCCCGTCCCCCCCGCACCCCGCCGCCACCTGCGGGCCGGGCCCGGCGGAGCGCCGGCCGCCGCCCCGGGGCGTGTCGTGTCGTTCCGAGCCGAGCCGCCCGGCCCCGCGGTGAGTCACCGTCCGGGGCCCGGGCACCACTTCCCCCTCTCGACAGGAGCCATTTTAGCTGCACGACGCTGCGGGGAGGCCGGGGCGGCGCCGCGGGCCCCGCGGCCGGGCGGTACGTGCTGCCCGGGCAGCGAGAGCCGGGCGGGCAGGGGCGGGCGGGGGGACGCGGCGCTCGGGCTACGGGCGGCGGCTGCCGCTGCCTCGACGTGCGGCCGCGCCCGGGGCAGCGCTCCGCAGCCGTCGGGAGTGAGAGAAGCTGCGGGCGAGAGGGAACTTCTGGAAAAGCGAAATAGAACTTGGGCCGTGAGTAAAGGGACGTCTTGGGCCAGCAGCGCCGTGAGCTGCCTGAAGCTGAGCCTGTTGCTGCGGGCAAAGGGCACCGCGGCTGTGCTTTTCTGAGCAGCGCGCCGCGAGTGTGACAGCTGGTTTGTAATTCTGCTGCGTTTTATACCTTTGTCTCCTTTTGAGCGTGCGGGGGTGCCAGGCAGGCTGCTGGTCTGAGCCCTCCAGCCGCCGTTCAGCGGACTGTAAAATACACGAATTTTATTTATTCTGAAGCTTCGTGTGCCTGGACTCGGCTAGCATGGAGCAGAGCACGGACCAGAGCGATTCGGGCAAAGTGTTGGCTATCAGCGCTGCGGCTTTGAGCACCTTCGCTCCGCTGCTGTTCGCCCGGTGTGGTCCGTGGTGACTTTAAAATGGCAGATTTAAAATATCATTTTAAAGACAGATCATTCTCTGCGCCCTTAAATTGAAGTTCTCTTTCTGCCGAAACAGAGCCATTAGCGGCAGCCGCCGTCGTTTCGAAATAGAAGGAGTTAAGTTGTTGCGCGGGCAGGTACTCGTCTTTTCCTGAAAATTTTTAAGAAATGGAAGTTATGGGTAATGGTGTACATGGCAGGCCAATTAGAAAATAGGCTTAGTGGTAGTTGTAATGGGAGAAGAAAATCTTGGAGGTAATTGTGGTGCGTCAAATTGCTTCTTAAACTTCTAGTGGACGAAAACCACCTTGATTCGCCTAATTGTGTACTTCTGAACTCTAGCAAAGTATTTTGAAAAAGAATCACTGTTTCCACCTTTATTGAATGAAAATGTTCTTTAGAAAGAAGTTTTGTCTGAGTGTATAACTTTGAACCCCGTATTTCAGTCTGTCACTCTAGAAATCAAATTCGATATCTTCGTACTGAAAATTAAATGACAGAGCACTTGAGCTGTTGTGCACAGGGAAATATTTTCCAGGTTCATTTACTGTCTTGAGCCTGTATCTGAGAAGTATAATGGAGTCTTGCTTAGTACTGTGATCAGTTGCAGGGGAGGGACAGAGGGAGGCAACCATTAAGTAAATGGTCATGTTTTGGGTGAGGCTGTCTCTTGTCTTCAGCCTTCCCAGTATTCAGCCGTATCATCTTTGGCATCTTACAGAACAATGTGTTTTCACTATTTTTTCATTTTACATTTTGTGGGGTTTTTTTTAATTTCTAAAAGCAACAAGTTTTGCAAGTGTTTGGGAGATTTTCTTAATGCATGTTGAAAAATCACAGATAAAATTAAAGAGCAACAACTTGAAAAAAAGTATTTTGTCTTAGTAATAGAAGGTTTTTTTTCTGAAAAATTCTTAAAGGTATTTGCATCTTTCTTTTTATCATCATAACTTTTATTTTCAGATCCTGAGGCTCTCTGCTTGCAGCTGGTAGAACATGACCCTCCCTTTCCTTATCTCTTTTCTCCCCTTCTTTCTTTTGCACCAGACCCTGTTGAGACATCCAGCGCTAAAAGCTTAAAACCTCAAGTTTTTCTTTTTAAGTCATCTCCCAAGCTGCAGCTGCTTATCTTGAGCAGGAGGCTTTTTGTGTTCTGAAGGGTGACTGCTGCTACTTTCTCTTGATTAGGGCTTCACAGAGGAGCAGTTCCTCTTTGAAGGCAAAAGCTGCCATGTTCAGTCTCTCTGTTCTTGCACAAGCACTTTGCCAGGGCTATGGATGCATCTGTGGTACAGTGGTGGAGCTAGAAAAAAAGTGATTTGAAAGTCCTCCCAAGACTTATGGATGACAGCTTGGACAGATCTAGAAGGCAGAGGAGTGGATTAGAAGGTACAGAGTAATGGTGTTAGTTCCTGTACAGCTGAAGACCATGTATGTCTCAAAAAAACCAAAGAATCCCACCTTTCCTCTCCCACAGCCCTAAGGCAGGGATCTTTCCGTTTGTTTCCATTTGGGTTGAGTTTGTGATTGTTGAGAGAGCCATGGGAGTGGTGCCATTAGATGTCAGTTAGCTTGAATGTTATTTCCAGATCCCTGCTTTTACAGAAGTGTTGGTTTTCTAATCTGCTCTTTTCTCATCCCTTGAATACTAGAATTGTCAAGTCCGTGGTGTTGGTCCTCAATGAGAAGAAGATAAGAGGTAGACATCCAGATTTGAAGAATGTTGTTGGCCTGGTATAACCTGATGTTTCAGGATTGCTGCAAACTCATACTTCAGTTGTGTGTGTTACTTTTTGGGCACTTGATGTATGAAAAAAGCTGTATACATGAGGAGTATTTCAGCACAGCCATATTCAAGGGAGGGAGCTGTGGCGGGACTTTCCTCATTGAGCTGATAGAAAAGAAAGATAAATAGAGGTTTTCCTTCTATGTTAGAGGAGAAGCTTTGATCTCCAAAACAACTTTCTCTTCTTGCAGGTGTTAGCAAAATTTTCTCAGCTTTTGTTGTTTTCACTGACAGTTTTGGTAACTCACTGGAGTTTTGTTGGGCGTGCAATAAGGAGCAAGGACTTTCCCTCACCACAGTGATTCAGCACAGGAGTGGCAGGAGGTGGAGTTCACCTTTCCAGGCTTGGTTACAGTCTGTACCATAAGGTCTGAAACTTTGCTACCATATGCCAGTGATTTATGGTGCTTATAATTTTAATGCCCCTGATGTGTTTTAGAGATTATTTGTATTCTTAAATCTTGCTTTCTTAAATCTTACCTAAGTGTTTCTTCACAGATAAAGTAGTTGACAGGGACTGTACATACTGGAATTTTAAATCTTTTTCTTATCACAAGTCTGCAGCAGCTGTGTGAAAGGCTCTGGATGTTTTCACTTTCCTGACCTGACCTGGTTAATCTATGTAGAGGTAGAAACAATTTATTCTTCAACATGAGCCTTTGGCAAAGCTTCCCACTGTGTCAGTGGTTGTGCTGAGGGGATCGCGTTGGACAGGGATCAAAGTTTATGCATTCTTACGTTGGTGTGCTTTAGGCCTTACCTGTCAGCCATCTTCAGTGTTGTATCAGAGGGCTGGAGCTCAGGTCATTTATTTGTCCTTGAAGAGATCACTTCTCTTGTGTCATTTGTGAGTTTGTACTAGGTTCAAGCAGGCTTCAATGTGAAACCGATAGTAGTTTTGTTAGCCTGGAAAGGACCTCCAATTCCTAAATTTGCATATAAAAATTATTTTTCTCTGTATTGAGGGAGAAGATACTATGGTTGGAATAATTTACTAGGAATAGGAATGCTAAGTACATAGGTTGGAATCTGTGGGAAAGAGTTGCTTTGGGGTGGATTGAATGTCACTGTCTTCATCTATAATTAGACATTTTAGTCTATTTCTAGAACACCCTATATTTAACTCATCAACAACATTTCTGTGTGAATATACCAAATACATTTTTTGTTTTGAGGGGAATGTACTGTGCTTCTTGAATGTTATTAGTGTACTAATGGTTTCATCGCCTCACTTGTGAGCTCCTTCCGCATTTCCTTCACCTTCTTGTGTGGTAGTGGTTTGACTTCTGAAGTGGGCTAAGTATAAATGTCATGCCACAGAATCCCTGAGTTTCTCTGTTAGAAGAAAAGGGTGAACTTGGGTGATTCAAATTTTTTCCTGCTCTTCAGAGAAAGAAACATTTTTACCTATTGTAAAAATAGCTGCTTATACTGTTCTGTCGTGCTGTATGTTCCTCTAGAGTTACTTGTGTTTTTCATGAGATCCTTTGACAGAGTGAATAAAGCGGACAGGTTAGAAGAAAACCACCTTGCTCTTCTGAGCTTAATATCAAGTCACTTCTGCTGTTCTGCAGTTTTCAGTTATCTTGGTGTTTATTCAATTTTAAGTTGCAGCTAGGGAAAGAAGCAGCAAAATATGATTGTGAAACTACAGTTACAATTTGGTACCCAGTGCTGACCACTGTCAAAAAATTAATGTTTAACTTGCCCTTCCAACCAGACTCAATTTCAAGTTAAAAGCAAGTTGACAAGGATACTGACAGTTTCCCACTCTTTGTACCTGCTGCGTGTTCTGCCCTACATAATTTTGGAGCTAACAAGACTAGTTTCTCAAGGATGTGATGACATGGTTTGTTTTTAGTGGGGGCTGTCTTTGCAACCAGAAGATGACCCTCTTAGCTTTCATGAAAACTGTCTTGAAGGCACTGGGGCTTGCGCATCATCTGCTGATGACAGAATTTGCCTGGCATTGTCCTCGGAGGTGGTGGTTACATTATCCATTCTCATCCTCTTGATACACTTTCTGTTTTGGGTTGTCATTCCCCATCTCCATAGTCTCTGTAAACTATTTACTCTCTATATCTATTCAAGCTTTAGTCCCGATTTTACCTGCAAATTAAGCATGCAAACGAGAGTGTTAGCTATCAAGAAAGTAAAAAAAAAAAAAAAAAAGAAAACGAAGAAAAAAGTGAAGCTTATGAGCTGTGGAGGGCAAAGGGTCTCAAAATGCACACGTTGCAAGAATTCACTTCCCTGTCTCGTGGTGCCCCTGAACCAGCTTGTTGAGAGCTATGTGAGCCCAGCCAAGGGCTCCAGGTACTCTTGCTGGTGAGCTATTGAGAGGCCATCCTGTTGGTTAGGGTTTTTTTTCAGACCAACTAATGTTTATTTCAAAAAGAGAAAAGAAGGAACTATAGAGAGGAAGTGTCTATCTGGGGACCTTTTTTCTTTACAGAAAAAAGATGGTTTAGTCATATGAATGAAAATGAAACTTTCTGTGTTGAAAAACAGTCTAAAGTTTGCTTAGGATGGCTTGCAGCATTTTCAAAAGTTCTGGACCTTTTTGGTGAAAAAAAAAAAGTGTTTCTTTTAGTATCAGTTCAAAGCAACAATGAAATAAGTTGCTTTTGAAGCAACTAAGTGAAACACAGTTTTAACTGAACGGGTTGTAATCTGAGGAACCTGATCTAGCTGAGGATGTCCCTTGCTCACAGTAGGGGGGTGGACTAGATGACCTTTAAAGGTCCCTTCTAACAAAAACTATTCTATGATTCTTATGCAGAAATCATTATTTTAGACAGTTTAAATATGGACGATGAAGGGATTTCTGGAGGAAAAAAGCAGCAAGAAAGTTACTTTTGGCAGAATATTTTCCTATTTGGGCACTTCTGAAATACATATATCTGATTATGAATGCTTGATGTAATACAGCATTCTACCATTTGTTTTTATAAAGACCTAATTGTCTTTTAGTGTAGTCCTTCAAATGGCATGTATTAAATCCTGTTTAGTGATACTGGACCAGAAATAATTCTGAACAGTAAGAAATATTGAAAAACATTTTGCCAAACTACATGATAAGAGCTTGGACTTGCAAATTTATTTATTTATTTTTTAAAATTTGTGATAGGGGTATCTGCAGAAAAGGTTTAATACTCCTGAAGCAATGTAGCTAGAAGGGTATATTTTGTGTCTAGATTCTGGTGCTGGTAATGATTAAAGCATCTCTTAAGGGTGCTATGTGTTCAGATGGGCTCTGGAAGCATTTTGTCAATTTGTGCTTTTAGACTTCATAAACAGAAAAGCTGTGATGACATTTATTGATATACGATGATGTGAAATCTGTGCATTTGAGGGGAAAGGGTAGCAGTTATTACTTGCAAATAGCTAGCTCGGTAAAATCCCATTGCCTTTAGAGAGGAAGGCCAGGACTAGTGATGCATGCATGCTGCACAGATGCAACATGACAGTAAAAAAAGGAGATACAAAAAAAATCAGTGTGAAGTTTGGTGGGTTCATTTTTGCTGCCTTAAATGAGGATCTCTAGGTGGGGTGAAACCTCTACTGTGTGGAGAAAGCAGTTTCTTTCTGACAGAGACTGCCTTTGGAGAATCTGTTACACTGTCATGAACAAGCCTGGTATTTATTAACTAGATGGGAGAATAATGCTAGTGCCTTGATGCTGTCTCTGGTATTTTCACATACCATGTGCTTACAGAACTTAGGTGCACACTGAAGGTGCTTCAGCCTCACATCAGTTGCTTTTTCACTCATAAGTGAAGGCAGCATATGTAACTTCCCTGCTGACTTGGTGGCACATCCCATTAAACTCACATGGCAGCGGTTTACATGGATGTGCCCTGGAGCACAGGAGGGAGATGTGGGCTAAGCAAGTTTTGCCTGGATAGTGAACTGTCCTGGAGGTGATGGGTTGTAAATCCTGAAACAGCTCGTTTAGCATCTGCCCAGGCCCTTAGCTTGCCCTTAGGTAAAGCTCAACAATAAAGCTGTATTAGTTGAGGTAAAGTTGCAGTTTAAATTCTAAACCTACATTTTTGTGAGCATACAAACCTGCACCGGTCTAATTTAATTTAAAATGTGCCTTTAGCAAAACAGTCAGAGGTGGCCGTGGTCATTCTTGGATGTTTCCCTGGCAGAAGCACTCATCCAGCTGCTTGAGGACTGCCATCCTCATTTTTTCTCGCTGACAGCATAGATTGTTTCCTAGTGCTTTATTGCCTTCCCTCCTATCTGCAGTCCAAGCTGTTTGCAAGAGCAACCTTTTCCTTATCTGGTTCAGCCAAGATGAGCCAAGTTGACAGGTCAGATGTTGATGCCACAAAAGTTGCTGGGCTAGTTGACTGAACCAGGTTAGGGATTGATTTCAGAGTGGTGGAGCTGTGGAGTTTGTAAGAGCTGGGGTTGAGCAATAAGGGGAAGGACAAAGTAGCACAGTTGTCCTTGGTAAAGGACCATTTTTCATGACCAATGCTTCAGCAAAGTGATACCTTAGGATGATTGACTCTACATGTCACATCAAAACTTGTTTTCCAGTGAGTTATCTGAACACCACAGCTAGATGCTTCTGATTGAGAAGAAGAATGTCTTAACTAATAAATTAAGTACTACCCAAAGTTGTGTAAAGGCATAAATCTCGATAATGTAAAATGGGAGAAAAAGGCGTTTGCTTGTTAGTTTGGGATCATGT
Organism: Catharus ustulatus; assembly: GCF_009819885.2. Taxonomy (NCBI): domain Eukaryota; kingdom Metazoa; phylum Chordata; class Aves; order Passeriformes; family Turdidae; genus Catharus; species Catharus ustulatus. The sequence goes on from NC_046222.1 coordinate 62,022,785, forward strand.
GCAAATAAAAACTTTTGGTGAGGGCAGAAGCTTAGACTTCTTTGTTCTTTTTACTCCTGTAAGAAGAAGAGGAAGGAAGCGCAGGGATGAGAACTACGTTGCTGCAGTTTTGAAAGAATGTTAACTTCTTGCATTGTTTAAAAATATTTTAGTTATTCCTGTCTGCTAAATCAGGTTATTGAAATGAAATTATGACCTTTGCTCTAAGCCTGAAACAATCCAGAAGAAAAGCAGGTGTTCGAGAAGATTAAACCTCTTACCTCAGCTAAGAAGTGTTCTGGTGGGGCTGGGGTTCTAAGGGTGCCATATTCTTGCTGAGACTAAAAATGTAAGAATGAGGAAGAATTTTAGAAGTTGATTATGGTCAGTTGCCAAGAGCAATGCCATGATAAATTATTAACTCATTGCACTGTACTGCCTTGTAGTGCAAACAGAATAGCTGGTTATTGTGCTCTGCTTGGTAAGTCAACACTGTAAAAAATTCCTCAGTTATCTGGAAAATGTCTTCTTTGGGGTGTTTATTAAAGGGATACGGTGGAATTAAAAATCATGTGCCCCTTGCTGAAGCTGGTTAAAACCAGCAGAAATCCACAGAGGCAGTTTCTTTCTTTCTGTCTGAAAAGCCTGGTCAGTGGTTGTTGGTTGGCTTGGTTTCGCTTTTGCTCCTCTCTTTTCACAGTGCTTTGATGAGGTGTGGTCCCTCCTACCTTCCCAAAAAACACACCAGAACCAGGCAGTTGGGCTCTTAGGTGCGGAGACATGAGGCAAGTTGACTCATAGCCGTTCTGCTGGAAAAGCCGTTCTGTGGAGACCACTCCTCCTGTGCTAGCTGTAACTGAGTCAGAAGAACAAATGCAGGAGCATGTGGGTACCTTGCTGCTGCCATGCAATAGCAGTCTCAAGGAATAAATTTTCAATCTTTTAAGGGTTAAGTCATCCTGATTTTTGTTTTGCTTTTATAATTGTAAATACCTCAGCATTTACCTTTGTGTTTTTGCTTAAACTATAGAGCTTGGAAACTTAGATGATATTAAGGTACCTCAAAATAATTTATAAATGAACATTCCCCTCCCCCTCTTATATATTAGCCTATGCTTCTTGCATTAAATTTTTAAGTTAATAATCTATAATTCATGTGATAGATATGAATTGCCACGTAAGTATTACTTTTTGTGTTTGTTATGTTTAGAGCTAGAACCGTAGTAATACACCATGAAAATAAATAGGTATGAGAATTTTGAAATGCTTGCTGTGATAAAATCTGTTGTTCTGTAGCAGGACACAGATAAGCTTTCAGGGTTAAAAAGAATATGCAGCTTGAGAGCAAAACATTTCTGGACCAGTGTCAGCATCTGCCACCCTAGTTTTCTTAGGAAAACATTGAATCCTGCCAGTACATGTTGCAAGATATGACCAACGTGACTTACAAACTAAGAAGCAAATCTGCAAAATGCTGTTGGCTACATAGCATTGTTGGAATCTGAGATGGAAAATACTTTTTTTTTTCTTTTTCAGTTCTCCTTTTGCCAATCCAGCAAAATTTAGTAAGGTTCAGTTCATGCTGCAAGGCTTTTTTGTTCAGAAAGACTTTTGAGCAACCTTTATTTTTCTTTTTTTTTCCTTTTTTTTTTTTAAATTTGTTGGCGGCCTGGGATTACTTGAGTACTTGTCAAGGGTAGGACGTGGGTCTTACGTGAATGTCAGAAATGCTACCGAAGCAAACACGCTCTTAGGGTCTGATGGGTCCTAGTTTAGGGCTTTCTTTCTGATTTCCAGAGCATGATGTGGTCAAGTGTTCAGTGACATGGAGTGATGTAGTCTTGTCTTTTGAGGCAGGGGACACCTGTGGTTCTGTGGAATAACCCAGGTGGCCATAGAGCTTGTGTGGGAGTGCATGAAAGCCAGGGATAAAGTATGCTCTATAAGAGGAATCTAATTGAGGAATATACTTCTATGTTAGAAATGAGGAGAATTTGGACCCTGTTCTTTTCCAGGAAACTGCAAAGCTCTGCCTTTGAGGGGGCTGTTTTACTAAGAGTAAAACAGTCACCAAATGAAGGTGGTTTTATTCTGAACTGTTTTGGGATGGGATGGAGACCATGCTGGGATGAAGCACCTTGGTTCCATGAAGGGTAAAATGTGTTCAGATACTCCTTGAAATCTGATGAAGATGTGTACTGCTTTTAAGTTTATGCAGAAAATTCTCCTGACTACAGCAGTATGTGGTAGTGTTACATCAACTAAATATCTACTGGTTGATGTAGTTCCCAACTTAATTACATGACTGACATAGCTTCTGTTGCTTTAATTGGCAACCCTGCAGATAACAGCACAAAATCGGTTTTCCTCCGTTTTATACCAACTGTTGGTCATTGATGGAGGAAGAATATGAGGCCATCTTAAAAATTTCTCATCCTACCTGAAAATACAGTTTTTAGGCCAACTAAGGAGATTATTTTTTCTGACAGGTGCTATTATGGGGAAATTTAAAACTGAGCAGAAGACAACTTACAGAGGGGCTGAGAATAACCTATTGCTTCACATACAGATACTATAGAAGTTATAGCTGTGCTGGAGTTTGTGCTTTTCACTGAAGTTCTGCTTTGTTTGGCAGTTGGTTTTTGTACTTACCATATGGGAACCAAATGCTTCTTCAGGGTTTCCATTTTGCAGTAGACTAATAGGTGTGTTACTCCAGGTATTAGAGTTGGAAAAGCCCTGCAGATCATTAACCTGTCCCCATTTTTAGGACAGGGTGGTCATAGAAAAGGCTGGTACTGTATTTGGCAATGGATTTTTTGTCACTGGTTGTGGTTCATATCTGAAGATTTCAGAAAGAATCTTAAAATATTTCATCTGTTAAGTAAAGTGGTGGTGTACGAGCCTGTTTGAGGAGGACCAGACTTGAAAACCTCCACAGCTGGCCTGCCTGTTGTGCTGGGCCCTGTTAGATGAGAATGTGCCACCAGTGTTTTGTACACTGCTTTGGTGGCCTTCTGGGGCTGCATTTCAATACGCTTGACCTGTTTGTTTCTTTATCCATCCATCTGGCCAGCTTTCTGCATGTGGGCCTAATTTGCTTCATTTTTTTTCTTTCTTTCTGTTTCTTCAGAAGGCGTCCCAGAGTCTGTGTTCCTCGCGGGCGGCCCTGGCCCGTGCAGGGGGACAGACCTGGCCACGCGGGCAGGAAATGCTGGCGGCTGGGCCCGGGTGTCTTGGGCTGCGCTTCCTGTCGGTTAAACCACGAGCAGGGGAGCAGATGCGCCAGAGATGGCAACGCCAACGCTGCCTGCCCCAGGCAGCCATTGTGTCACCAACTGTCTTCTCCGCGCCATGCTCCGCGCCCCCCGTGCGCCTTGCCGCCCCTCTGAGCCCCTTCTTCAGACACCTGGGAGGAAAGAGCAGGGTTTATTTAGCTCAACAGAAAGCAGGGCTTGAGCTCCTGAAGCGTGAATTGTAGGAGAGTAACTGTGGGAGTTATCCCAACACAGCGAGAGCTCAGGTCCAGTGTTCCGTTCTCCACAGCCACCAGTGAGGGAGTTTTTAAATCCTTCTGAGAAACAGGCAGGTTGGCCTCAAGTCGTGCAATTTCACAAATGTCTTTCTGGGCAGGTAATTGCCACGTTACCTGACCAGTTGTTATTGTAAAATCTGTGATCTTTGGAGTTGTTGGGGTTTTTTTTCTTTTTAATTATTAATTTTTTTCTTCTCAATACAGTTTTACTTTTGAGACAGCTCTGGCTTTCAGTTAAACAACTTTTTAGAAGTGCACAGAAAAAGCACATAAAACCTTCTATTGTAAATGATGTAGTTTTTTAACTACATGTAGATTGCATGATTTCTGAAGACGTGTTATTGCAACATAATTATTTCACTGAAATTAGAACTCTTAGTAGCATCTACCCCAGCATCAGATTTTAGAGAACCGAGTACTCTGCACATCAGAATTATTTTAGAACTGAAACTGTGCATACATTTCAGGCTTTTTGTCTCATTTGGTGGTCTTTTCTTCCTCATGTGGCAGTACAGCTCCAAGAATATTATTTTTTTCTCTTAAACTATATGTTTGTTGACTAACCAGCGTTGAATAGGGATGTCTTTGCCATGTGATAAAATGTTTCTGTACTATATACTCTTTAAAATAGAGGGTATCAGCCTGAGGGGCACATTGCTCAGGGTGGGGAAGAGTAGGAAGGTTGTAGAGGCAATGATATTAGATGGGTAAGGGGTTTGGGGTTTTTTTTGTTGCTGTTGGTTTAAGTTTTTTTCTCCTGCCTTGTGTTGGGCTGTGGGGTGCTCTGCATCGCAGCCCGCATGAGAGGTTTTGCATACCCAGAAGAACTGCTCTTGCCAAGGCAGGCACCGCTCTGGGCTCCTGGTCCCCCAGGTTTCTGCAGGGTCAGGAGCCAGCACCACAAGGGCAAAAGTTGGCATTTTGCCTCTGTGAAAGGCACCAGCTCTCGCATTTCTAACATAACTGCACTGGAAGCCTTTCACAGGGACAGGATGATTCTGCTGGCCTTTCTCCCTTTCAGTTTTTGAGCACTGTTGCTCTCAGTACTGTCATGTTTGAGAAATGAAAGATAAAAACAGGGCACAACCCCTGAGGGAAGACCTCCACAAAACTGCTTGAAGTGTATGGCATCTTGAAAAAAGGCATAGATTTGGGGGTTTTTACCCACCCTCACACAATTCTGATATTATTTCATTTTATCTATGGTCACAGTAAACCACTGAGACTTCACAGAAACAGATGAAATGTTAGACAACAGAAATGAAAAAAAGAAAGGAGAGTGGAGGATAAATTAAAGGATGGATTAGAAACTATGTAAAGCAACCTGTCTCTGCGTTACCTTGTTTATTGTACTAGTTAATCTTCCATCTACCCCTCAGCTTTCCCATGTGTTTTCTTCTCTTGCTTTTTTTTGGTGCCTTTTTTTAATTCAGTTGACTTTTTTAGGTGGAGAGTTTTGTATAGTTTTTTGTTTGTTTTGTTGGGCTTTTTTGTTTTTGCTTTTTTGTTTGTTTGGGTTTTGTTTGTTTTTTGGTGTCAGGTGGATTGTTATTTTATCTTTTTTTTCTTTTTTCTCTATATTTTTTTTCCTCCTGACACTGTATGGGTTGAATATTGTACTGGGAGAGGAAAGGGTAGGTTAGAAGTGATACATAAACAACATTCTGCCTCTGATTCCTATGATAATTTGTGGGTTTTCATAACAGAGATGATGTCTGCTGAGGAGCTTCTTGCGTGATGTGGCTGTGGTGCTGCAAGAAAAGCTGGAATGTTTGTTTTCCCAGAGACCTAAATGAAAACTGTCAGAGGGCTGGAACAGCTATCATGTGAAGAAAGTTTAAGAGAGTTATTCAGCCCAGAAAAGAGAAGACTCCAGGGAAATCTTGTTACAGCCTTTCAGTGTATAGATGGGACTTGTAAGAAGGATAGAGATGTTTTACCATGTCCTGTAGTGCCAGCAAAAGAGACTATTGTTTTTGACTGAAAGAGCATAGATTTAGATTGGACATAAGGAAGACATTTTTGACAATGAGGGTGGAGAGTCACTGGCACAGGTTGCACAGAGAAGTTGTGAATGCCCTATCCCTGGAAGTGTTCAAGCTTATGTTGGATGGCGCCATGAGCAATGTGATCTAGTGACAGATGTCCCTGCTTCTGGCAGCGGGGTTGGACTTCGATGATCTGCAAAGGGCGTTTCCAATCCAAACCATTTTATGGTTCTCTGCATTAGGGCTTACGTCAACTTCTGATAATTTAGTGAAGGCAGATGTGACCTAAGGAAGGACCTTTCATCTTCAGGAGATGCAACCTATCTTTGCTCCCATTCATTATATGGAAAACTTAGAGCAATCTCAGTCCTTTCTGATGGAAGCATTAGAGGTTCTTAGAGTGAAGGAAAGGTAGGAACAATCTTATCCTTCTGGGTTAAAGTGGGGAAAAGCTGCTGTAGGAGAAATATGTCTCCTTGGTTCCCCTTCTGTATGACACTGTAAGGGTTTCTCTTTTGGGAAGCATGAGTGGACTTGTGTGACAGCCTCATTCAGACAATGCCTGAGAGAGTGGGCAAGTGCATGCTCAAATATCTGTTATTACTCTCTGCAGAGCTAAGGGGAGGTAGAAAGAGGTCTCTAGGTTTGTGAGCCACTGGCTGTAGTGAGATCGTGGTGCTTCCTTCTGCAGAATGAGGCCAAGTTGGACACACAACTCATCACAAGGTTATGGGGTGATTTTGCATTTCCCCCAGATGATTTGTTTTCCCCCCTAGCCCTGCCTGCTGCTTTGCTTCCCCCCACAGCTGGGGAGTCAGGCTGGCTCGCAGAGAGCCCAGTGGTAGGGGCTGCAGCTGGATGGCACAAGCCCATGCATAGCAGCCACCTCTGATGTCCTGTTTAGTTCTGCAAAAGACATGGGAACTTGAATGATGAAATGAGGAAGAAGTGAGGCTTGAATTTCTCTACCCTTGGTTTGTGGGAGCTCTGAAAGTTTCCAGAATACACTGATCCTGTAGGTGTTTTCACGCAACACTCATAAATTCTGTGTCAAGTTCTTTTCATTAGCAGTGAATTTTGGTGTCTCCCAGGAGCAGGTGTGTGCGCGTATGAGAGTGACTTAGGCTGTACCGTACACTTCCCCAGACATTACGAAATGAGAAATACTGGCCTGTCCAGACACTGCCTTCCCTGGAGGGACCTTTGCAGACCCTGTTCCTTTTCCATAACACTCTTAAGAAAAATCTTTTTGCTTTTCTATTTCAATCTTGTTGGTCATTAAATTGTGCTTTGTCACTGTTTGAAACGCCATGGTGGGAATTGTTGGTCTAACAGCAAATCAGAAGATAATTTATATTCTTTTAATAGCCAAGTTCAATAGTTTGAAATTCCCCAGACTAATAGTCTCCTTTCTTAATCCCACCCCATGCAAATACTTTAGAGCATGAATTTAGGCTACACTGATCTGTAAAAAGAAGAATGTACAAATGGCATGGGAATATTAGTTTCTGTCTTATTCTGCATAGCTGCAAGTTAATGTATATATTATTGTAATTACGCTAAACATCATGAAGCATGTGCATTTTTAGAATAAACTGAATAAATATATTGCATTTCAGAGTGCATTAAAATTGGGAGCTTAAAAGCCCAAAAAGCTGACTTTTAATTATGTGCAGAGTGAATGTTCTTCTCCATTACAACTGTTCTTCTCCATTACAACTTGAGAAGGTTTTAAAGGCATGATTTTAGATGTTCCCTGTTCTTTAACTAAGATTTTTTTCTGCAGACATTTAAATTACTTGGGTCTGTAACATGTTATGTTCTGGATAGATGTTCACTGCAGCTCAAACATCTGTACTCTTCATACTATTAATTATTGCTTCTCCAATTTAGGCAGCCTCCAGCATCTCATTGATTTAACCCAGCAGCGACTTCTGGGGAAGGGCAATACTGAACAAATAGGTGAAGGGATTGTTTTTAAAAAGGCATTTGGTTCAGGACTCTTACTGTGCAGGATTCGGAAGCAAAGACACCATCATACTCCAAGTCCAAGGACTGGTGGATGAAAAGCTGGACATGACGCAGCAACATGTACGTGAAGCCCTGAAAGCCAACTGTATCCTGGGCTGCATCAAAAGCAGTGTGGCCAGCAGGGTGAGGGATATGATTCTGCCCCCCTGCTCTGCTTTCCTGGGAGCCCACAGTTCTGTGATTCTGTGAAAACAGCACAGTTCAGTGAATTTCTGACTTGGAATCTGGAAGGTAATAATTACCTTTTAAAAAGCTGGGTGAATGAGGCAAACATATGCAAGAGGGAAATAAGAACAATGTAGAAGCATTTGCCTGTCAAAATGTTATTATTAAAGCATATCAAGTGAATAATGCTGAAGATGCTAGTAGGGAGAAAGAAGGAAAGATGATGACCAAGACTGGAGATAAAAAACTCAAACCTGAAGCTTCTCTGCAGGGATGAAGGAGTCATCTCTGGAAGGCTTAGAGACATGTGAATTGTGTTGCTTTTTTCCATGTACAGTGAGGAGGTACTCAGTGTGTCTGCACTGGATGAGATTATTGGTATAACCTGCACATAGAACTCTTTGTGCTGTGTGCTCCACACCCATAAGTAGTTGGCTGTCTAGTAACAAAGTGGTTTGTGTACCAAACAAGTTACAGCAAGAGCCTAAGGTCTGAGTTTTGCTGGTTTGTTTTTTTCCCCCTTTGTTTTGTTTTTTGAAGTCCCTCTGGCTATGTAATACTCACAGTCTCTAACCAAGACCATGTCCCTCCCTCCATGTCTCAGTGCTCTGTGTGTGTTGGTGTTTTCTGAAAGTTGTATGCAATCTCAAGTTCAGTTTTAAGCTAATGTTTTGAAAGTATTCCTTCAGAGCAAATTCATCAGCAGGTGACTTTGCTCCCTTTCCTGCATGGTGCAGATCTTAGTTATTGTTTTTTACTTGAGAATATCTGGAGTATTTTCTTCCTTCTTGTCTTTCTCTTTGGTGAGCTGTGACGCCAGTACAAATTGCCCATGCAGAAAGCACGTCCCAGCTCAGAGCTGTGACCCATGCTGAGGGAAAATACACAGTTACAGCCTTCCAACCCAAGATAGCCTTCACCCTTCTACCCAAAAGTTTAAAAGGTTATGTCCCTCAGTCTATAATTTTCAATATTTTTTTTTTTGCTGTTAGGCTTTAGATGATTGTGAGTGGCAGCTACAGTGATATGTAAATTACGATACACTAAAAATCAGACAAGAGTTTTCACCTCAGAAAGGAGTAACAAATGTCTTGCCTTGGGACACTCTCTTAAACATGTAGTTTGTTTTGGTGTCTTGTTTAAGAAACCAGGTCTACCCTGGCCTACATAAATGCTATCTGAACTACCTGTAAAAAAAACCTGTTTGAGCCAAAAATTAAGTTGAATGCTCTTGTGCTAAAAAACTCCAGACAATTATATTAGAAGAGACAAACAGTGAAGAAGACTATCCCAGACTCATCGAACCTGGAGGCTAGTGGGAGTTCAGAAATCTGACAGTTTGGAGATCTGACTGACCTGTGTGCAACTGTTCCTTATCAGTCTGCCTGATTGTAGGTGATGGTTTGGTACTTTGCACCTCTTCTTACATCACCTTGCATTGCCATTTCTACAGACTTTTGAATTAATTAATTCTGATTGTGAGATGTTAGGACGTGTTGTCACCTTTTCTTGGGTTGGACATTTTTGGGTTTTTTGGGTTTTTTTTTAATCCGTGTGAAAGCTCAGTGTAAGTATCAGCTTCGTGATTTTGACAGTAGATGTGCCTTAATTTTTCCAAGAGATCTGCTGATGGAGATTTGTCTCTCTCATCTTAACCTCATAAGTAAATCCCTGCCTGTGTTAGGAATAGTATTGGACTGTCCAAGCCCTTAAAACCAAAAAAATCACAATACTATTGGCCTTAGTTCACTCATCAAACTATTTCAGAAAAAAATTCTGAAAATAAGTAGTCTCAATTGTTGTGACTGAATAGGTGACAAAATGGACCATTGGGGATGTTTAGGGAAGGTGTGTGTTGAGGCACTGTATAGGTGCTCTGACTGGTTACAGATTGGAGAAAACAGGTGACTTCTTGCCTGATTAATTCCTGTGGTACAACCACTGGAAAGGCGTGACTGAGTACTTAATTTCTTATATCTATGGGTAAAGTTAAATGAGGATGTTTGTGGCAAATAGTTTAAAAAAACTTCAGGCATGGTTTGCAAAAACATGTTTTAACTGATAAGCTTTATAAATAAGACTGAAATATGTATCTATATTTTACTCCCGTGTCATTGTTAACCGCAGTGCTAACTTAAATAGAAATAAAAGTGTTCTTTTAAATGAGTATAATAATTCGAAGACCAAAATGCTTGTCTAGTGCTGAGTTAGAGCAGCTTATAGATAAGTGTTTGTTGCAGTGCTTTGTAGTATGGGCTGTACTGTTTCTCATTACAAACCCTCTTAGCCATTTATTTTTTGCTTTGTCTTGATTGGGTCTGTGATTCGTATCTGAAGGAGTAAAAGTTATTTAAGCAAATATTTAAATTAAAGCAGCATGTAATTAAAGTTCTTCTTGTGTGTTTCATCTTTGCTCTCTTGAGCTAACTTGCTTGCAAGAGCATAATAGTCTATCACCTTATATTCTCAGCTTTAACAAAGTGGGACACTGGTCCCAAGAGGGAGGATGCCTGAACAACGCTGGATGAGTTATAAGAATATGCATATTAATTTGTTAAAACTCAGATTAAGTCAAAGATGCATGATGACCATCTAGGAAAGCTAAGATAACTGTCGTACAAGAACACATAAAATACCCTGTGTAGTCCTCTGAAGCACTAGCACTGCAGCTGATGGCCATGGCATGGCCATGCATCTTGTGTAAAGAGGAAAATCGCTTCTCCTTTTGTTTCAGCATTGCAGGGTTTGACTTGCCACTGTCTAAATTTTGTTAAATTCCTCTAGTCTGTGGAAATAGGGTTAGCAGGGCACCTTCCAGAAAGCCATCAGGGACATGGTGGAACAGCCAAGTCAGGGGCAGTACCACATCCTCACTGGGCAGGAGGAAGCCAGTGTTGGTGGGAGAGCCGTGGGCTGGACACACCATCTCCTTGCACCATTCCAGTTATGCACTGAGAACACGCCTGCCTGCCTTCTGCTGTAGCAGCAGGGTCTGAGAGGAGGCAAGGAATCAGTGTGATTACATGATCTTGAACCCAGAATGGGGATTGGTGTTTCTCAGGCCTGCTGAGATAAGCGGCAAGTGCTTCCAGACCGGGGTTCTCGTTGGAGTTAGGGTCTGCAGGTGCAGGTTTCTTTTTGTGGCCAAATTGGAGCCTCCATTCTTGGCGTAAGCCTGCCTGTGTTCCACAGCTCCTTAAATGAAATCTCACTCCATCCTGTAGCTGTGAGGTAAGAAGGAAAAACAACTCCTCTGCTGCAAGTGTTTTGTAGGCGATACAGTCTAGAGTAAACGTTTCTCCTGTTGGTAGAAAGGGTTAAACATTGAGGGCAACAGGTATAGGCAGACTTAGGTATGTGATATGTTCGACTCTTTTGCAAGGTGCTATAAATGTTGGCTCCGTGTAATCTGATACCAGGGTAGGACAGGCTAACCTAATGGAGGAAAATAGACAACAATGTAAAAGAACTGGAAATTCAAGTCTAGCTGACTAATACCAGCCTGCTCCAGAGGCTTTTGACTGTTCATTTTGCTGACAGCTGACAGCAAATGAGAGGCAAACAACAGAAACATGGCGTAATCTGCTCTGTATTCTTACAGATTTTTTTAAAGACACTACAAAGGTAAGACCCTTTATATTTTTCAACCTGGCATTTGCCAAATGCAACCTTGAACATAACCATCGCTGACAAGAGATCTTGACGTCCAGGTCTGTGAGTTTGCGAAAGGGGAGGCCTCAGCGGGTTCTGTGTGGATTAGTTTGTGCCGCTTTCTAGCTGGTGCACATCCATTAAATTCAGATTTCTGAAACCACGCAGGTACTCAAACATAGAAATGCAAATCACACAACACTTCTATTGCTATGTCAGAGAGTAATTTTGAATTTATTAAAATATTTTGTTTGTTGCGCTTTACAGTCCAGTTAGAAGAGTTTTTTTAAAAAATCAATTGCAAAATGAAATCTACAAAACGCTTAAAATCTGTGTTGCAGAAGTTGTTACGGGTTTCTTACTGAGCTGGGTCCTGTAGCAACTTTGGCAGAATGCTGAAAAAGTCCTGTGGGAGTTTAACTCCCTGATCTAGAATTACTGATGCTTGGCTGGAAGAGGCTGCCTGGAATAAGAAACTTTTAACTTGAACTTGATCTCTGCTGGCCTGTTTTTTTTTATTGTTTTCCTCTTTATATATATATATATAGTGTTCATTTATAGTGCAGCTGAAAATAAAGTTATTGGTTTTGGCCATCCATTTTTCTTTGGTAAACTTAACTTTTACCTGCAGGTAATTTAAAAATAATGACTGTGTTACTAGTTTATGGGCAAAATAGTTTTTAGAGAACGATTGACAGTTTTATGTCAGTGTTGGGTACAGGCTGGCAATTGGTAATTTGTGAAGTCTGGCACCCTTCCAAAGCAATTATATTTAGTTTCTCTGATCTTTCTTCCTCCCACTGCCACTACTTCATTTTCCTGTGTGTATGTGTTAATCAAAAGAGCAAAATCTTTTGGAGTCAAACAGTTCTTCTCTCCTCCACCCCTCTGCTACAGGCTTCCTCATATCCTGTTTTAGCTGTCTTGGAGCTCAGTCCTTCAGCTCTTTCTGTATTGGGATCTTTCCCTTGGAAATCAGTGAAATTTGACTTATATGCAGCTCTATTGTTATAGATGCTTATAGGCTTGTGGTCTTAATGTCAATAAAAGGGGCTATTAAATGCCAGAAACCACTTAAAGGTGCCTTTTTAAACATTTATTTTGTGTCACTGGAACAATACATTTGGTTTGCAAAAATTTCTGTACCAGATTTGGGATTTCATCAACTTACTGTTTTCTTGCTATCTTTTTTTAAAAGAGCTTTTTGAGATTTTGTGCAGTGTAAAAAATAGGAAGATATATTTGACACTAATGTTACTTATTAATGCTGGTGATTTGGTTATCTTATTACAAGACATAAAACCACTCCTGTCTCTTCAAATCTACTATTGGATAAAGTAGCATATACTAATTGTTGCAGGTGAAGAAGTAATGAGAGATCTTTTGTTTTCCTTTCTCTCTGTAATTAGTATCATTTACCACTTGATGAGCTAGACTAAGTGAACATTTGCAGCGTCATATCCAACTTGTAGTCCATCTATTCTGATTTTGCAATGTTTAATATATTACTATTTTTCTGGTGGAGAATATGTAAATCCAAAAGTGTGCAGTTAATAGGAATAAAATGACAGCAAAATCCTGCATTTAGAGGCGTGATTGCATCTGCATTACTGAAGGTTTGTTGTGTGTTAAGACGGCTCTTTTACATTGTTTAAAAAGAAATCCTTATGTAATGGGGCTGGTTTGGTCTAACTACATTGAGCTGTTTTTAAAACATTTTACAATTTTCCTAGGCTTTTGACTTCTGTCATGTCTGTAGCAAGGAGTTTGAGCAAGCTCATCTAGCTGATGCATTTTTAATTGCTTTCCTTTCATCCTTTCAAAACTAGTTGCTTCTTTACTAAATTGAATGTCTCCTTGTTCTCATTTTATTAGCTGGGAAATATGATCACCTGGTTTTTTCTTTTTTTTTTTTTTTTTTTTTTTTTAACAATAGTGATGAATTAACTACAAAAGACAGAATCAAGGGGCAGACCAAGTTAGTGACTGCCAGGAGTTTTGGACCAGCAAGCCACATTTCCCAGCCTCTGCACTTACTGTACATTAGCATGTTTGTGTACTGTTATGCAGTAGCAAGAGGAGAAGCAGATCTTTGCTATGAATATTATGTTTTCAGCTGGTCCTTGGATCCATGTTACATTGCTGAACAAGGCCATGCTTTCAGAAACATTTCCCTTAACAAAACCTGATGGTTTTGTTCGCATAAGAGACCTTTAGACAGTCTTACAGAGAATTCTTAGAAAGATGGGAAGTCGTGCTGTCGGTTGCCAGGGAGCTCCGTGCGACACTGTGCTTGTGGCCAGCATTTTTCAGGTGGTGAAGGCCTGACTTATACCCCTCTCTCCTTTTTGACAATGCCTATGCACAGATGTTAACTTTCCAAGACCAGGATGTTCGTACTGCCCTGAGATGTGGGTGCTGCTCCATCCCCTGGCTGGTAGACAGATTGTGGAATTCTTGCAGGCTTGGCAAACTGTCCTGTCCCCATGCACTGCCGCGGGGTACACTGTCCTTTTAGGTGTCCTTTTAAGGGGTGGGGGGAGGCTCAGTTCATCTTGTTTGGCTTTCAGTGGGTGGGAGGAAGAACAAGTTTAGTATTTCCCCAGTGGCACTCGGGTGTTGATGAGCAGCAGTGGGTAGAGGTGACTGAACTGGAAGCAGAGGAGGACTTGCGCATATCCCCTTGTTGCATAGAGATGTGGGAGATTGTGGGGTTTTTTTATCTTTGCTAGGCAAAACAGCTGCACCAGAAGTTAAAGGTCAAGTCAGTAGAAGGGCACACATTTCATACATATGCTTTGGTGTATATGTGATGCACGTACACCTGGATGTAAAGTGTGTTCATGCAACTGCATCTGATGAGTGTGTGCCTGGGTCCGTGTGTCCATGCAGGCAGGTAGAGTAGGGGCTGTGCAGTGAAGCAACATTATGTGGGTTTTATCTAACTGTAGTTGAAATAAGTGATTTATCTGTGACCTGAGGCTTCAGTAATCCAAATTCAATCTGGAAAGTTTCAAAACTGTATGAGTAGCCCGGTGATGGTTTAACCTCTTCTAAAAATTTACCCTGCTCTTCTCTTTTCAGTGTCTAATGTGCTGAAAGTTGGACAGCTGCAAAATGATGTTTGAATCCACGAAACAGTTTTGATTGGGATGGAAGGAGAGCTGGGGACTGGCAGGCAAGGAGGAAAAGAGGTCAAATCTCTCACCTGATTTGGGGAGGAGAGGTGGGATGGAGTTGTCCCTTCATGGGGGATGGGTCATATCCCATACTATGCAGTCAGTCTGTGAAAATGCAAAATTCAGCTATTTTTATGCCTGGGGAGTGGGGAAGCAGGAAAGTGGATTTAGACCCTCTATTCCCCCTGGAGTGTCCTTGCTCCCTTGCTGTAGGTCAGTTAACTGTTCCTGTTGACTTGGCACTACTTTGCTAGATCAAACATTGCAGAGAGGTGGCTAAAACCCAGCCTGGCATTTCCTTGCCTGATCAAATTAGGGAGGCTTGCTCTTAACAGATGCTCACATAATTTTTTTGGAGCTCAGGAGCTTCAGTAGTAAAGCTGGGGAGAGCCTGTCTTGCTTCAATAACTTTTAGGTTGCTCTTCAGGCCTGGCCTGTTGGTGGTAGGCTGATCTTTTGTTGCTGCAGCGTAAATCAATTACAGTGCTCTACATCTAAACACCTACACTGGTTTGGGGCTGCCATGACACATTGAACGTGCTGGCAGGAGAGGATACAGAGGAAAAAAAAGCCTCAACCATGCTTTAATTTTTTTCAGCTTTCCCAGCAGTGCTCTGCCAGGTTGCTGGGTTTGTGTACAACAGCTGTATTACATAAATGTGCTGAATAAAAGGGACTTAAAAAATATGAGGGAACATGGGAGATTGGAAGAAAAGGGTTTTCAGAGGCGGGGGAGTCTGTAAACAGTGCTGGAGCCATTAATATTAACAATCTGAAAAGGAATTTTGCCTCAAATTAAATATTCAGGCTAAAAGAGATAGTTACAAAAAATAGATGAAAATGTGATTTTTAGGAATTTTTTTGGTGATGGCAAATAGCTTGTAGCTTGTGTTTGTGTTTTTTGCTCTCTTTGGAGTAAACATCTCTTTATATGTCAGGTAGGTTCATTTAATTTCTTTGATATTGACTGGATTTTGTGCCAGTTTTGGAGTTTTATTCTTGTTTATATTTAACAGATAAACCCTCTTACTCTCTGTCCTCCTTGCTGTATATGCACTGAGAGCCTGTGGTTTCCAGATGGGCTGCAAAACAGGGATGTATTGATACTAATGATTTCTTTGTCCTTAATGAAAGCTCAGCAAAGGTCACTCTGTTGGCTTTTATTATGTCAGCTGCCCTTTGCACAGTTTGCCCTAGGCTGCATGGATGCTCTCAGAAGACTTGAGTCTGTTCCTTATGTTGTTTCTTTCCTTCCTCAGCTACCCTCTTAACCATGTTGTTTTGGTTTTTTAAAATTTGTGTAAGCAGTTGAAATACTGAGTCTTCAGAAACTTTTTGTGCTGTATATTAATTTGTTCTGCTTGTCATTTCATCAATGCAGATGCCCTGGGTCTAAGGACACATTTCAAATCCCTTATCCTGTGTAAATTTGTAATATTACTGAATAGTAAAAATTAATTCATGAAGAATGACCCAGAATTGTTAACATTTATGCTTGGTGTGGGCTGTGTATAAGATCATTGTTCGTCTGGGATTCATGCATAAAGGGAACGACAATATCATTAAGCTCTGCCCTCCTTTTTAAGAAAACCTGACTCTGTGATGGTACTTGCTCATTAACTTAAGGGATGTGACTCTTCAGAAGGTGAACTGACCCTGGGTTTAACTATCCTTACCTCGAGTGGTAGAATGGAGTTAGAAATTTGAGTGAAATGGTTTGGTTACCATCCATATGTTTGACCTCACCTGAGATGGTTTTCAGTCCTCTGTTCAGATTTCCAGGTGATCTTTTTAATCTTCCCTTTCCTCTTACTCAGTTTCTCTTTTCCCTATATCCAAGATGGTGTAGAGAAGAGGGGGTTTGGCTTTGCATTTCCATTAAGGTCACAGCTTTGACATTTCTAGGCTGGTGCTAATGCTGCAGACTGTCTTAGGAAATCAGTGGGAAATTCCAATCTCAAGTGATTTGTCCCTATGTTGAATGAGTGGAGCTGTTTCATCAGTAATTCAGAATTTAGACCTGCACTTGAATCTTAAAGCAGCTAAGCTGGTTCTTATTTTAAATGTATGAATGATCTTATTAATTTCTTGAGAAAGGTTGTGTAGGATGTCTAAAGTCATCTTTAGTAACCCTAAATGAGACTGGATCCAGGAGCTTGCTGGAGGCATCTTTCAGCTCATCTGGGATGCTCTCAGTACCAAGACTTGGGTGTTCTAAGCTCATAGGTGACCTTCAGCAAAGTTTTGGGTTTCTGCCTGGTACTTTGATGCCTGCTACACCTGCTTCAGTGTGGTGCCATTATATTATTTTGGTGTTCTGCATTACAGTGCTTGAATGATGAGGTAGTGTGGCCTATACTGGCTCACGTTATCAGGATTTGAAGGAGAATTTGTGGATTCCAACATGGAGCCTAGTTGCAATGTTGCAGCTTCACCATTGTGACCAAAAACATTGGTTCTGGAGGTATTTCTGAGAAGTGTTGTTGAACTGGCTCAGTTAGTCCTCAACGGGCTAGTACTCACTGGAGGGTAGAAATGGTCAAGAGTGGTGGGGAAAAAGTTATGATGTCTAGCTGATGTCTAGGACAGAATCCTACACAATATCTTCTGGGATACCAGAGCAGCATGTACTAAGGCTTAGATTAACTGAGTGTGCTTTTTGACAGACTGATTGAGGAGTTTGTTTCTAGATGTTGAAGTCACTAGATGAAGGGAGTTTCCAGGGGGATTGAAATAATTTGAGTTCAGTTTCAAGGATTAAGCAAAATTAGGATGTTTGTTTATATTGATGTGTCTTAATGCTGCTTTTTATAATATATTTGTACAACAGTTAGTAAAAGTGAAAGTAAAACCTTACTTCCTCTGCAGTTCTGAAAATTTGATGTAAATTTTATGGTAATATATATGGGGTTCCCATTCTTCTAGGATTATTTGTATGTAGTCAAGCTTACTGTGGATGTGAACAGAATTTACACACTTTATGCTGTTTGCAAATAACGTATTTTCTACTCACAGATGTATGTAAAATCAGGCAGGGCATTACATAGCAAAAACAATAGTCGTGTTTGTGTTAGCCTATAGACAGCAGGACCCTGTGATAGTTGGAATAATGAAAGCGCAGTTTATAAAAATAGATGTGAAGGAAAATATAGCTGCTTTAGAATTCTGCTGACTTCTTTGAGAAGCTGCTCTTGTTTTCTATATGGCAGAGAAAGCAATATGAATTAAAGGAAAGCACTTTATTCTGCTAACATTCACAAATATTCTGCTGTGTTGTTGCCCAACAGATCATTTGCTATTACTATAAGCTGCAACAGAAGTACTGAAAAGTGTCCTGCAAACAATAATAGTCTGAGTCCCTGACTTTTATAAGATAGATATATATCTTCGTAAGATAGATATAGATATAAAAGCTCACTAAAGCCTGTTCACTCACTTGTCTTTGGATTTGAGACTAATGTTTTGGTTAGATTTTTTTTTTTTTTTTTTTAGATTTTTTTTTGGTAAAAAGAATGGATCACTTGACTTTATCTGTAGACCCCTTGGTGGTTTTGGGGATGGGGTGTAGGGGAGAAGGAACAATCTCACATCACTGCATCACTGCAGTGCAGAATTCATAAAACAGCTTTTGACTGACCATTCCTACAGTAGTACCAGATGGTTAGGAGTCTCATATTAGCATAAAGTGTGACTGGTTTAAGCAGTTCTTGTGTGGATCAAATGAATTATGCTGCTGCGGTGTCTTTAATTATATTACAACAGGATAATTAGTTTTGCATTGAAAGTTTTGTTGTTTCTTTTTTAAAATAAAAAGTAAGAAAATATTTCTTCATGGCTTTTAGTAAGTTTACTACCACAGCTTTTGGATCTTATGCATTTAGTGTACTAATACACTTACATTTAGTGTACTTATACATTTAGCATATTTTGGTATTGTAGTATCTACTATAAAATATTAGTATTTTACAGAATAATAAATAACCTGGCACTAATGGAAGAAAATGTCAGTTCCCAGTGCACATGGGGAACTTTTAAAATTGTTAGGGTCACTCAACCTCCAGTTTTCGTGTGTCTCCAACATGTCCTTTGTCCCGATTTTACATTGACTCTGTTAATTGTTATTGACCTTAGAAAGTTACTGAGTATTAAGAACTTGTAACCTTTGTTCATACATGTGGCTCCAGTCAGTGTAATGGCCATGATTATAAGTCCTTGGAGTATTCTGGCTCTGGGCAATTAGTTAACCCCCATTTAAACAGAAGTCACCATTTGGACAGCTGAGAACGTTCTTATATTTGCCTTGTGATCCTTTACAGTGAAGTTGTTCTTCACTGATTAGAAGGTGTGACTTAAAATATTATTTTGTCTTGTTGGACAGTTACAATTTATTCCTAAGCAGAAACCAAAAAAGAAGTTGTACTTCAATGAATTTCCTTAACTGTCTTCTCTTCTGAAAAAATTGGTATATCCCTGTTGGCATAGATTGACCCACGTGAATCGCTGTCTCTAGGCAATATTAAACTATATATTATATAGTTATATGCTTGATTTTCAGGCTCATATACAGGATGGTAGGAGTCTAGGGCCAAGTTGTGCTTACTCACACTATACTGGCAGTGTGTGTCTACTTCCTAAAGGCATCCACATCTCTAAATGGCAAGGTCAAATAATTAGATTTAGGGAAGTCACCCAGGGTTATATGGTTGCATGTAATACTTTTAGTGCCATAACCCTGCCGAAGTATGGAGACATCCTTGTTAACTATTCAAGTCAACCAGTAAAATGGCAGGCGCTGAGGTTGAAATGGTTCCCACAGCACTTCCTTTTCTGTTCATGCATGCAACCCTCATTAAAGTAAATATTCTGTTGTTAAGGTTGTGGCTACTCTTACAAACCTTTTAACAGCTAATTAAAGAACGCTTTGGAAGTTGGGGAGGTTCTCGTGTTTGCATAATCTTGGGTTTCCTGGTTTCTTAGAAAGGAAGGATCCAGTGACTTAAATGCCTAAATGTTCTGCCATCACCACTTAGGAATTTGGGAATACCACAATCTATATAGGAAAACCAGCTGTTGCATTTCCTAGAGTGAGGGAGTACGAGTCTCTGACATGATCCTCCCTAATTAAATTGCTTGGCACTGGGGAGAGGAAGATGCTCTTCATTTTTTGAGTTTCAGCCTACTGCAAAAACAAGGCAAAGTTAAACCTCGTGTACAAAGACAGATGCTAATCATCACCAATGGCACTGATGTTGATTGTCCTGGGGGTCTCACTCTGGATGGATATGTGTTAGACCTCTGCCCCTTTTTCTTTTGTCACAGCGGCTCTTAATCAAAGACAGTTTAAAGAATTTTGCTCAAAACCACACATTTTTCTTCCTTTAAAATATATTGATTTAAATTCCTAGGCACCAACATATTCCTTAGGTTTCTAATTTTAGATACCTGTTCCTGTTATTATTTTGAAATGGTAGATTTTTAAATTTGTGTCTGGGTCACCCGAGTTGTATATGAAGAGTTCTTTTTGCCCTTGCCTGTTTCCCCAGAGGTGCTGCAGCAGCCTCTTGGTCAGCTCACCCTAACAGAGTTTACCTTTGGCACCAATGAGTAAGTCACAACATGGGAGCTGTGGGCACACATCTCTTCACTGAAGCTGTTTACATTCTGTAGTTGGGGATTTTTTTTCCTTTGTGCTGTGCAGTTTTTTTTGACAGTTCTAATTTGCCATGACGTGGTCAGTGCTGTTTCCTTCCGGCTGCTTGTGAGCCTCTGGTAGAGATAAGGCTACATTTACAGTGCATTTTTAACATGAAGCTGAAGATCTGCTTCATATAGGAACACGGGCACTCTCTGGGTTGTACAAGAATTTTTGTATTGGTTTCATCATTTTGACACGGGGATTCAAGATCCAGAGCATTTTGCTTGCAAAACAAAAACTGCTAAATTTGAACTGTGTTTGAAGAAGAAATGTGATATACTTGGGATATCCTACAGTTGAGTATGTCAGTCTGAGTTTTGTTTTTTTACTCTGAATAAACTGTGAAAATGAGAGGTACTAATGAATGTGAAAACTGCGTATCTTAACCAAATGAAAATAGGGGTTTTCTTTTTTGTTAACTTTTGTAACTTTTCCTTAGTCTCATGCTTTTAATATGAAAAATTTGAAACTGATGTCTTATTTCCTGAAACAGTTTTGTTTCAGGTATTGAAAATTCTCATACATTAACCAGTGAAGGTAATACCTTTGGAGACACAAAAGTGTCTTGACTTCCTTGGACGTAGATACAACAGTTTTAATACGTGGAAAGCTTTATTGTCACTGCTACTATTTCACATTTTCTAATGATAATTGTTTTATTTTTCCTTCCACAGTGGTAAAGGCTATCAAGGTGGAAGAACAACTCAGGAAAGGATTTGCCTTGGTTTGTTTTGCTTTGAGAAGAGAAGAACCCAGGAACACTGATGATCTAAGAAAAACAAAGTGATACTCGATTCATTTTGTGAACCTGCCTTTCTGCCCAGCTGGACCTCAGTGAAGCTCTCTGTTCTTTCACATTCAAGAGCATTTTTCTTTGTATGTGGAGCTGAGACCTGGGAATGCGTTATTATGGCAGCAGTTGTACAGCAGAATGAGCTTGTGTTTGAATTTGCCAGCAACGTCATGGAGGATGAGCAGCAGGTATGGAATGGTGTAGGAAACCATATTTGTACAAGTCAGTGCTAAGAGTAATATGAAACATGAGTTAAAAATGTGGTGTAAAACACAAAAAGGAAACATTGAGGTCATTATTGTTGCAGTCGATCTTTGTGCTGTTTCAAAAGCTTCCTGTTGCTTCCTGTAACTTTCATGCGCAGAACAGAAATTGGTTGAAATGTTATAACCCTGCAGTATTGCAGAGACATCCTCCTCCAAAAATATTTTTCCTGTTTTGCTGATTTGTGCCACTGGAATCCATGCATGTGTGATGTAGAATGACCCAAAATTACATTATTTTATAGTAGTTTCAACTTGTCTAGTGTGGTAGGATAAAATTCTGAGTAGAAGTAATGGTCACATTGTAGGTGACTGGAAGGGGCAGTATGTACCTGCTCACTGTAATTTACACCGTGGTTTCTAAATTGTGTTACTACATGATGGCTATTCAGAAATAAACTTGAAAGTAATTTAAATCAGTTTCTTTTACACTACAGGGAAAATATGTCTGTTTCTACTTGAGCAAACTCTGTTAGGTGTTGATTATTTAAACCACATCCTGTGAGTCCTCAAGCTTCAGTGTAGGATTCCTATTGAAAAAATCATGTGGCTTCTCTATAGACCTTGCCTTTATTAACAAGAAATATATGAGCCTTTTTAAAAGGCTAAGTGCCATGACAAACTGTTCCTTTTTTGTTAATGTAAAAAGCATTTATTCTTCTCTGTTAAAAAACCCCCCGCTTTTGGCTTTATAATCTTGTCTCTGGTTTTCTGTATGTCCTAATGTCTGGCTGGGTCACTGGCCTGTTTCTGCTGTCAGAGTCATGCGATCATTTCAATGAACTGAGTGTTGTCTGTCTAAAGTACTAACTCAGTTTTGGGTGGAATTAGTAATGTAACTTCCTTCCCTGTATTTTTCCAGAGCTTGTGGTAGCCTGGGGATTTAGATATGGGAATTGCACAAGCATAGTCAGAAATGAGCCTTACTTATTACCTCTGCTGGTTGTTCTTTGCTAGCTTTACTTTACAAGCCAACAGGAGAAGGGAGAATTGAGGTAGGGAGGGCTACTTCGGTGTGGTTCCTGGGAGGGGTAGCGCAAGCAGATATGATTTTGTTTTGTTTAGCTGTGCATTCTGCTTCTTACAATTGCAATTTTTCAGATACTCACCTGAGAAACTTTTAAAATACTACAGAGGACAGTAAAACCTTTATAAACAGAGCTTTCTCCAGCTTCAGAACAAGCTCAAGCTTGATGTTTATGTCATAATCCCACTAAATTCTGCTCTAGATGCAGTCTAAGAAAAGACATTCTGTAGCATACCCTAAAGGTGGTGAAACCAAAGATCTGAAAGGCCGGAGATAAAGGGTGCGTAGCAGAGAGTCCATTGCTGCAGTCAGATGCAAGCTCATTTTAAATCACTGGGTTCACTTAATTCAGGTATCAAAGATGCAGGTAGCTAGCTGGCTGCCTGAAGGGAAATCTTAAATACTCAGTCGTGGAAGACAAATCCTGCACAGGTAAAGACCTGGACAGCTGGAACAAGGTTTGGTTTGGCTGAGGGTTCATAGTATGTTAGCTCAAAAAGATTGCTTCTAGCTTGTACTTGATTGACCTGCTTATTACTACACAGGAGCTATTGCTACTTCTAAAGTTTTGAAATTCTTAGGTTAGTTGTATTTAAGGATGGATAACACAATTTGTGTACTTTGCAAAAATTTTAGCTCTGTAAATGCTCTGTGTTAGGCAAAAGCATTCTTTTGGATCTTCATCATATACAAAAGGTGTCATTTAACTCTTCGTTGGATAATTATTTTTGCAATGCCCCCACAAGCTGGCATTTTAAGAACTTTGGTACTTTATTCTAGTTAAAGCTCTGCCTGGAGCTCTCTTGTGCCAAGAGTTCTTGGGACATGGAACAGCTGTGGAGGGAGGTTCAGGGTTTAAGTGGCAACTATGCTCAGTATTTCAGGGAAGTCATAATTCATGGATATTTTGTTTAATTTTTTTTTGTCTTGGTTAAACAACCATAAATTATGAACTGTCCATTTTCAAATATAAGCATTCAGCATTCAGTGGCAGATGCCAGTGGGAGGGACTCAATCCCGTGTGAATGGGAAAGGCTTGCCCTTATCAGCTTTATCCTTTGCAGTTTAGAAAAAAATGATTTTTACATTTTTAAGTTATTTTTGGAGAGTTCATTTATCACATAGTAGATCTGTGGTGAGGGAGAAATGAAGTGAAAATGTCCTTATAATTTTCAGGAAGGAACAAGTGGCTTGGGCTGAAGCTGCTGATAACCTGTCTGGCCTCTGCTACCTGTCAGGGATCTGGTTAAAATAGAGAGTTTGCCTTTTTTTTCCCTCCTCTTTTCTGTGTTTTTGTTTTGTTTGTTTGGGGTTTTATGTTTTATTGGGAGACAGGGAGAGACTGCACACACTGCACACTGGGCAGGAGTTTCTGCAACCTTTGGCTGAGTCAACACTGCTGCCTAAACCTGCTTCTCTTCCCATCTACAGCTTCTTCTCTCAATGCCTTTTCATTTAGTCCTTTGGGGACTTAAAACTGATGGGATATTTGATCAGGACATTCCTAGTTTGAAAAGCTGTATAAAAGCAGCCACAGTGGCTAGATCCATAGTAGGAAGTTTTAAATGGTGCCAGGGAGAAGTGGAATCATTACAAGCATTATATTGCTAACGTGGTTCCCAGCATGACTGCTCTGTGTTGGGTTGTGCTCTCTCAGGTGGCTCTGATGCTTGTAGTAACCTATGCCTGAAGACCCCTTCTGTACCTCTGGCATTTGTTTCTCTCTTCCTTTCTTCTGATAAAGAGGGGTCTGAGACCTTAGGTTTAACCATGACTTCTGCACCATCATCTCACTCCTACCTCTGCTCTTCCATGTTCCTTGATATTGCCATGGGCTTTCAGAAAGATTAAGCCACCTGGTCAAAATGAAGGTCTACTTTTTTTTTTTTTTGCTATTTCCAGCTCCTGTAGAAGGTTCCTCCCCCTTATCATTAAGGAAAATATGAAATCTGTAATGAGGTTGTCTTCCCAGAAAAGTGAGCGTCATGTGTCTGCCTGCAGCACTCCTCTGTGCAATTTGTTCCCTTCTCAGATGTTGGCAGTGGGAACACCTTTAAAGTTGAGAAGCCACCTCTGCACAGGGCCTGTCAGCAAGGGAAGACTAAAAGCTGTTTTCTAGTCACTAAGGTCACTTCCCCTAGTTCTGTTTAGTTTTTTTGGGGTGTTTTGTCTGCTCCTTTGGGGGCGGTTTGTTTGTTTGTTTTTTTAAATGTAAATGGCCATCTGTATTGCGAGTCTGAATGCTGTTGTTTGGTTTAGAAGACAGTTGTTTTTTTCCTGAGGTTGCTTTCTTCTTTTTTCCCCCCACCCGCCATGTAGCTTTTCCCTTCTATTATCTATTGCATGTATTTCTTTCCACCCATCACTCACTTGCACAAAACTTATTCCACACCATTTAGTTAAAAGCTAATCACCTTATTCCTGGGACAAGTTGTCATCCTTAAAGACTGTATGAGAAGACAGTACCTCCAAAGCAGAAGAAATCCCCTTCCTTATTTTCCATTTCTGTGGCCAGGATGGTGTTTTGATCTTCTGTCAGTTGGTGACAATTCATGAGACAATTTTCAGAGAAAAAAAGAAACACCTTGTCAGCATGTCAAGCACATTAAAAGAGTTAGAGAGCAGGAAGGAAGATTACTGCCTTTAGCCTCCAGAACAAGACCGGGTTTGGTTTTCAGGGGATTGTGGAATATATAACCAATGCTTTCAGGGACCTGCTCGTGGGACTTTCCATGGACTTCAGCATCTTTATGAAGTTTGCACTCCTCTGAATTGGTAAAGGTCGGACTACAGGGATTTAGTGTCTAAGATTTGAAAGATTTTAGCAGTAGCTCAATTGCTTTATGTGTCCAGCAGACATGGGAGTTGGGTTGAAGCCAAGTGAAAGCTTTGCTGGAGCTAGGGTGTCATATTTTACCTGTATTTTGTATGAGAAACATGTAGAAGTAAGAAGTATAAAAATACACAGTTTGTTCTTCTATGGATCTCTGTATTGATTTCTTGAAAATCATTGCTGACACTTTAATTTGGGACTTTTTTAGAACTTTGGGATAGTTTGCACTCTACCTTTTTGCTATGGCATATAGAAACATGTTTGTATTAGAAATAAATTATTTTGTGATCTTGCTGTTAGAAAGGTAAGTTAATTTGTGTTAATTGAATCACTACGTTGTAGTTCTTAATTTAATGCTTTCTCTGTGTGTAATTCTCATTACACACTAGATTCAAAGGTATCTGTAGTAAAAAAGGGCTCTTTTGTAGTTCCAAATGTGTGCAGTTATTTTTGTGTCTTAAAAAACAACAGATCTAGAGGAAAGTTTAGTGTGGCTCTCAACTGGGATTCAGGTGCTTTTAGTGAAATCAAGAACATTATAAAAGTACTGAGGTGATTACCTCACAACAGTCATGTGTACATCTGTGTACATTAGTATTAGCTTTTAAAACTGAAAGAAAGGCTTGTTAATGAAATCACAACCAATTGCATATACTGTACAAAAAAGCAGTGACCACTTCTGCAAAAATGCACTTCAAATTATATTGGTTTGCAGTTTGGTGAATGCTTTTCTCAATAGAAGCATATTAGAATTTGTTCTTTCCTTTCCTTTTCACAACCATGGTGGCATTGAAAGTCCATAGATTGTACCACTGTAGGGTAAACTGTAGAGTTGGAAGCAGTTATAACAATAGTTTTAAAATAAAAGGCCACAAGAAGTGATACTTACAGTAATTTCACGATTATAGGCCGCACCATTTTGACTAAAATTTTGGTCTGAACCCGGAAATGTGGCTTATAATCAGGTGTGGCCAATATATGGATGAAGTCCAGAAAATTGCCAACCCAGAAGTGCGAGCCCGCAGCAGCCCTGAGCCGAGCCGGCGCCTGCCCGGCCCCAACAGTGGGGCAGAGGCGAGCCAAGCCAACATGGCCCCGAGCCGAGCCAGTAAACCCCGTGATCCTGCGATTCTGTTACTAATTGGCAACTTTGTGAAAGTTGCACGCGGATCCTCGCTGCGAACGAAAGTGCAGCTTGTAATCTGGTGCATTTTATATATGGACAAAGAATGAAAAGTTACCCGGACATGCGGCTTATAATCAGGTGTGGCTTATAATCATGAAATTACTGTACTCTGATTCTTCCAGTTCAAAACTGTGATTAAGTTAAACACATTTAAAGTGTCTTACCATGAGTGAATGCTTTTCTGTTCATTGCCAGTCTTTTGGAACCATGATATGTCAACAGCTTCCTTGGGTAGTTGGACACCGAGTTCAGGTGAAGAGGTATTGCCCTGTCATGGGGGTTTCTCTGCCTGCAGACAGACACAGTGACCATATCAGAGTATGATGGTTGTTTCTAGACGTGTCAAAATGCAGTTTAGTCTTGCAGAGCAGTTCAGATCTGGTCATATGGATCAAGCCAAGTACGTCTGACTGAGTGAAGCAGCACAGTTCAGTACCACAGGAAACATTCTGGTCTGTAGTGAAGCGTATTTTAGGAACATGTGGATGTTGGCTTTTGTAATTAGGTTTCATAGCAAAGTCTGTTGGGTGTAATATAAGTAGGGCTTTGACAAACTGAAAACAAGTGAAAATCAGTTGATTTTTTCTGTGCTTTGTTTAATATTCTGAAACATTTTTCTACAACTCATCCTCTCAGAGGCCAAGCCCTGTGGTGTGAGCACCAGTGGTGTGAGAAGGACCGTGCTGAGCCAAAGTAATTTTCTTCTCCAGAAGAGGCTAATGTGAGGCTTATCTTGAGCACAGGCAACTCGACCTGTGGCTGCAGACACTGCAGCTATTGAGGTGGTGCAAAGGCGGAAGTGGGCGAGAGGAGCACGCCTCGCTGTGCGACATGGTGGGAAGGAGGAAGCTGGCCACCTGCTGATGAGTGTGCGGGACACAGATGCCTACACCAGAAACGAGCACCCCAACCCCTCCCATGTCATAGTCAATGCAGAGAAATAGGCGTTTTTAGGGCATGACATCCTATCGTAACACAGGAGTGTGAAACTGGGCAGGGAAATTATGCTCTAGAAATACCATTTCTGTGTGTTGGCTGGGAAGGGAACTTGGGGACCCTTGCTCATGTCCAAGTGCCTGCGCCATAGCTGTCTGTAACTTCAATCCCAAAAGTTATGTACCATGACATATTACTGAAATGAGGTGTTTAAACTGCTTTGGGAACATAATTGTATCTCAGAAATGAGACTGTAATGGACCATCTACCTTGCAGCTTGTGGAATGTATTGTTAAAACTTTTTTTAAATGCATATAATTTTTAAAATTTTCTTCTCTCTTTACAGTGCTTTATCTTTTTTTGTTGATATGGGGTTTATTTCATCAAGTCTATTTGTTTATCCTTGCCTGGAAGCAAACAGGATCAAGGATAATAGGGTCAGTAAACAAATAGGATGCAAAATGTGTACATTACTTTTTCTGAGGAACAGTAGGGATCTCTTGGCCATCAATGATTTCTGGTTTCTCAGCTCCAGAAGGATGCAGCATTGGTTGGAGGTGCCCACAAAGGTGTGGGGTAGCAGCTGTCCCATTGCATGACTTGATATACACCTGTCATCTGGTGATAAGATTGCACAAGAGAGCCTTAACTGGTCTGCACTTTGTTCATTTTTATTGCTGTTCTACCGATTGCTCTCTTTGCTCTCTTTTGAAACATGTTTCATGAATTAGGTCATTATTGGTTGAGTTTGGTTTTTTTACATTTTGGTGTTATTAGGTGTTTTTTTTTTTGTTTTGGTTTGGTTTTTGTTTGTTTTTTATTTGTTTGTTTTGGTTTGGTTTTTTTTTTGTTTTGTTTAAGAGACTGTCCATGATAGAAGCCCATTAAAATACTATTTCTGCCTTTTAGTTGTTCTTTTTTTCCTGGTTGCCCTTTACCACAGTTTTTGCTGAGACATGTTTTACAAAACACAGAGCAATTTAAAGAGGTAATTACTGCCTTTTAAAACTTCTAATTGCACTTTCTACTTTCAGGACTTATGATCCAGACTCTTCCCTAAGGGAGGCTTACTCCCATAGCTGTTGTCTGGGTGGAGCAGATGGCTCTGATACCATTTTCCATCAGTGGTGGTGTGTGTAGCGGCAAGAGTGAGAGATGAATAATTCTTAAACAACAGCATAATCATGCAGTTGTTTTTTTTCCCTTGGGTTTTTAACTTGTGTGGTTAAAAAACCTACTTGATCTTCCTTCTAATACCTGAAAGGAATCTTCAGGAAAGATTGAGATTATTTACAAGAGCATATGGTGACAGTACAGGTGGGAATGACTTCAAACTTAAAAGACAGTAGGTTTAGATTGGGAAAAAGTTCTTTACTCTGAGGGTGGAAGGGTACTGGAACAGGTTGCTCAGAAAAGTTATGGATTCCCATCCCTGGAAATGATTAAGGCTAGGCTGGGTGGAACTTTGAGCTGCCTGATGTAGTGGAAGGTGTCCCTGTTCATGGCAGGGGGGATTGGAACTAGATGATTTTAAGGTTTCTTCCAACCCAGGCCATTCCGTGATTCTGTGATCTATAGATATCTGTGCTCTTCTGTGGAGGATGGGACCAAATGTACACATACTAGTTTTCTCAGAAATATGTTTTAACAACTTTTTAAGGGTTTTTTTCTGCTTTTTAAGCTTGACACATTCATAAAGTGTTTTATTTTTGTAGTCAGGGAACCTTAGAATTACACCAGACTTTCTTCGAACCTCTTCTGCTATCAATCTGCTATGACTTTCTTCCTGCAAATGACATTTTAAAACACTCACTTTGAAAAATACAGTGTCTGTAGTAGATGTCATTTGCTGAAAACCTCTTCCTGTTGAGCAGTTGCCTTTTCAGAGAGTGTGCATCTTGTTATTGCTGGTCAGTCTGATTTCTGTTTCCCAGCTACCTCTTTTCTTCTGTATCTGATGCAAAATGACTATCAAGACCAAAGGATGATGTCTGAAAGCAGACTTAGGAAGGAAAGTAGCAAGAGGTGTGTGGTGTGAGTAATATCAGATTACTAAAGCCATAAGAATTACAGAGGGAATGAATTACACCACTTACATCAACCTGTCACACCTCTTCCTTCTGTAGCAAGTGTCCCCCAAAATAGTGATTTTCCAGTAGTGTCTCATAGAAAATGTGATGCCTCTGAGAGCTTTGTCCACTCCTCACAGCCACAGGACTCCTTACTCTCAGACTGATGGGAAGAGCAAAAGGTGAAGGTGTTTGCAGCAAGTTACTCACCCAGTATTATTGCCAGTAAAGCACTTACTGTGCACTCCTCTGTATTGTCAGCCTTAATGCTGTGAAACAGCAGCATGTCATGGAAGTCTGGTGTTATGTACTGAAGTACAATCAGTACAGTAGATATTACAGCAATATTCTGTCTCTGGCTGCTGGGTGGGACACTGCTGCTATTTGCTTTCAGGTGCTAAAAATCATCTTGTCCTTTAGTACTCCCTCCTGACAGTTTAATAATCAGGTGGTTTAGTATAGGTGTGTTGAAGTATTAGACATTAGTGGCTAGATTGGAGGCAGTCTAACTAATATTTTGTTGTTTATTTTTTTTTTTCCACCCCCCAGCTTGGTGATCCATCTATTTTCCCTGCTGTCATCGTGGAGCATGTTCCTAGTGCAGAACTCCTACATAACTACTCTGGTTTAACCTGTGTGGATGAGCCTAGTGACATGATCACTGAGAACTCTCTGGATGTCGCAGAAGAGCAAATCATAGAAGATGATGATATCACCCTTACAGGTTGGCAATAAAACCATCTCTGCCATGTCTTTGCACCAAGATGGCTGTGACTAATGGAGGAAGGAAGTTTAACGACAAAAAACACCAGGGAGCAAAATGAATAGTGGTATTCAATGCTGTTAATTCTGTATGAGACTGAGAAAATGGCATTAATATTGTTAGCAGGTGGTTGCAATCCCAGTTGCACAGCTGATAATGGTGAAGAGTTTCATCCATCAACAGTGATTAAGCAGAGTCCTGCTCAGAGTATACCAACAAGGTTTTTCTTTGTTCTTCATAGATTTTGTTTGCTTTTACTTAATAGGTGGCATGTTCCTAAGTAGACATATATACCAACAAGCAGGAATATGCAACTTGAGTAGATGTACTGCTTTTAACTTCTCAAGGGTATACAGTTAAAAATTAAAATGTACATGCTAGTGTAGCTTACTGCTGTTAGTATACTCAGTATAGTATTAATTTTGGATCTCTAGTAACGATTCACTCCTAAAATATAGATATTTTTTGCAAATTCTGTTAGAAAAGGTAACCCTAAAGAACAAACAATTCTCAAGAGGAAAGCTCAAAGATCTGCAACATATTTTAAGAACAATCCCTCACTGAATGCATGTATTTTAAGTGCTTTTGCAGAAAAAGTCTCAAAGGTGGGGTAGATACTTTACAGAGAGAAGTTTTCTTGCAGCCACTAGGCTCCACACCTGGACTGTCTCCAGGGATGGAGACAGCTTGCTAGTTTCACTTATGCTTTTGACATTATTTCCAAAGATATGCTCTGATACAATCTTTTACTACCAAAAGCAAAACAGGAACTCAACATAACATGACATGAGAAACAGTTCACAGACTAAACTGACATGAGCTGTTCTCAGTAAATGATTTTATCTGATGAATATGGCTCCTTTTTTGTGATAGTAGTGAATTATCTGTGTACAGACCGTGACCATACAAATAAGTTAGGTTATTATTCAAGAAGATTTTCCATACTCAAACAGTATTTCATGTTGAGACCTCTTGCCAACTTGCTGTTCATATTAATTATTCACACTACAACTGGCATTTCCCCAGTGTGTTACTTAAGCACCACTTAATGCGTCCGTATGAATTTCATAGTGGATCCTTTTTGTGAACCTATATTCACTGTAATATATTGTGTGTGAATTTTTACATGCATGAGTAATTGTGAAACTCTACTTTTGTGAATGCCCTTGTTAACCTTCTTTTTCTTTTACTTTTTTTTGTTGCTGGTCACTTGAGAAGGGTATGCAAATTGCTGCCAGAAACTGAAAATATTTAATCCTTGTGTCCAAGGGTGTCCAAGGGTTTCTGGGATACTTTGGAGGCAGACAAGTACAGTATTGTTCCCATCATCCATTATAGTTCAAGAAATCTGGTTTTCTTTAAAGGCAAAGTCCTTAGAAATTGAGAGCTGCCGCTTTGCAGAGATGATTGTTCTGAAGGAGATGTTAACTTATTATCTGTTTCACAGTGTCCCTCCTGTGCATGCTGTGGCTTTCCTTAGAAGGGAAAGGGGATGAATGGAGGCTGGAAAGCTCCTGCTCAGGACAAGGCAGGCAACACTGGTAGCTCAGCCCCTTGTCTTTGGCAGGAAGCCATCCAGCCTGACTCTAGAGGGGCAGAATTTGGGGTGTGAAGGCACCTCACAGGAGGAGACAAGAGGACACTGCAGAAGGAGGCCCCTGTTAGCTCCCTGGCCATTGCGGACAAGCATTGGCTGTGGCCACAGCTGCCCAGTTGAACTGCAAGACTGTTGTGTCAAAGAGACCTCAGTTTAAGTATAGTGTGCTGTAGGCTGCCTCTGAAATTGGGCTAATCATAGCTCAATTTTGCCACCTCTTCTATTTTTCAGCTACTTTTTTTCTTTTCTCCCTTCTTTGAAGTTACCTTCTTGATTTTGTTTGCTCTCAACAGTGAAATGTGTTGTTTTGCTCTTTGAAGTTAGTACCAGTCTTTTCAGTCACTTCCACATTATGCCTTTGAGAGAGGATCAGACATCATAAAGACTGCACTAATTCCACATTAAAATATTTATGACTGAAGTTCACAGCAAAACAAAACTGAAACCACCATAATTTATGACTAAACATTGCTGAGCAATGACTGCTTAATATGAAGGATTTAGGTTTTTTTAAATCACTAGTTTTTCAGTACTATGACTGTCATCCACTGAGGTTCTCTTTTCTCCTGGATAAATTGAAATAAGCAGTAGGCCTTATGAAACTGAAGCAATCAGGTTTTAGGATCTATCTGAAGAATAGTGGGTGCTGATAGTTTTTTCATCTATAGGATGTAGCTTCAGTCCTCCAAAAGCACAGCTATCACATGTTGGTGATTACTTACCTGTCATATAAATTATAACTTGTAGAAAACTGTAAGAACAGCATCTGTTGCACATGAAACCCTGCTGAGACATGGCCAGCAATCAGCTTTTTATCTATGTTAATGCTTATGCTGTAATTTTTTTGTAATGAATTGGCAGACGTGCCTTATCACCCTCCTCTTTAAAAGCACTTTTCCCTGGAAGAACTGCAATGGCAATTTTATGGTCAGTTTGTTGCCAGTCTTATGGGACTTTAAATGATTAACCATCATGTAGTGAAGGGTGATTAACAAAATTAATTGGAACATTTGGCTTTGAATGAAGTTTTATCTCTAAAGGGAATATTGAAATATTTTTTTCTCTGAAAAATATAGGGGATAAAGTTTTGTGCAGAAGAACTCTAGGCCAACTTGTCAGATGGTACAATTTGCTACACTTTGTGTATCTTATTACTGTAGCTAGTTATGGATATAAGATGCACAGGAAGGAGGAACCAATCAGATTATGTAATTCCTGAAAATATTTATTTTTAATTCTTCTTATAATTTTTTTTTAATTTGTCATTTTTTATGAGTTTAATTTATTGAAGACCACAGTTAATCAAAGTCTGCCATTTTGTGATTGAATTCTGGCATTGTTTTCATGGGATCAGGGAAGTGTCTACACTGAGACAATTTTGGGGGGAGGAGATGACAGAGCAGGGACAGAAAATTTGCATTTAGATGTCCTGTGCCCTGGTCTGGATAGGGAGCATGGAAATGTGCATTTTCATAGATCAATAATGGTTCTTAATAATGTCCAGTTCATTTTGCATCATTTAAAAGTTTGGTACCATTTGCCTGGTACACTTTGTGAAGCTCTAGCAGTCCTGCACAACACAGCTTCTTTGGTGGTCATTTCTGATGTTACTAAGAAATCCAAAGGAGTAGTTAGGTGGAAACTGAACTTCATAGTGTTAATCTGTAAGGATTGTGAGTTGATGAGATGCCAGTTGCAAAAAAACAGGTTTTGGTTTCAGTTACTTTGTAAAGAAATTATTCACAGCTGCCTGTAGCTCTGGTAAAACCAGAGGGATTTTCTTTATATACCTCCTCAATGAGATAATTTTCTTTACGAATTGTAAAGCTTTTTTCTAAAAAAGAAAATGGTGATTTGCAGGTCTCCTGAAATACCTGTGTTTTAAAACTCAGTTTTCCAGTATCAGATAAAAATCAGCTAAGAGTGAATAGTAAAAAGTAATTACTTAAATTTAACAGCCAGGTATTCTGCAAAAAAAGGGGGGTCTGTCCATGTCTAATGGTTCTCTCTCTTCTTTTAGCAACTTTAGATTTCTTCTGACAGTTATTTTGAGGTTTTGTAGTCCCTGTTTTTGCCTCTAGTAAAACCAGCAGTGAATTTAAACACAGCTGTGACTAGCACAGCCTTTATCTCAGCCTAGACAAGGACTCCTGTTGCCCAGTCTCCAGAGCTTCAAGCCACCAGGGAAGCCATGGGAGTGGGATAGAATTGCCCAAAGTGGTGTAAAAAATTTTAAAAAGACACTAGACAGGAGTAGGGAAAGCAGAATTTTGAACTGAGGTGGGGAACTTCCAACAAGAGGCATAATTTCAGAGCAGAACGCTGTGTTTGGGCAAGCCTTGTGCTAATGCTGATTCATAGGGAACCTGGATTCACAGTAACTGGGCAGAAATTGGCATGCAGATACAGAGGCTTATGTTTGTGGCTGGCTCAGATAAACACAAACTTGTAGAGTACCCTGGGAAAAACTCAAGATATTTTTAGGTGTGGTTTCCCCCCTCCCTTTTGCTTCTCCCTTTTTCCTTTTTTTCTTACCCATTTTTCCTTCCCTGCCTCTTTTCCCCTTTTTCATATTCTTCTTTCAATTTTTTTCTTCCCCCTCCCTGTTTTTTTCCTTTTCTAAAAAAAAATTCTGCCTATTTCAGATAATGTTTGGAACCTGATACTTTTCAAAAATTACACTCCCCTCTGTCCCATTTTTTCAGCTCTGACTTTGGCAAAGA
Source organism: Catharus ustulatus (assembly GCF_009819885.2). Lineage (NCBI taxonomy): Eukaryota > Metazoa > Chordata > Aves > Passeriformes > Turdidae > Catharus > Catharus ustulatus. The sequence goes on from NC_046222.1 coordinate 62,057,198, forward strand.
GGAATAAATAAGCCATTTAATTCTAGTTCTTCTTAAAACTGGAATTGTGTCATAACAGTCAATGATTGGAATACCATTCTGCAGCATATATAGCTAAAATATGAGACACCAGCTTGCCTTTGGTAGCTGAGGTGGTTATCTCTGAACACTATCTCATGTTGAAGGATGCAAATGAGCATCTTGCTGTTAAAAGGACAAAGAGGTGCTCCTCCACTTTTTCTGTGAGGTGCCCCACACCTTGTTTGTATTAGCTCTTGCGTTCTTGTAATTCAACTTGCTAACCCAGCAATACACCCAAAACCTTCCCAGATATTTTATAAATCTCAGTTGTCTCGCTGTGTGATCAAAAAAGCATGAAACCTGGCATGTGTTAAGTGACAGAAGTTTGGATCATGAACCAGGGGCAGAGATGGGAGCAAAACCACAACCCTTGGTTCTTTCAGCAGCAGGGAAATATTAACTTGTCTTAAACCACTTTGTGAAGTCATCTTCTCGGAAGACGCTTGAAGGGTATTGGCAAGAGCAGTGGAGTGGTTAAGAAACTTAATTTTGCCATCCTGTGTTTGTGGATAGAAAGATAGTGCTGCTGCTTGTAGAGTAATACATCTGATGCAGGTGGCTCTGCTGGCAAACCGCAGAGTGAGATGCAGATTGAGCTCAGGGTGGGAGCCAGACACAAGAGGCTGTGCACTGCCATCCTTTGGGATAACAAAGGACATCAGGGCCGGGCAGGCAATGAATAGTGAGAGAGACTGTAGAAGCTAGGAATTGCTGGTCTTTTGGATAAGAAAGGAGAAGAAAACAGGTGATGGCAGTGGGGTGGATGGACACAGAGAGGAAGAGAGAGACTTGCCCATGGGTGGACCATAAGGCTGTAAAATCCCAGAGGTTCCTTGGGTTGGGGTCCTCCTTGGGGGCACCATGTCAAGCAGTTTCTGTGTTAGTGTGCTGTGAATAAATGGCTTTATGGAGCAAGATGCCTGAGACTCTGCTGTGGAAAACCCAGGGTCAGACTGGTGAGGAAACCTGGTGTGACTGTGGAGTGGGTGTGTGGGGAGCCAAGGGGAACATGTTGGTCAAGGGAGCCACCCACTGCCAAGGGGCTTTGACCCAGCAGAGGCAGTCTCTGGCCTTGGGATGTGACTGCCAGGGAGTCTTGTGAATGGTCATGCTGGGAAGTTTCCTTAACATGCTTATATTTTTTGCGAGCAGAAAATTATATTGGTTTCTATGTTTACCTTATTTATATGGCTGTTATGAGGTCTTGGATAGGGATGGTAAACTTCTCACCATATGGTGATGTAAAGCTGGTAGCCTCTTCCTCACCTGCTGTTACACAGAATTGGCTCTGCTCCATCACCTTAGTACCTGAAAGCCAGCAAGTGGGTTTGGTCCTCCTGCAGCTCTCTCTGAGGAAAGAGCAGGCAGCATCAGCTCTCTCTTCACTGCCTGCAGAACTGAGAACCTGGGGGTACCATTGCTGGCTTTAAAATTGTATGTGGTAAGCCAGCCATGCTCCATGACTTTGAGATGGATCATGGCAGGCTAATGTTCCTGTCCGTTCAAACAATGTCAGAACTAAGAACAGCTTCTTTGGCAGTGCTGTGTGCATTTATTTATATCTCTATGATGCGACATCCTTCTTGAGGTCCTGGTAATGCTGGTGGATGATATGGAAAGTTCTCATCCAGATAAAACTTAGAACCAGAAGCATCAAGTCACCAGCACCAAGTCCAAGAGTGTACATGGCCGCAGACTGAATGGGATGAGCATGTTCTGTCTCTTCCTGATGGCCAGGCATTCCCTAGGTGTTCCCTGTGTGCCTCTTGGGGCTGAGATGCCCTAGGTCTGAGCTCCTGAGCCTGTCAGCTGCCTGACAAAATTGGCAGCAACTTGCTGCTCTCCCTTGCCTCCAAGGTCAGGACCTTAGTCCATACTCACTTTTTCTTCATGCTATCCTCCTTCCTAGCTCTGTGTTTCTCGTTTCTTAATACTGTTTGGAGATGTCAGCCAGAAGGTGCAGATAGATCCTTAACCGTCTGAATGTCTTTGCCAGATATGGGGTGGAAGGTGGTCCTGTAGAAAACAGGGTGACTTGCTGTATGGATCAGGGGTTCCCAACACTTGTCTACTTTGTTCTGTATTAGCCTGGGTCTCTTACAGTAGGGACTCAAGGAAAGATCCAGAAGGTGAGGAGGTTTCTGTAAATCACAGCTTGTAGAAGAGGTAGGGCTGATGTGTGGATGCCAGCATTCATCTTTGCCCTCTCATAATGATAAAATTGCTGAAGCTGTAAACATTTGCTATAAAACCAGGGGGGTTTGTTTGGTTGTTTTTTTAATTATGTAATTGCCTAGTGCTAATTAAACTGGTTGCTTTGTTGTTGCTGTGATATTTTTAAGGTTAAAGTATAGAAATTCTGGCATAAACTTCTTGCTTTTGTGTGCAAAAATATTCAAAGTTCATTACATTGTGTTTTAACATGTATATTTGCTTGCTTTGTCAGTCAGAGTGGGTTTTTTTTGTTTTGGTTTGGTTTCTAATGTGACTGCCCCACCCAAAATTCCTCAGAGTTTAAGAGGGAGAAGGGTGTAAAGTCTGTGAAAGTAACTGAGGTTTCTTGGTGTCCTATAGAGGGGAATAATGTAGCCCTTTTTATGATTTTAATAGATGCAAGTGAATTCTCCAAAGTCGCATCAAATTCATGGCAAAGGATAAAGAAGCCTGACCCAATCATTTCCATTCAGCAAACAGTAATTTCTAGAAGGATGTGTTAACTTGTTTTAAATATTTATAGTACCCAGAACTGCCATCTATGTCACTTTTCATTCTATAGTTATTTTGAAAAAAATCATCTGGTAAAGTACTCTTCCAGTTAAACCAGGACTATCTTCTTGGAACAGTTGTTATTTTGCAAAATTATATTTTATTGGATTTTTTTGTTGTGTACCCCCAGATGACTTTAACATGAACCTTAAGCATTATAATTAATGCTTTGGGTTTATCTGATGGCTGCCCTCATGAGATCGATGAGGAATTGTCTAGAAGTCAAAAATTTTGAAAAGCTTGCCAACCTTCTAAATTTTCATGTTTCTTATTTGCTTTCCAGTGTGTTCTTGGAGCCTGCACTGTTAGTCCTACCTGTAATTTCCATGAATTTGAATGGTTTAGGATTCAGCTACACCTTTACATCACATACTCACTGATAGAACTTGTGGAATATTTTCTTGTCTCTCCTCTAGTCTAAATGACTGGATAGTTTTCATGGGCATCTCTTACTTACGGAATTCACTTCTGTTCATAGAACCACAGAATTGTTAGGATTGGAAAGACCTCTCAGATCAAGTCCTACTGTCAACCCAGAACCACCCCACATTCACCATTAAATCATGTCTTCAGGTGTCATATCCACGTGTTTTTCTGGGGATAAGACATTGGAGCACCATAAGAAATTATCAATATTGTGTTTTTAAATAATCTCTGGAATATTGCTTGTGGTAGTGATATTTCTTAGTTTCATGGGTGTTGTTTCACTACATGTGCTTGATCAGCAAAGAGTGGGGTTAGAAAGATGAGACAGAAACAAAGGGTTTGTTTGGGGTTTTTTTATACATGCAATCAAAAAATGTACTATACTAAATAAATAAAATTATTGCAGTGTACATTTTCTGCAACTAATCTGTTGCTACACATCTAGTAGAAGACTATCTTTATCACTTTTTCTTTTTTTTTCCCCTGGGAATGAAATTCACATTAGACTTTAAGTCTAGTTTATAGCTTGTTAAGAATATTTTTTTCTCCCTTGCTTTTAGTTGAAGCATCTTGTCATAATGGAGATGAAACAATGGAAACAATTGAGGCTGCTGAAGCACTTCTTAATATGGACTCCCCTGATCCTATGTTGGATGAAAAAAGAATGAGTAAGTATTTTTATTAAAATCCAATCTGTGCTTGCCAGGTTTATTTGTGAAAGGAGGAGGGATTCAATTCAGCGTGGGTGCATGGAATTGGTACGATTTTTTTATAATTTCCAGATAGCCTTTATGTACATAGTTTGGGTATCAGAAATCCAGTGTTGTATGCAGTGAAAGATTTCATTGCCGTGCCAGAGTTGAACAGGAAAGGAAAAAGTCAAAAATTACAGAGAGAAGATGTGCATGAAGTTGGATGGTCTAGATTGCAGTATTTTGTTTGTTGATGTTTATATTGTCAGGATAAAAGAATATACACTTACATTTACAGATTGCCTTAAATATATATGTGTGATGAGCAGATTATTGTGCTTTTTGTGGGGTGGGTTCTGTCTTTAAATTGTTCTATTTTTGTAGTGCTTCTGCTTGTGTAAAATGTTGGCCCATATATCGAATTATAAACTAGTCTTCTCTCTTGAAAGACTTATGTGTCATAGTTTGATTTTATCCTATGTTTGAACTTTTGCTCTAAAACCAGCTTTTTAAAATCCTCATGGCTGTGTGAAAATACTCGTTTTGTCCCTTCCCCTTAAGCAACTATGTTTGGTGCAACTGAAGAGGAAGAAATGGTGCCTCCTATCACACATGTGTCAGTCACACTCGATGGGATTCCTGAGGTAGTGGAAGTTAACCAAGCCCCAGACCCTTATGCTGAATCACCAGAGACTCCAGAATTTGAACAACCAAAGAAGAAAAAAGGTAATATGCCAGTGGACAACAGCGGTGTGGAGCAGGAGAGTAGCGGGTGACATGGTTGCTTTCTTGTGGTATCTGGAACCATTCTGGGTGTCAGGCCACAATAACTGAGTGAGCTCAGCCAGAAATGCAGGGAAAGCATTTTCTTCCTGAGTAGTGTGAGCACATGTACAGGTGCTTAGACTAATGATGTTGTAGAGGTAGCAGTGATGGCTTATCATACAGGAATTGCTGCTTGTTCCTATTTATAGTTTCTTCTTCAGAGCAGAATTGCAATACAAGCCATAGAGCTTTTGCTGCTGTGAATCTGGAATAACTTTCATTAGCTCTTACTTAGCTTCAACTGACGATACTTGATCAGTTCAGAATATGGGATGAGAATGGGGAGGGACTTTTAGCTATTCTTAAATATTATTGAATTTTAATTTATTATTAATAGCTGCGTGCCATAGTAAGTGTTAATCCCATTTGTAGTAGATTACATTTACATAGTGTAATGATGTTCCACTGCATTCAGTGCTGTGCCAAAGAGTCATGAAGTGTTGTTAGCCAGACATTCTGCTCCTGTTTTCCCACCCTGCTTCAGCGTAGACCCCATTGGAGGCTCTGAAGCTGGTGTCTGCAGGAAAAGGGTCATGCAATACATATAGATGTTAAATGGTCTTGCAACAAATTAATATAAAAAGAAAACTAAACAAAGGAAGTTATGTTTCTGGAACTAATCCTAGGACTCATCCTAGAGCATGAGGACTTTGTGTAACAGCCTTCCTGTGTAACAGCTTTCCAGACCACAGCTTCTGCTACCCAGCTGTACTCCTGTGGAATAGCAGTGCATTTTTGCTGCTACATTTGCTGATAATTCCGCATGTTGGGAATTGTTATGTGCAGGAGAGACCATATTAGTCTATGAAGATCTTGGGGAAGTCTCCTGAGCCCTGTATGTATGACAAGGTCTCACAGGGATGGGTGTGGGTCAGGAAGTCTCTGATTCCCCTAAGAAAGCTGAACTGAAACTGCTGTGGAGGAGAGCTTTACCGGCAGCTGCCCTGAAAGTGCTGCTGGGGAAGCTACTGCGGCTGTGCACAGTGCTGTGAGATAACCAACTGTAAGAGGAGTTTAAATTGGGGTTTTTTTTGTTTGTTCTTCTCTTCCCTTCTTTTTTAATGTTGACTGCTGTGTGGGTCAAAACAAGGAGCTGCTTTCTGCCAGACATTTAACCTCTTTGGTTTGATGCTTTCATACTCTTTCATGCTGTGCTTCTGCTTACTCCCACTCCTTCCTCCTCCCTAGCTGTAGGTTAGAAAACCAGTTGCTTCACAGAAAATGTGTATTTGTTTTAGAAAAAAAATGCTGGAAAGCATGCATCAGCTTAATGTTTCATTAGGTACTAGTTTTCAGTGAACTTGAGGCTTCATGAAGTAGATGGTATGGTCTGAGTGATGTAGAAGTGTTGCTTCAAAATGTCTGGGGATTTGTAAGGCGTTGTACAAGAATTGCTGCAAAATGTTATTAAGTTTGTAGTGCACTTTAGGATAATGTGCAGTTTGGGGTTTTTTTTTTTTTTTTGTTTGTTTGTTTGTTTGTAGGGTATTTTTTAAAAGTATACTCTGTTTCCCTTCCTCTGGTCAGTTTTGAGGCGTGGCAAAGGATGGTGATAATTTTGCCCTGTCCATATCACTCATGATTTTGTAGGGTTTTTACAGACTTCTTTTATAGCCTTCTAGCATATATAAGCCATTAACTAGAGGGATTCACAGTGCATTGCCAGCTAACTGGGCCAGAATGGCGCTGCCTAGCAGAGCTCCTCCAAGAGAATGTTCACCAGAAGCAATGTGGTGGTTTCACTTCCTTTCCTTTTGGCCTTATTGCTGCAGCAGGAGAGCTGTATCCATCCCATCTGCCCAACTCCAAACCCACTTTCAGCATGATGTTTGTACTCATGAGTGTCTGAGCACTGAGCTGCTCAGCTATGGATCAGAAAGACAGGAAAAGCAAAGGGATGTCAGACAAAGAAACTTGGAAATTTGCTATAGTAATACCTTCACTTCTGTGTTTGCTGTGGAGGATATCTGGCAGCATGTGGACACATGAGTTATAATCATAATATTTTAGATATATGTAATTTATTTTGTTTGTACATAATAATTTTTGTAACAAAACTCACTGAAAATAGTGCAAGAAGATGGATTTTACATTTTCTCGTGTGGTATGAAATATTTAATCAAGATGAACATTTCACTGCCTAATGTCACCTTAACTTGTAGCATGAATTTCTAACCTGAAGTGTTTTACAGCCATGGAAATAGAAAAGTGAAAATACTGATTGTAAATCCATTTAGCTATCCAAAAATTATGGTAGGCTCACATAAAGATTAGCTCTCTCACACTTTTTATCCTTCCTCTTTGTAAAATTTTTTCTTAAAAAAGAATTTATTCTGAAAAACAGCAAATTCATGCTCTATTGAAGCAAAGGAGGAAGCATGCTGATGCTTAATGTGCTTTTAAAAAATATCTTCTTTTAAATGAAGGAAGCATATCTGATGTGTTTCTGTTAACTGTTTTTTTGATGGTATCAGTCAGTGCCTGGAGATAATAGCTCAGAGTGTAGTCTAAAACTATCCAAATAAAGTATTTCTAGCCCAGATATACAGCAGTAACAGCAATACGTTTCAGTAAACAAGTTTCACATCCCTCACTGGTCTTTTGGATGAACTTCTTACAGAGTCCTGAAGTAGTCTAGGCTGAAGAAAGAGAGCCTAGAAATGATCTTGCGTTTGTATTCATATGTAGTAGCCTGGGTTATCTCTAATCAGAAGTGCATAAATTATATGGAATCAGTACTTAAGTTTCCTGAAGCTGAGTAGGAGTACTTCAGCCCTGACCTAATTGAACTCTCATGCACTTCATTTCTTTTTAAGAACTGAAATTATTTAGATGTAATGTCTAAATTAGTGACATAACGTAATTAGTGAAATAACACTCCCTACCCCTTAATGGCTACATTTACACCTGTTCAAGAGGGGAAATGAGACAACAGTGTCTTCCTGCAGCTTTAATGGGGAAAGCACTCAGTCACACTTACCCTGAGGGACTTCTTGAGCTTTAGAAGCTCATCCATGCGAGTGACTTCATCTGTTTTAGGTAAAACAGACATTTCTGCAACCTGCACTGGTGAGTGGAGAGAAGCTGCTAAAAATATACTCCAGTAGTTCTTTATCCTTTCATATTATGATATATGAAAAAAACCAACATTGTATGTTTTCTTCCCTCTTGCCTGCTTTCAAATCAAGGATGACATTACTGGTCAAAACAGTGGGTGTCATTTGTGTCCTGTTCTGAGTCATGAGTCCTGTCTGAAAGCAAGAAAATAAGAGGGCTCCAGGTTTAGTTTACTCACAATAACTCTCTCACCTAGCTATCCCATGCCTCTCTTCCCCCATGCACTATCAAAAAAAAAAAGTACAAAGATGGACTTAGCAAGACTGCTAATGTCAAAAAGTGAGTGCTTAAACCAAAGTTTCTTATTATTTCTCTGTAAATACTGGAAGTTTAAGATGAAGGAAATAGCACAGGCTGGCACTGAGCTAACTTTTGTTTTCAGAGCTAGTGAAAAACCCTCTGCCGCAGAGCTGTTTCCTTACTATAACAGCCCCTCAAAACATAACCAAAACTGGAAAGTGAGAGTGTATGGGATTGCACAGACCTTTTGGTCTTGCCTCTTTAGAACATAAACTCTTTTGGAATGCAATAAATAGAGTAAAAAAATCCTATCAATTTTTAACTATGGCAGTATTCTATCTGAACTAGGAATACGTTTCTCTGAATCTTGTGTATTCTTAGTCTATCCTACTTCTCAAAAGATTATAGGTAGTAATATAGGTAATGTCAATGTAGTCATGGCTGCTGCAAAACCTAGTAAGAGAAATTCTGATTTCTTAAGAAAATTCTGAAGGCTTCTGATTAATTACATCACCTGTAAAAGCTGCCACTGCAGGGAATGAGAACTTATGAAACGAGAGGTTCAGGGTTTTGTATTGAGAAATATTTCAGCGTGACTTAGCTTTTTTGTTCCCTTCTGTGTCAGTAGTTGATTTCTCAACATTTTCAAATGAGTGCTCTTCATTTTTGTAATCAGTTGTAAGTAACTTCTTCCTTCCGGTGTTCCTTACCAGAGAGCCACCATGCTTATGATTTTAAAAACTGGTGTTTTTCAGAGCCAGTTACTGGTTCTTCTGATCTTCATAAACAAGTGACTTACCTTTACCTGCAACCACTGTAAAAAAGGTGTAAAAGACAATAGGACTGAAAAAAAAAAGTTTGTTTCAGATGACAGCATAGTTTGCTGCTGTCAGTGTACACTTGCAATAGATTAAACAAGGAGACAAGCTTGTTTTGTCACTAACTTCCATTTTGGCAATTGAGTGAACATGATAGTACTCTGTATTTTGTCTAACTTTTCCTGTTTAAGCCCTTACACATAGTTAATAGCTTATTTTTCTCATCTTGTCTGTTTCAAGTGCTCTTAAGAGTACCTAAATAGCCACAGAAATTTCCAATGTACATGGACTTCAGGAAAGTGCTGTAGTCTTTTTTTAGAAGTGCAGTCAGAGCATAGGAGTCCATCCTGCCGTAGAGAAAGGAGTTCGGCACAGAACTAAGTTCCCAGCTTACTAGAAATTGAATTGGAGAAACAAATTTCTTCCCTTTTTAGGTATTTTTTCTTTTCTTTTTTTTTTTTTCCCTTAAACTGCAGTTGACATACTGGTGATTTGTTTCAGGGAAGAAACCAAAACCGTCTCGTTCTGAGTCCCCTACTACAACTCCAAACATATCTGTGAAAAAGAAAAGCAAAGATGGAAAGGGTAAGTCAAAATAGTTGTTGTCAAAATTTTTAGGAGAACATTGTTTTTGACTGATCTGTAAAAAGAAAAAAATTCACCAGTTCACTTGTGATGTAAACATAGGTCTTATGTTCAGGGGTGGTTAACGTCTCAAGGCAAGGAAAAGATGAGCACGAGTCGTTTTCTTGGTGAAATACTCAGTTCCTTGGGAGAATAATGTGTTTGTTACTTTAGTTGCAAGGGTTTTTGGAAACTCTTCAACATCCCTGCAGAGTTTGCTGTGTTTTGAATGAAGTCTTGGGGAGTGCTTTGCATTATATTAATGCTTCTTAGGCTGTGGTTATTTTGACAGATGATCTTTGAAAATGTGTTCCATCTGTATGTCTAATTCTGCATGAGGCTAACCAAGGCTGCCAGTTGGCAGCAGGAAGTACCGAGTCCTGAATTTTGAAAAAATTTATACCACAGCTTGAACACTTGGGCAGAAAACATGAGGGTTTGATACTTTCATTCCTTCTGTGTTTAAAAGGTAGAAATAAAAATAAAATAAAGGTAGAAATAAAAATAAATGCCACATAACTGATACAATAACTGATACATTTGCTCAGCCTGAACTGTTCAGTAGTGCCTGTGAGTTTTGTCAACAACTGGGTTGCTCTGCTGTTGGGTCCAACACTGCACCTGTGCCCAGGCTGGTGTTTGAAGGGAAGGCTGATTCCCAGCCCCAGTGAGCTGTGCTGTACTCAGAGGGAGCTGAAAATGAGCCTCTCCTGTGACACAAGTGCCTGCTGGTACACCTGGGCGCAGATGTGCTTGCTTGCACACATGCAGTACTTGCCAGGACAGCAGCTTAGCCTGGTGGCAAAAGAATGTCACACTCTTGAGGTCAGAAAAATCTCTTCTCTGACAAATAAGTTTGTCAGGGTTTGTTTTTTTTCCTTTTGAAGAGGCATTTTCTGCAGCAACAGGAAGAAAAACCTGTTGGCAATCAATAAATATTTTACATGTTAATGCCATCAATTTTAAATATGAATTGTTGTTTTGGTTTTTTTTTAAATTAAAACCTGATTTTTATGTAAAAATGAAAGGAGTACCAGAGGAATATCCAAGTAGTGCTCAAATGAAATTATAGAAAACATGGAAGCAGCTACCCACAAAATTAAAAGGCGAAAAGGCGGAAGAGTCTAATAGTTCTGTTGATGATAGCAAGGATACTCCATAATTCACATTTGTCCATTGTTGCAAAATTGTTAATCCTGAAGGGAATAAAATGGAGCATGTTGCCTGAAACCACTGCTTGTTATGAAAACCGTTTGTTTCGCACTTTCAGGAACACAGAATTGAAGTAAAAAACAGTAATATGACCGTCTGTGGCAGGGAAGCAGCTAGAAAGTCACAAGAGCCTGTCTGTTACCGAGGGGGAGCTTGTATGCTAAAATTACAGTGACATGATACGATGCATAGAAAAAACTGATTTTTCCATGTATTTCTTATTTTACTGTGACTCAGAGGAGGTTAAATATTCTGCCTGTAAGTAAAAAAAACCTCTGTTTTCTGCAGCCAGTCCTCTCCACAGTGATTTTCAGTGGCTAAGCAGTGACAAATTTTCAGGTTGCTTTGATACAGTTGAGCGTTTTTATTCTAGACTACAGCAAAAGCACTCTGGATTAGGTGATTAATGGCTGGCAATGCTCTCACTCCTGTCTGACATTGTGTCTTGCCTAAGCAGTCTGTCTTTGCCTTTGGGGCATCTGAGGGCCAGGAGGCTGGTTTATGTAAGCTCAGAGACATTTGTTGCAAAGGCAGTGTTTTTTCTCTAAGAATGCTCATTTTTCAAGCTTCCACCTGCCAAAGGAGCTGCTAACATTTTTGTATTGGCAGTGCTGATGACTTTAATGAATATTTGCTAAATATAGTTTATAATATAATATTGTAGGAATTTCCATTTTTAAGAGATATCTTATTGAAAAGAAGTTCAAACTGATGATCATTAAAGTTGAAAAAAATCTGCTGGGCTAAATTGAAGCTATGAAAAGAGATCCTGTCACCTTCTGATCTGCTGGGCATAATTTGTTGTAAAACTTCAGCACATGCTATCCTTGCAGTTTTTGTACAGCTACTTGTGGGAGGTGATACAAGAAGATTTTCTTGCTTTCTCAGACTAACAGCTAAGAAGCTTATGTGCAGCTTCTTCCCAAAAGAACATCAAACACCAAAAGCCTTAAAAAAAAAAAAAAAAAAACGGGAAGAAGGTTCTCATTAGTCATATGAGTTTAGACTCCCTAAATGTGGTTTTGGAAAAAAATGCAAATTTTGTGCTAGTTTTAAGTATTCACAATCTGTGATTTTAATACTCTTTCTTTATATGTGGTAAACACTGAACAGATGTGACAGATTTCCATATAGAAGTGTTTGTCCCCGCTTGTTTGTAAAATGAAATTTGAATGTTGTCTACCAGCAAGCACAAGCACTCACTGGATTAAAAAAAATTATCTTTTTCTGTACTTTGCTGTTGAATGTTTGCCTACGTCAGCACGTATCACTGATTGCATTGTTAAAGGCAAGGATTTTGTTTAGCCTTTTAAAGGATTATAAAACTCACCTGGATTCAGCAAAGCATTTAAACCTAATTTCTAGGACTTTTTTGGGGATAGAACTGAATATGTTCCTTTTCAAGGTAAAGCAATAGTGACTGCTTCTGTAACTGGATTAGGCAGGAGGGAAATGGGCACATGGGTGACAAATGCTGTCTAATGTTGGTGGTCCGAACAGTGTGGTGTAGGTTACAGAGTGGCTGGGGTACTTGAACACCTAGGTTATGATAACTCATAAGATTATAATACCTTCTCTTCCCATGCCCTTCCATCACTAGCTCCTAGTCTTGATGATATATTATAATGTATTTTGTAAAGATATCTGCTTCTTAAATTTAACGTTATTTGCATCATTAATAAAATATGGCAAAGTAACTTATTTTTTCTTTTGTTTATTTGGTTTGTTTCTGAAATTCTTTTATTCTAGGAAATACAATTTATCTCTGGGAGTTCTTACTAGCACTGCTCCAGGACAAAGCTACATGTCCTAAATATATCAAATGGACTCAAAGAGAGAAGGGCATTTTCAAACTGGTAGATTCCAAAGCTGTGTCCAGGTTGTGGGGAAAACACAAAAATAAACCTGACATGAATTATGAAACAATGGGTAGAGCTCTCAGGTACGTGCATTTTTAATAGTAGACTGTTTTTGTTGCTTTAGTGTTTGTGTGCATTAAATGCCTTATCTAATTTGAATAACAGAAAAAAATCTAGTATTCTATTAGTCTGGGAAATGAAAATGTTATTTCAGCAAAATAAGTTAGCTAACTAAAAGTGACCTTTGCTAACCTCAATTTCAAATTAGTCACCTTTAGTTTAAGAATAGATATTTTTCAGTACTGCTGCTGCATCTTCACAGTCAGACACAGACTAAGTAAGAGACTGAAGATTTCAAGCAGAGCAAACCTTTTACATAAAATTTGAATCTCTTTTCAAAGAAAAATTGCCAACGTTCACATGTATTCATTAAATTATTTCTACTTGTTGCACGTGATTGCATCTCCAATGGAAAATCAGTTTTAGAATTCAGTTCTGGTTTCATTTCTCTGAACTTTTGTGTACAGACAATTCTAAAACATAGAATTGTGTGCCACTGCCTGTCAGGCTGGGAGTTTTCTCATACATAAAAAAAACTGTGCAAAGTAAATAGACAACCATGGAGCTTCCATCTTATCAGCTGGTAATTGTCCAACTGAGCTGTATGCATTTCTTTTCATTTTCCTTCACCTTGGTGTGAGTGATTTTTAAGTTGTTCTACTTTGTAAATATAACAGAAATAGTGCCCTTCTGTCCTGTTCCCTTCACTTTGTTGTAGCTATAATATCTCCCTGTGCTCACTGGTGAATAAACACAAATTCAGATAACTGACAGAACTGTAGGAGGGAAAAAGAGAATTGAAAGTTTTATGCAACTTTTTTTAAAATGTGAGTTGATAGCAGCTCTGCCAAGTTACGGAGTTCTTTTTCTCCTCAGAGTTATCTGAGTTTGAAGTTAAAAGGTGGCGCGAAATACCAGTAAAAAAGCTGTTTGAGGGAAAAAGTATACTATAAAATTGGCCACTTTTTATAATGAAGAAACTAGACACAGAAGTTTTTTTAACTTGCAGGTGCTATGCTTATTTTCCAGGACTTTTGTTGCTTTGTTTTGTTTTTCACAAAAAAACTATGTAATTTGATGTGTATGCACTTTAAACAGATATTATTACCAAAGAGGAATCCTTGCTAAAGTAGAAGGTCAGCGCCTGGTATATCAATTTAAAGACATGCCAAAAGATCTCATCTATATTGATGATGAAGATGCGAGCCCTAGCACTGAATCATCAGATTCAACTCTGCTCTCACCTGCTGTGGCCAACAGAAACCAATCAGGCAGAACTAGAGCGTCTGCAAATGCAGGAACAAAGGGAGGATCAACTTCAGTGGTAAAAACAGGAAACCCAAAGCCTGCTAAGCTGAAGGAGCAAGTAGAAGTTGTACAGCAGCAGACACCTGGCTTGACTTCAGAAGTTTTGAGGACAATGCAATCTCCAGTACATCCCACACAGCTTTTTCGGACAGTTCATGTAATGCAGCCATTGCAGCCCCTCACAGAAGGACAAGCAGCCGTAACCAGTAATGTTCCAGATGAATCGTTAAATTCCTCAGTTCAGAATATAAGGTAAGAAAATGTACAGAAAATAAATATCTGAATAATAATAAATTCACTGGATGATGCCTAGACAGACTTGATTCTTTGTTTTGCTTCCAAGAAATGCTATTCTTCCAATTTGATTGAAGTGAAATGATGTCTTTATGGCTCATCCTAGGAATTTAGAGTTACTACAGCGTAATATGACAGGTACACACATAACTGTACTGCCTATGGTGAAGGGAAGCTCATCTTGGTGTTAGGCCCAATGCATATCATTTAGAAAGGAAAAATAAACAACTTCTCTTTAAAATTGACATTGTCAGTTCTGTCCCACAGCAGAAGCTGTGTTTTCATATCTGCTTTTACACTGGTGTCTTTGCTTTTGAATTATACATGGTGGGTCTGCACGATAACTTCAAAATTATTTTCCTTCTTACTTCTTAATTTTTTTTCATAAGAATTTTTGTCATCTTTTGCACTGTCCCTAGTTACAAGGAAAAGCTCCATATTACCTACTGCATTTTGCTGCTGTTACAAGAACAAGTTCTTCCAATTGTAGGAAACAATTAAGAGAATAATCCTTTGGGAGCTGTGCATCTGCAGCTATTTGGGAGACAGTTATGCTTCCATGCTTAATCTGTAAGTCAGCTGGCTAACGCTACACAGCACTTGTATCATGATTCTTTTGTACCTACCCCTTAGTAGCAGGATTTACTTGTAAAAATGGACAAGGACAATATAGTAAAAGGAAAGCAGTACAGACATAATTGAGTCTATACCGAACCACATAAGTCAGCAGAACAATATTACTACATATGAATAGGGGGGAAGTTCAGCAATTTGCAGAGTTAAATAGCTCTAGGCTAGACCTACCCTAGATTATGGATCACAAACAGTATCAGTGGTATGAGTATAAGGAATGGTAACAACAAACAAAAGTATATGTAAGACTTAAGGCAGGCAAGAAGTCCAGCCTAACAGATGGAAAACTATTCAGTGACATTATGACATCCACTTATTGCATTACAGTATTTCCCAGTCAGACCTTAGGTAATAACCTAAGGTAAAAAATAGTAGAGATGATACATGTGTGAAGTTCAAATGAAACAGAAGCCTTAAATCCTTGGAATTCTGTATTATGTTGGTTCACATCCATTGTTTTTAACCAGAACATTATTCCATCAAGTCTCTAACTGTACTTAGCCAAGATGACAAAGTGAAGGAGTTAAAAAAGAAGCATCAAACCTTTTCAGAATGGTATAGAAGTACTGCTGATTAAGAAAGTTTATACTAAAGGGTCTGAGCAGTTAGAGTGAAAATAAAAACTACAATCCAGATTTTTTTTGTATGCTTTTAACCTGGTTGGGACAAGGTGCAAAATAGGTGCTGATGAGTCATGTGCAATAGACACTGCCCATTCCAGGCTCTCAAAATACAATTTATGACAGATATATTTCTGCTCAGCTTCAAAGGGCAAGCTTCAACTAGTTAGTTGAGGTAGAATGACACATTGAACATTTTTCAGAGCATATGTTTTACATCTTGTTTTATAATAAGGCTGAAAACAAAGTTTGTTCAGACAGCTGTAAATCTTAGGCTGATGAATGTGTTTGTGTACACATTCTGAATTGCTGCAGCAGGGCTTCCATAAGGGTTGAATTGAATGGTCTGCATGATTTGAAAATGTACAGCAGGTATGACTGCCACTGTAGGCTGAGAATTGACAAATCTTGTGATGTATGCACGCACTCTGTGGGGTTGTAGTTGAAGTCACTTTTTAGCGTGGGAATCAAGAGGACAAATAGCAACTGGTTGTCAGTTGCTGTTCAGTGGCTGAGGCATGTAAATAGTCAAGATCCTTTGGGTAAAACGGCAACCACGATCTTGTAATGATCCTTAAAAGGTTTTCTGATGCATACTGGTTAATGGTTGGGTTCTGCCTTGAAGCATTAACATCTTGAATCCATATAATCCGTCTTATGTAATTTAGTTTCTAAAGTTTTACTCATGTAAATGTTCAGCCTTCTTCTTCATGGAAATAAATGTTTTTCCCTCTGCAGCAATTTGCTTCTGTTCTGTTGTGAGAAGAAAAAAAAATAATAGAGAAAATATCAAGCATCTTTGAGGTCAAAACAGTTGGTTTCTTAACACTTAACCCTAGCCTTCAGAGAATGTTTGAAAATCCATCTTCTCTGCGAAGAGACTTGGTAAAAGAATCATGTTTGAAGATTGTTGTGAAGTGCTTGTGTCATCATCCCTGACCTGCACTAGGCAGCACTGCGTGATACAGACCACTCCCAAAACATCTCTGGGAGAGTATTGCAGCCCAAGGCCCAAGTTCCCCAAAGCCTCTTGGCATTTCTCAAAGGAATGGGCATGTTGATGTAAATCTGTGGTTGACTCTTCATGTGACTTCATTTATAGCTGCACAAAGCTTGTATCTTACTCTGAAGTGGAAAGGTCTTGGCTTTTAGATGGCTTTTGATGTGCTTTTTGGACAAGTTTTGGTGGTGCTCTATGAAATGGAGGCAAGGAGAATTACAAAGGA
Source organism: Catharus ustulatus (assembly GCF_009819885.2). Taxonomy (NCBI): domain Eukaryota; kingdom Metazoa; phylum Chordata; class Aves; order Passeriformes; family Turdidae; genus Catharus; species Catharus ustulatus. Next base: position 62,073,978 of record NC_046222.1, read on the forward strand.
TGAAAGTCTCTTCTTCAGCCCCAGTGCTTAAACAGAAAGGCTGTGATGTGCTAACTGAGGCTTGGGAAACAGGGCAGGAGCAGGGTCAGGTCAAGCAAACTGGGTTTTGCTGACTGAGGAAAACATCTAGTATCCCCAGTGGAACTATTCGGAATTGTAAACACACTGCTGGTCTGCAGGTCTAACTGTTCTGGCTCAGTGTCTGCAGGCACAGTTACTGCAGTCTCCAGTCGTGCAACTGGGAGCTAAGTTTGGCACCACATCTTTCCAGTGAGAAGACAAAACCAAAAATGTCTTTCTGGATGAGCATTTTATTGCTTACTTTTCCCAATGTGCCAGCTTTTATGAGGAAGAAAAAGTTTCTTTGAATTTTGTGCTTGTAAAATTATTCTGTTTTAACCACAATAACTGACACATGTTAACCAGAATACCTGGATTATTGGAGTAAGTGTGTTTGGCCTTGGAATTAGGAGGCACTGGCCTGGGATTCAGCTCTATGTACACTGAGCATTAAAGGGCATCCTTTCTGTAGCTGCAGAAAGTACACCTCTCCTGTTGGGCTAGTGACCTACCTTGCCGAGGGCATCCTACAGGGCTGAAAGGTGTCCATGTTTGGACAAGTAAATTTCTCCCTTAAATGATGAGGGCTGCAGGTAAGAGAGATGTACTTTCATTTACCTTTAATCTAGAGTAGTAGTGATTTAAGATGGAGTTGCTTACAGTTCAGAGAATATCATGTAGGGAGTAATTTTTAGTTATATGTCTGTCTCTGTTATTAGCTGTACAGGTCGTGGCTGTGAACCTTCTAACTGGTAGCTCTATATACCAAGAAATTTGCAATTAACTAACTTTTGACAGACCCTGTGCAATTTTTTAGCACACTTCAGGTTTTAATCTGTTTCTATCAAAATTCAGCTTGCTGTTTCTTTTCTGTACTTGCAAGTTGTCATTGTGATAGCTTGGACAGAGCATGTTAGAAGGCCAGAATCCTGACTCTGTTCTGTAGCTGGGGGAAAGCTAATACAGGCCACAGAGTACCAGTGGCATATGCTCTCAATTTTCACTTTGAATGGAAGAACCTCAACATGATGAATCAGCCACAGTTTTCATCTTTATCTTTTTACAGCCTTCAAAGTAGAAAATTACTTCTGAGGGTGACACAAGCATGGATTGCAGTGGCAGGATCCTGATTCAAGAGGAGGAGGAAGTAGCTGAATGTGAATCGTGTTTTTTTCAGGGCATGAGCATTCTGTGTAAGAATAGCAATGAAGCCAAGAATTCCTGAGGGAGGTGCTGCTCAGAAATAGGCTGATGTGGTCTCAGTGAGCTTCTACAAGAAACTGTGATTTAGCTTACAACAGGGTGTGTTTCTCAGAACACAATATGGGCAACTTCCATCACAGGAAAGACTTTGGTTATAACCAAACATTTTGATTTTCCTATAGCTGAAGAAGACCTTTTCTTAAGCCCACTTCTGATTTAATTTCTGTGATATGCAAGAAGGTGTCTGCTTATTGACAGAAAGGACTACTGTGTCATCTAATCAGTGTAATCTAATATAATCAGATTAGTTTTGTTTCTGCACAGTAAGAAGATATCCATAGGAGCTCTCTTTCTTTGGCACTGCTGAAAGAGATGGAGGTTCTGCAGGTCTGTTAGTAGCAAAGTCCCTGAGTTTTAATTCAGGTGACTCTGCAGTTTTGAAAAATTCTGGAAAGAAGACTGTTAGGCTTCATAGTTCAGTAGAAAGGACATCTTGAGAGTTGAGTCCTCTGCCTCTGTCCTCTCTTACCTCTCTCTGTATATTTCTTAATATTGCTTTGTTTCATGTTATTACTGTGCTGTAAAATACTCTGTTTACCTTGGCTTGCAGCTTCAAAATTTTTGGTATCTTCTCCATATAATAAATTTCACATAAATTACCATAAACTTGTTTTTCTTGCCTGTCACTATTTACCTTTTGATGAACTTATAAGATACTGCACAATTCTAGGCCATTAACAGTAAAAAATGGCCCAAGAAATAGATGATCATTTTCTGCCAATCTAAAATGACTTCAGGATTTTTGTCATTCCTTTCTAAGTTGTAATCAGATTGTTTTATGGCAGCATTTCCTTTCCATCACTGTTGCTCAATATTCTTGTTATTTTTGAAACCTCAGCAGCAACTTTTAAAATAATCACCCGAAAGATTTGTATCCTAGAGAAGGAAGGCTGTTAGCAAAATGCCAGTGAAATTCAGAAACATAGCAAAATACAGACTTAAAAACACCTAAAATAGTGTAGCCCGGTGTTAATAAATCACCTTAATTATTGTGTGCTTTTTTTTTTTTGTAAAACAGACAAAACGAGTAACCAAGCTGTAGCTTTTCCAATTGTATTTAAGACAAATTGTTTAGGGAGATAGATTTTTAGTTAGTAATCAGGTTTAACAATTAAGGCAAATGTCTTGCTTGGCCATCATGAGCATAAAGAAATATTTATGATGTGCTTATACAGATACCTGCTGCATGCTTCCCTTGTCGCAATTTTATACTGTGTGTGTATGCATATATGTGTATGTGCAGGTTGATATACATGTGTATCATGTATTTGTATCTTGGCTGATGGAGAAGACAACACATCTGGAGTAAACCTCAGGCACAGGACTGCCTTTCAAGAGAAATAAAATGGCTTAAGTTTAATATGCAGATACTAATTAGAGTGTGCTGAGACAAATGGTCTGGTTTCGTGTCTCAGAGCTGTTGCTCCTAGTGCTTTGCAGATACCTTTATTGATTGGATGTAGTTCACACATTTTGAGTGTATCCTTCAAAGCCACTTGGTAGCTAGTAGCTTTTATTTTTACAAAACAACTACAAAACAAGGAAGGAGCTTCAAGGTTATACTTGGAGGGCATGCTAGCACAGGCTAGCAGCTTCAGCACCTGCTTTCAAAATTGCAGCTATTGAGTTGTTCTTAATCCTTCAAACTCAGGTAAGTTTCTTCATGGATTAGTGAACTGGCTTGGTATCTATTCTAATACTTTTGATGCTTTTCTAATGGATAGTGTCAGTTATCTCTCCTCCATAGCTGTTCCACTTGCATTGCTGGTCTCTGTAGACTTTCCTGGGTTGAGCTGTGCCTATCTGACATTTTGATTTTATTGCAAGTTTATTTAACTGTAGTAGTTTCATTTTGTTTTATTTTTTGAAGAACCTAATGGATGCTGTCATCCTGTTGCTACTTCTGACAGACAGTAGTGACTTTTTTGTCAAGGTCCCAGGGGAATTGCTGAGGGAAAAAAGTAATTAGCACTGATAACCCTTAGGAGACTTGATATGAGCCTTGGTACTGTCATTCTGAGCCTTGCCCTTCAGGCTGTGCTGTGCCAGCACCAAGTAGTTCTCCGGAAATTTGAAAGAAAGAAGCAATCACTCTAGTTGGTGCTTCACCTTCAACCAGCCCCATTTCCATGAACTTCTTCCTTAGGATATCTTCTGTTGTGTGAAAAAGGAGCTCAAGAGTGACTCTGGTATCAGTCACGTCAAATTTTGTGTCATGGTTATGATGGCCATTGTGATAAGACCTGCATGGGAGCCTCCTTGGCAAGGATTTGGATTTGGTTTGCTGTAGCAGCGTTGCTGGGTATTGTAACTGTCTTTCTTGGGAGGAAGAGAAAGCTACAGAGGGAAATTTTGTTTCTTTTATTACCAAGCCATATGAGAGCGGGATAAAAGATTGCCTGCAGCAGGGACTAGCAGCTGGAGGGTCCTCAGGGCAGCACCTATATATTCTAACCCTGATACTAGCAGGGTTATTGGGCCTGCTCTTGCTGGAGCAGTCTTTGGAGCTCTGCTAGAGCCTTTCCCAGAGGACTGTGCCGAGTGGATAGGAGAAATCCTCTACATATATTCTTGCACTTGTCTCTGCTGCTGCACTAAGAAAGGGGGAATGCAGCTCCCTATGTGGTTGGACTATGGCCAGCAGCAGCATCTGCATCCACATTGTCACATAGCTTCAGTACCACCTGGTCCTGCTTTGGTAAGCTTTTGGTTGCAACTGGGTAGCCAGAGTATGCTTTTAAATTGAAGTTTTGAATATGCTGAATTGGATTGGACTGGTCAGTGGCTAAATGCTGACATGTAGACTTCCAAAGAGCTGTGAAAAATAAATCCTATATGGGTAGAAGGACTGTGGAATGGACATTCCGTGGTTGATATATGGCAGGCAAACCTTACAGCATATCTGAGGTCCAGTCTTCAGAAAGAAGAGCAGAGAATATTATTGTGCATGGACGTGAAAGTACAAATGTTGACAGTAAATTGCTTTCCATCTAAAGTGATTTTGGCAGGAGTAGAAACAAGCTGGGGGTAGAGATAGTTAATTTTTTTTTTCATTTTTGAGAAAACACAAGGGAGAATTTAAGACAAAAAGGGGGAAGAGGGCAGGCAGGACTAAACATTGAAGAGAATCAGGAAGATTGGAGAGAACTCTGCAGGACAAACAGAAGGAAAGAAAGATTGCCAGACAGCATGGCCCAGTGGTGTGGAACAAGCTATGGCAGGATCTCAAGGCAGTTACCCTTCCTTTCCTCTCTCCCTCCCCTGGTATCCATTTATATTTTCCGGGGGGTTTGTTTTGTTTTCTTTTAATTTGTGTGTCTAGAATGTGTTTCTATGTTTAAGTCACTGCTGTGCACTGCAGTAGCTCTGTACTCCAGCAATGCAGCTCTTAATCCTCTAATGTTGTCCCCACAGCTCTACATCTATAGACAGTAATGTGGTACCCAAATCTGTTAGCCTGCAACTGATGGAATCACTCCTAATTTAAAATGATGTTCTGGAAGCAGGTTCTGATCAGTTATTTTACCAGAAGGTGTGTGTGAGCAGACAAGGAAATCTGTGTCCTGGAAGTGTGGCAAGGTTGTGCCCTGACACTGCTACCATGTGGATACTTTTGAATATAGTTAAATGTATATGTGGATGTCAGGACAATCAAGCCCTGACTTGCGAATTATTTAGGCTTGTGATTTATTAATTACTTGGCACAATTTTTGAAACTGATGGCAGCTGTTTAGTGAGTTGTGCTTTTGATGTTGGTCTGTGCTTGAGATGGAGGTCTTGGATGTGATTCCCACATTTCCTGATGAACCACTGAATGTCTCAAAGGCAGACTATTCAGCTTGGCAATGGCAGTATTATTTATGCAGGGTACCTTTGCTTTGGGAACCATCTTGCTGAGTTCAGGGGTCAGGTCCAGTTCTTGTTTTATTAGGAGAGATTCTGCTACCTCTTTTGGAAATGTTGGGTAAATTAAATGTTTATGTGGCCAAATGTTTTTTCTATAGTAAATTCTGTAACTATTTTTTCAAAATTCAGCATGGAAGTGTTCTGACCCAATAATCTTCTCTAATCTTAGCAGGACTTTACAGACTCCAACCCAGGTTCCAGTGGTTGTTTCTCCTGGAAATCAGCAGCTGCATACTGTAACACTCCAGACAGTGCCTCTTACTACAGTGATAGCCAGCACAGATCCAGCATCAGTAACAGCAGCACAGAAATTCATTTTACAAGCCATTCCTACTTCCCAGCCCATGACGGTTCTCAAAGAAAACATCATGCTACAGTCTCAGAAGCCAGTCTCGCCTCCTTCCTCGATTGTGCTGAGCCCAGCACAAGTTCAGCAGGTGCTCACCAGCAGCGTGCAGACAATTTGCAATGGAACAGTCAACGTGGCCTCATCTCCATCTTTCAGTGCCAGCAACCCCGTGGTGACATTCTCACCCAGCAGCTCACAGGTGGTGTCTCAGCCATCGGGCACGGTGATCACTTCGGTCATTAAAGCACCAGACACGAAGCAGGTTGGCATAAAGGAAGAGGAAAAGGAGGAGAGTGACAAAGTAGAGGATGCTGAGCAGTCAGAGCAGAGATTCCAGCAGCAACCATTTGTGATGGTAGTGTCCAGTTCAAATAATTTCCCATCTAATGTGCAAGTGAAGCAAGAAAATGAGCCATTGGAGCCCAATTTGTATTGATAATTAAATAAAAAAAAGAAAAAGACCCTGTGGATGATTATTTTCATAAATGTGATGGGACCTTTTCAGTTATGTATATATGATTTGATTCTGAGCATGATGTTGCAAAGCTACTCAATTTCTGCAGTTAATTCTTAGAATTCACGCTCTAGGATGGATTTTGATTTTCTGTTAATTGCTAAATGTGTCATATAAATAAAATTATATATTACTCATTTTTCAAAGTACAGGCATGAAGGAACATGCTTTTTATGCTACAAAAACTTTCTCCTGAGGTTGTTGGCCAAAGTTTCAAACTTCTCTCTTATTTTGTTGTCAGTCTGTTGCCCATTTATATTGCTGTAATGTTATTGTAACCTTTTCTGTTTAATCTGTATGTGTATCACCTTTGGAAGCAGCACTTAATTTTAGTACCACAGTTTCATTCCATGTGTTTGAATTTTTATGATCGAGTATCTGTTTCATATCAGTGAATGACATCAGTTTTAGACTTTGATAACCAGGTATCCTCTTGCATTTTTTGCAGCACAAGCTCTTGTGTGTGCAAAATTGAATATACACTCCTATTGAGAGTACTCAAAACATATATTCCAGTAATGGACAATGCCATGTCTATATTTTATACGAAAACATCAGATATATTTAATTACAGAAGCTAACAGCATCACTACAGGTGCAAATGTTTCATGCCATTTTGCGACTATGAAGCTTAACAATCTTGCTTTCTACTTCAGATTATTTTGTAAGGGGGGAGGGAAATTAAATATATACAATTTATGCAGGTTTTTGGAGATTAATACTGCTAAGAGTTCTTGTTTTTGATTGTAAATACTGTATATTCAATGTTGCAGGGAAGTTTTTTCAGCTAATTTTTTCCATACAAATTTTTGATAGATGCAAATAAGATCAATAAGATTGTTATGTTTAGAGGTCTAATGTTATATGTATTCATATTACTGAGTGACTTTGTATTTAAAGACAAATTTTTAAATGATGGAGCCCATTGAACCTTGGGTCCTTCTTTTGTATTTTTAATTGGTTTATTATGAAAATAAATCAAATGGAAAAACATTTTTCTGTATTTAATCTGAAATGTTTTTTATTATTATAATATTTTGACAGTCATCATAAATAACTAAAATACAGTGAGAAACAGGACAACATGATTAGTCTGTGTGGGTCTGTGATGGAACATGAGCAATTCACAAATCACTTCTGAACAGATTTGAACACAGTCAGTGTGCTGTTGGTATCCTTTGAAACAGCAGTAATGGATATTTTTGTAGCTGAACTGAAGATTGAGCTAAATCCAGGAACTGGTCTTAAACTTCTCCTTTTCCATCACTTCCCAGTACCTTCCAGACAAACAACATAAAATTTTGAGAGTAATTCACAAAGGTGGTTGTAGCTTGTATGATACAACTGACAGCCCGAACTATTAGGGCTTCAAAAACTTCCATGTTGCAGTGTTTAAGCAGAGGGTAAGGTAATAATAAATATGATGCCTGGTATTATGATTCTATCAGTATGAAATGAAAGGGAATATGACTTTCTAAGACTGAATTAATGTTGGAGTTTTGTTGATAGGTTAGTAAGGTTAAATATGACTTTTAGCACTAGCACTAGAAAAACTAATAGGATCAGAACCGTGGCAAAGGGAATATGGTCTTGCTGCTTGACAGAAGCAGCTCTACAAACTATTGGACAAGTTCTCTGCCATAGCTGCAGTGTTAGTTCAATGTTTGTTTGTTCCCTCTGACTCTTTACAGTCAGGCTTCCACCTGCAAACCCAGTGCCTCACCCCATTTACAGGAAGGCTGGTCATACGCACACTGGTGGTTGTTTATCTGGCAGCGCTCCCTGCAGCTGGGGAGCGCTGGCAATATTTTCAGGAATGTGGATAAGCATTGTGGAATTGTATCTGGTAACACTCATCCCGAGCGCTGTGTTAGATTGACAGAAACACTGGAAAAGGAGGCTAGTTTTTTAAATCAAACTGTTAAATAGGGATGTTTTCTTATACTACAAGTATTTCACAATTCTAGAAAACCAGAAGTGATAATGCATGACTGACATTAGTGTTTTTAGAGACAGGGAAGTTGCACTGGTGTTTACTGGGAATGTGGGAGGAAAAAAAATTGCACCATAAGGTTACAGCTTCATCAACAAAACTTTATGCCATAGATGCAGCTATTACACAGGGAAAACTATTTGTCAGTTCAGTTTATGTCAGCTGGAGAAGTGGAGAAAAATCTCCAGCAGCAGTAACGTGTCTCCAGCAGCAGACTGTTGTGTAACAGACAGTAAATGGAAATCACTCCCTCCCCATATCCCTTGGGCTCCGGTGTGCCAGCTGGGTGGATCTGTACTTCGAGCTCTCTTTGGTATGGCAAAGGAAGGGAGAAGCTGGAGTAGATCATAAAATGAGAGCTCACATTGGGAGTTTGAGCAACCCCTCCCCGTTGTGCCTGTGGCAGCAGCCAAACAAAACACGACAGCTAAAATCCCAGCCACTTCTGAGTCAGAAAATAAAAATTGAGGCCGCAGTTCTTTTCCACACATGTGTGAAGCCACGGAAGAGAAAAAGGCACTTTTTTATTCCTGAGGCATTTCACAGAAGGAAATGCCATCCTTCTCCTGCTGCAGAGGAGGTCGGAGGCCTCAGGCTGCCTTTGGGAAGCCCTGTCCACCACTCTGTTGTACCTGGCGAGCAGCACCAGCTCACACACTGAGAGGTACTTCTGGTTTTTATTCTGATTTGCACAAAGTAGCGAATTAGGTGATTACCACAAAAGGCTGGTTCTCTGATTACTGAAACTTCACACTGGTTATAAATTTTAACAAACAAAGGCATCAGCCTTCATTGGTTACAGATTATATAATTTTCTCATTAATTAGCCCTCTAGCACCTATTGTTAGTGGTATCATAAACTGCACGAGGGGAGGTTTAGGCTGGACATCAGAAAGAACGAGGGCAAGTAGGTATTGGAATGGGCAGCCCAGGGAGGTGGTGGAGTCACCGTCCCTGGAGGTGTTCAAGGAAACACTGGACTTGGCCTGGTTCGCATGGAGGTGCTCGGTCAGGGGCTGCACCGACGTCATCCCCAACCAAATTCATTCTGCGATCCCTCGCTTCTCACGCCGTCCCTCGGAGCCTGCGGTCCCTTGGAGGAGGCGGTCAGTGGGTCCCACTGCCGCAGGGACCTTTCCCCCACTTCCTGCCCAGCCCTGCTGACTTCGCTCCTGGCGGCTCCCGTCCAGACAGCCAATTCCTACGGTGATTGTCTTCCCTTTTCCTTTAAAACGAAAGTTCAGCCACGCGTACGATGCTCACAATGCAACTGCGCAACTATTTAATCCTCACTGGTGCAGCTACAGCCGCCGGGTAACGAGTGACCAAAACCGCGCACAATTTGACGTAAATCCACAGGCCGAGGGGCCGGGCCTGCCCGCGGCCGGCAGGAGGGGGCGGGGCGGGCGGGGCAGGAAGGGGCGGGGCCGGCGCGGCCCTCCCGCGGCTCCCGGCAGCCCTCGCGCGGCGCGGCCTTGCGGGGTGCGTGCGGCGCGGGCGCCTCGGTGGCTCCAGAAGTTTCCCGGCGGCGACGGCCGGCATGGAGGAGGGAGTGGGAGCGGCATCGGGAGCGGCCCCGCCGCGGTGAGCGCCCTCCCCGGCCCTGCCTTCCCCGCGGCCCCGTCGCCCGCCCGCCCGCTGACGGCGTTGTGTTTCCTCGGCAGGTTCTCGGACGCGGACGTCGACCGGGACCCGGGGGCGGCGGCGCAGGTGAGGGCCGGGCCGGGGCGGCGGGGTTCCCCGGGAGCCTGGTTCAGGTGAGGTCGGGCTGCAGAGGAGCCCGGCGCAGACCTGGCGCGGTACTCGTGCTGCCTGTGTGCAAAGAAGGGGGGTGGGGGGGAGCAGAACAACTTTCTCTTCCGTGTCCGTAGATGATAGTTCACATAACTAAATCAGTTAAGGTTTGTGGGTATAAAACCCCAAAGCTTATTGAGGAGAGGTATTCCAGCTTAGTTTTTATTCTGCCCTGGTCTGTTTTTTTCCCTCTCCTCATATTTTGTGGGCACCACGACTGATCTTACTTTCACCTCCACAGAAAATAATTTTTATTTGGTGAGAAGGATCACTCACTAAAGGACCCTCCCCATGGACGTGGTAGAGTCCCCATCACTGGAGGCTGTCCAGCCACGAATGGGCAGGCTGCTGGATACTCTCATTTAGGCAGGCTTTCCCATGAAAGGCTAGATGAGATGATCTTTCGAGGTCCCTTCAGCCTGGCCTGTTCTATGACTTTATCAGTTAGTATGTTTTAATGTGTTTGCTAAGGTTATTTTTACTTAAAACAGACGGTTGATAAGAAGGCAGAACTGGAGGGTGGATAAGTACTTCTATTTAACTACTTGGGAGAGGAGAGGATGTAGATGGTTAGTACTGCTTGAAGAGAGTGGGTGGTAGAACCATTAAATGATACTAAATTATCTTTCCACAAAGAAAATGGTGAAGCTAAATTTTTCAGTTCTTTGGGGTTTAGGCTGTACCTTGTAGAAGTTTTTCAAAAGATAAATGACATTTAAAAACCTCTTTGGAATAGTCAAATCTGTATGGCATAATAAAACTAATTCAAGATCTAAAAAAATGTATGTTTCACATTTTGTGTTAAAAAAAACCCACCAGCAAAAAACCCAAAAATCCCTGACCAAAAGGTCTTCAGAGGTATTAAGGAATACTGTCAGAATGTGCTTTTATATTTTTCCCTGGATTAACATAGTTGTTTTGCTTTTTTAGCTTCTATTTTAGTTCTTTGTGCATTCAGTGTTTCAGAACATTATGTAACACATTCTATAGGCATTATTTAATACTTGACACAGTAATACTGGTGTCAGTTGTTAGGCCTTGTTTTCAAATTCCTGGATTGAGTAGGCAGACTGTGCTTGGTGGTCTCTAAACTGCTAAGTCCCACAGCTCAGAGTAGCATTTTGCTGACTTAGAAGCTCAGGTCTCCAGGTACTACACTATGCTTGCATGGTCTTGTGTGGTCTCTGTTTTCACATGCTTGATATTTCTAATCTGAGGGACAAATCTGTAGAGATGGTGCTGGGTAATGTTTTCATACCTGCTTAGGCTTCTGTCCAGTTGGCCTGGCATTTCTCTACTGTGTCCTGGGGAGTTTTGTTTGTTTTAATTCCTGGAGATTGTGCTTTGGCTTTCTGCACCTGGATTTGATGCAATTGAAAGGTCATTATCCATTTTTTAATACTGTTGGAATGATAAAGTTGTGAACTCATGAATGACTTCTCATATTAAGTTGAAAATGTAGGCTACTTGTAGAGACAGAAGGCACCTCTAATTTATGCAAACTGTCAAATTTACAGTGTGTTTAGAAACAGATCTGCAATTTTGGTCATGGTAAGGGCCTTTGGAGTCAAAATATGCAGAAAGCCCGTACTTGAGTGTGAGGACAAAGTCTAAACTTGTTCTAAGTAACTGTTGCTGATGTCCACAATCTGGACTTCCCAGTGCTACTTCTGCATTACTTGGCTTTTCACGTAGCTTGCAGGAGTTACTTGCTCCATTTGTGTGCCTGAATGAGGTGTGGTGACTTATTGATAAAAAGTACACAAAGAGAGAAGTTTCACATTGTTGGAAATGCTTTGCTTTCCTGAGGTGAGGGTTAGTTTTGTAGGAGGATCCGTTCATATCTTGCTGGCTCTTATTGGTGCATCTGTCATCAGCATAAATTACAGGAAGTGGTGTTTGGAGGGAGAAGTGATCTGTCAGAGCAGTGCCTCTGCACCTGGACGTGCCTGTGATGTTCAGAGTCAGACCCTACTTGGCTTTGAATGTCAAGTACTTCACCTCTCAGCATAATATGAACCAATTTTAATATGTGCGTTGCCTCACATCCCTGCCATGTGGAATATCTGTAGCCATGAGTATTTCCATAATGACAACTGCTTTCAAATGACTTTAAATTTCAGGAAGGCATTGGTACAGGTAGATTAAGTTATTGCTGTCTACTGCCTGTCCCTTTTTTCAGAGACCCCCAAGGTTTATGTGTTGTACCTCTATTGAGTTGTGTGTATTTTACATGGTAAGAACTTGTACCACTGCTAAAGAAGCTGTTCTGGCCCCATAAGTCCTAGGTGGCACAAACACTTTGTGACATCTGTTAGAAAAAGACACTGGTCTGAATTAGAACTAAGGCAAGTCTCCTTCCCTTCTTTTTTCTTTGTCTTGGTAGGACAGAGTTTTGGCAACTGTGCTGTACCAGTATTTCTGCAGGTTTAGAATTTTTATCTTAGCTACATTAATGCTTGCTAGATTCCAGTAGATGTCTGAGTAGAAGTCAGCTTAGCAAACAGTTAATGTACTGTAGTCACTTTTGGAAGACTGACTGGCTTCTAGCAAAGGGAAGAACTTCTCTCACCAATAAGGAGAGAACTGGAGATGCTCTTTCCAGGTGTGTGCTTCAAGTGACACATTTATTCTGTATGCCAAGTCATGAACTTTTCTTAGAGAGAGCAATGTGGTTTTATTTCAATCGATATATCCAGTGATTCCCTTAACCGAGGGCTACTTTATGCTTATTGCCATTGTGCAATAGTACCTCCTCTGAGCCGTGTGCTCCATAAATCTTTGGTTCTGCTTTTGTGCACAGCATAAATTGAAACAATCTCTTATGCCCTATAATATGTGTTACATGGTGTTTCATAGCATCTTATCTCCACACAGCTGTTCTGACATGCTGTGCATTGACTTCCAAATTTCTAATACTGCACTGCTCTCTCAAATCCAGCAAACTTGTGTACAATTGTGCTGAAAATTGTGGGAAGGTTTTGGAATAGAGAGGATCATCTGTGTTAGGTTTCATGTTTAGAGCATTTGAAATCCCACTTCCTTTGCAGTAAGAAACAGTCTGCTTGAATTTGGTATAACTGGCAGATTCCTTGTACTTCAGGCTCTGATGTTTAGCTTTGTGCTTGAGAGCTAAGCAACAGGTAAACAGAAATGCCAGTTAGGATTTTATCTTCTGAAATGTCTCTTAGTTTGATACTCCGTTTTTATGAGAATTTCTGAAGTACCATTTCATTTTTTTGATGTGTGTTTACAGGAACTGACAACAGCTTTGGAAAAGAATCCAGATGATGCCGAATGTTATTGTCAACGAGCTTATGCTCACATTCTTCTACAGAAATATGCTGGTAACATCTTCAGTCTAGGAATCCTTTTACAAGTGTATTCTAACATGTGTTTTGCAGGAGATGCCTTCAGTCTGAAGCCAAAAACAGTAATGAGAGGAAGTGTTATCTGTCAGTTAATATGCTGTTTTGGTGTTAGTACATAATCTTGTCGTTTTCTCAGGTTGTTTTGTTACAGCAAAACTTTCAGTGAAATGGGCTTTCTAGAGTCCCAGTTTTTTATTTCCAGATTCCAGTCTAGTATTATCTTGACAACTTTTTATAAGCAAACTTCTTCTGCAGATTTCAAGACTTTTGTGTTGTGTCTTCCATCATTGTGTTCTTGGTAATGACTGAATCCTATCATGGTAGGAATGCAATAAGTGAATAATGCCTGGTAGAAAGATTGACTGAATAAGATCTGGTTTATTTTTTCTTTCCAAACAAAGTCAAAACCAAACAAACAGAATCACACTTTGGATCTAAGCAGAAGATTTCACTAAATGATAGTCATGCTACATCTTACAGAAGAGCTCTGCAGCTCTGTGAGAGATTCATATGTGACAGTTGTGAATTAAGTTGTGACAATTCAAACAGTGTGATTTGTGTGCAAGCTAAGAAAGATAACATAGTACATGCTAGAAGAATTTCGTTACTTAAAGACTTGACAATTCACTGCTTTTTATAACGTTATTATGTTTCTCAACTTTAAACTGACTTTCAACAGATGCAGTTGCAGATGCAAAAAAGTCTCTAGAACTCAACCCAAACAATGCTGTAGCACTCCTTAGAAAAGGGTATGTATCATTTATGGTGCTTTGGGAATATTGTGATAATCTGTAGGTCAGTACTAGAGTTTGGATTAGGGTTCTGTGCAAGCTTTTTACAACACTGAGAATGAATAAATTCAAAGCCACGCTGCTTGCAACCCATTTGTAATAAAGCCATTTAGTTTGGGGTGATTGTCTTAATGCCCTCACAATTTCAAAACCACACCTTTTGGGTAATTTAAATTCTTACACATAATTTTAACCAATACAGCATGTTATCTATAGAACGTGGACTACACTGAAAAGTAATCACTGTTTTCTTGTGTTTTTCTTTATTTGTGGCAGGTTAGGTGAATATCATACCAAAAACTATGCATCTGCTTTAGAGTCTTTCAGAGAGGGACAGAGGCTGGACAGTAAGTATTAAAGTTTCTTGTGTGTACAGTATTCCTGATGTTAAAATAATGGGTAAAGTGTTAGATTAAAATGAAGACCAAAGGTGTTTTTTTTAAAGGCTGATGTATTGGGTCCCTAACATCAGCCATCTGACTTTTAGGAACCTTTATGCAGTCACTGCATGAAAGTGTTAAACGGTTTGAAAATGTGTATCAAAGTTCTTAGCGATTAGTAGCTGATTTCTTTTTTTCTTTATAAAATGGAAAGCCTTTTCCTGCTTCCTGGAGGTCTTGAAGGTAAATAGTGGCAGTGTTGTAGTGTTAAGTGTCAGAATGTTTTTGAATAGAGCAGGCTCTTTACATATAGCTGGAATTTCCTCTTAAACAGTTTGTTACATCAGTCTTTAGAAAGAATGTGCAGCTTAATGGGTATTCAGACTGACAAAGTGGATTTTTTCCTTACATTACATACCACTTAATTACAGAAGCATATTTATAATATCTCTTTTTTTCTTCTTACAGTGTTGGCTTTCCAGCTAGGCTTAGGCACTTTTTAGTTTGGGAAGACTTAGAACTTTTTAAAAACCTGACTTTATTCAATAAGCAGGGGTAGTTTAAAACAGAAAGATTTGATAGAACACATGATGGAAGCACAAAACAAGGCAATTGAAAGATGATTGTGACACCTTTCTCTTCTCTCCTATCCCCCATTATAAATAAAACGTTCTCTCTTCCAAACAGCAAGAAAAGATGGTAAAAAAAGGCACCTTGAAAAGGTGATGCAGGGCAAAGTGCACTAATCTGATAACAACTGTCATGGTCTCAGATCTTTTCAGTGTGTTGTCTTATCCATAGTAGTAGTGGCTGGGACATGTAGGTTTAGCAAAAATTTAATTAGTTTGTGTCTCCCAAATAAATGACGTAATCCTCTGATTTAAAAGTGGAGTTTCATGGAAGTGTAAGTTAGTTGGTGCTTGATGCCAAGTGATCATGCTCCTTATTACTCTTGTGCTTGTTTAGCCTCTTGTTTCAGTGCATTAAGTCTACAGAAAGCTACTATTGTAAAAGTCTTTTCTTCCGGATGAATGTATTGAAAATGGCCCAACAAAGGGTCTGAGTGCTGAAGCCATCCAAAGTGAAATGGCAAAGCAATGTTGGGCCAGTGGTAGAAAAGGGGTGTGATGAAATTGCAGCAACTCACAGCTGTCAGTTTAGGCTGCCCTGGAACAGAAGTTGAAAATAAGAAATCTCTTTAAGCTCTTTCTGCATTGGTAGTTTGGATAACCAGATGGTCTCTGCAAATTTTACAGTAGAGAGACAGGTTTGTCTCTGCAATTTAGTCAAGTTCTCTATTCAGTAACTTTCTGTGAGAGGAAGAGATTCGTTCCACTGACCTACAATGCTTTCCTTACTTGGTAGGTAACTTTTTGTATATCTCGAAACTCATCACTGCTGAATTTAATTGAACGATTGATCTTACTTTTTCGTATTCTTGCCCCAGCCCAGGCAACCAGTATCAATTTGAGTTTTTTCATGTGCATGGATAATCTCACATTCTATTTATGTTGTAGAGTACAACACAGAGTTACAGATATCTTTTTAGATAAGTCAGTGAATACCAGGGTTCCCTTGGCTAATTCAGAATCCCTGAAATACAGCACATTTTCCCATGTTGAATTGCTTCATTTCTGCCTGTTTGAATTCAATTTGCTCTTGTTTGCTGCTTACTCACTTGAAGAGTTTCTGAGGCTTTCTACCATTTCCTGATTACTCTCTTATGTGGAGATACTTTCTGCTGCACTTCCTCTATCTCATTACAAAATTCTGTGGCCTGCTGTGAGACGAGGAGTCTCCTGAAGGCCTTTTAAAATTACAGACTTAGTTGATTCTCTTTCATATATTACCTGATTTGCTCTCAAGTTTGTGTCAATAACAATTTACCTTTGTGGAATGTTTCATGGATCCCAGGTGAAAACAATTGTGAGCATAAGCATTTTGCAACACAATTAACTTCCAGTTAAATGCAGGTAATGCAAAATGAACAAAGCACAGGGGGAAAATTTGCAACATACTCTAAGCAGGTGATGGAGAGACTTCATCTGTTGCTGCCTCGGGAAGAATTGCTGTGGTGGGGAATTCTTTGCTGGCAAAGCTGGTTTCTTTGCCACATAAGTGGGCAAAAGTAGATGGTTACACATTTCTGTTCTTCACTTATGTAAGGGCTGTTTTAAATCTCAGTTTGGAATGCTGACAAGAATGAACTTCTTACTTGTGCTCATCACTGGTGGGACTGACAGGCCCAGGGTGCCACAGCAACCTTCCCATTACCCACCTACAAGGATATGAAAGTAGGACTGTGATGAGCTGTGGAATGTACAATGTTTCTTTGTTTTATGAAATTGCTTTAGAAAGCAATACTCCTTTCATTCAGCTGTGCTATGCATGCAGTTTTTTGCAGTTCCTATTGCCTTAGTTGAAGAAAGTATAATCTGGTACTCTTCAGTGTGCTCTGTGGATTTAGGACAGTTATTCTCAAATTTTCTTGGGTTTTTTGCTGTGACCACTGAACGAATTTAGTAAAGCTGGGATGTGGTGACTTTTTTAAAAAACTTTTCTTGTATTCTAAGAGTTAGTAGATTTTTAGTAAGTGAAAACCCAGGAAGATTTTCTGAGCTACAGCTATTAATAGAAGTAAGTTATTTGGAAGGATAATACAATTTTAGAGGAAAAAGAATTGTTTCCTTCAAATTAGAAAGTGTGCCAGGATGCAGGGAAAGAGTGTGATCTAGGAAAATAGGGAAGTTGGTGCTGGAGGTACCTTTTTAGGTTTGTATTGCATAGAACTGGATCAGTGGAGACTTTGCCTAGACTGCAAAAATCGGAAATCTTTAGGTTATGGTGCTAAGTTTTGAAAATATTAATTAATTTAGGTTTCAGGGGAGCTCTGGAGTTCATATATTTCTGTGCTCTGGCCAAAAGTAATATTAATTTTGAGCTTGCCTTGTGTTTGCTTGGGACTTTTTACTATTGTTTTCCAAGTATCTCCTGTAGATTCCACAGCCTTTTTGTGCAGCTTGCTTCAGGGTTTGCCCATTTGTTAAGTAAAAAATTTAGGTAACTTAAAATACCTGGTCAGATGGCGGAAGAAAAGTGGAGATGAAATGGCTTGAGGAGTGGGGTGGCAATTTTGTGACGTAAGGTGCACCTCAAAATTTATGTGCATTTTATATTTAGAGGGTTGGGGTACATTTTATAGCTGCAGTGGAGTCAGACTTGGTGTTAGGTGCGTGTCTGCTGGGAACTTTTGTCGAGCTTCTTCATGTCCTTTGTCTCATAGTTAACAGCGCGAATTCACTTGTAAAACAAGAAAATGTTCAGCTATTCTTAGTAGTTGGTCAGTATTCTTGCTACTTTTTTACTTTCTTCACTGTGAAAGATTTCGGAATATTGTTGAAATAAGATGATTGCTCTGTTGTTACACTATCATCTTTTTAGCTATTTTCCAGTGACTTAATTTCTATCTGGGAGGCTTGCTTCCAGGAGAGAATATTTGATGTTTGTCAGAAGTTGCACAACTTTGGGCTGTCCACCCAACAGACCATCTCTCCTGACATTTCTCTGGAGAGGAAGTGTGTGACTGTTTGAAAAAGTAATTTAAAGAAAACTGGAAAAATGTATAAAACTGTATTTCTTGTTTTCTGAACATCTACATAGGGGTTGAACAGACTGGAAACAATAGCATATTTGTCTGTTAGACAAAATCTAGTACTACAAATTAATTAGAATTTAGGTATAACACATAGTAGAGTTGTATAAAAATGCTTAAAGCCTAAGTGGAATGACAGAGCTTACAAGAAGATAATAGGAAGTAACACCTTTTTTAGTAAATTGATCCAAGTTTGGGATAGATTTGTTCCAGCTGGCAACTTAGATGCTTTTCCTTCATGCGATACATGTAATGCTTGCAGAGTTTTAGTATGACTGTGTTTGGTCTCTTCTAGATGTAGATGATACCTTTACTATTTGGATTAAAAGATGTGAAGAAACACTAAATGGTAAGAAAAAACATGTTTACTTAGTGAGGGATTTGATATGCCTTGTGCTTGGAAGCTGTGTATGTTTTTCAAAGATTCACTGCTTTCCTCTTCTTTAGAACAAAATTATTATTTTTTTCTTTTTTAGAAGTCATGTTTTTCTTGGATCAGACACCCTTAGCACTTGTATGCTTCATTCAGATTTATAGGAACATTTATATTAAGTTTTTAGTGTAATAATTAAGTGTGCCAGGAGAGTGCCTACTTAGAGATCAGACGATCATAATTAATTTTAACTTATTTTCATACACAACAGCGAACTTATTTTAACTGTAGAAGTGTGTGTCAGCTTGCTATCTAAGGCCTACATCAAAATAAGTTTTCAAGTCTTGCAGATGCTGAAGCTGAAAAGAGATAGAAATCTGGAGAATTTATTCCTTGATTCAATGTGGAAAGTACCATAGGTGCTTATCCATGATCCATGGTAGTCACTGAGGGTGAGCATACCTTTCATACCTTCCTACAGACAGCCCTGACAATTAACTCATCCACAGAGCTTAAGGGGGATTTTGATGAGAGACAGCAGAATAAGTAGTGTCGTTTTTCCCTCTGCTGGTTGTGACTTGCCCTCCTCTCTGTGCTGCGCACTGGAGAATGGACAGTAAAACAAGTTTGTGTCAATGTGTTGACTAAAAACCAAATAGAGGAGAACCCTTTTGTGTTACATAGGGATGAGCAAATTTCTGCTTTGTGAGACGTTTTTTGCTAGGTTTAATTTTTTTTGGAGGGATTAGGTATGTGATTGGCATGCATGGTCTTTTTTGCAAAGAGTTACTTTGGGTGACAATTTCTTCTGAAAGAGGTAATATATAAAAGGTAATATACCTTTTTCTTTAATGTCATATTTCTATTTTGCAATGTTTTGTCTGGTCCAACTCAGTTCTTTTGTTTTATTTTGAATATTCACTTTGTCTTTATTGAACCATTTTCTTAATTCCCTGATACACTAGCCAAAAAAAGCAAACAAACTGGCCAACAAAACTATATCTCTGATTTCTTCATTGCAGCTTAATTTTTTTCTTTTTTTGTTAGTGTGCATTCTAAAGAAGTAAAGGGAAAGTTTATTTCTTTTCAAACATATTTAGTCTCAAATATTTTAGAAAAAAATACTTAGAAGAGGGGATACTGAGCTATAGTTTAGATACAAGTATTACATATATTTAGTATATGGGAGTGAATTTCTCTGCCAAATTTCCATCTCATTTCCCAGTGGAGTTTCCCTAGCATGAGATAAAAATGTGATGACAGCTTTGTGCTATTTTTGGGGATGGATGGATGATAAACCTAGTGCAGACTCCCAGAAAGTGATTTTTTTTTTAAACTTTTGTTTCTCGTGATGTTGTTTTCATTAAAAAAGACCTGTATCAGTTTCAGGTAAGCAAGGAAAGGTAATGGAAAGATTGTTGATTCAGTTAATCAGAATATGCTTTATACGAGAGTTGTTGGTTTGCACAAGTTGCTGATTGAAGTCTAATTAAAAAGTAAGAGTGTCATGAAAGCAAAGTACTAGGGGTAGAGCTGATGTGTTTTTACCTCCTCTGTTGTTGAGACTGGAGTGAGTGCAGGATGTCTGGAGTAACTGAAACAAGCTAGGGTAAGATTGTGCCTTGTAAGTTCAATATGTCTTTTTCTGAAAATGCTATTTTTTTTCTTCCAGCATCACAGACTGATGTGGTAAGATGTTTTCCTTAGTATGTTTACTATTTTGACTTTTTTGTTATGCTGGAGTGTATTTTCTGCATCAGTGGCTTTACTTCCAAACTATAAAAAACATCTTTCATATTGCATGCAATTCTGAAGCATTTAACTGTTCATCTAAACATGAGTGCTTTTGAGACCAAGGCTGCAAAATTTGTATCCTGAAAACTCTTAGGAATGGTTAACAAGTCTGGCAATTACTGTGCATTTGTTGAGGTAAAATTTAACTTTCTGGCTTGCAGTCTACAGCCTAATTTACAAATTAACCAATTCTGGTTAATTGTGTTGTCATTATTTTGGTCATAACCTGCTCAGCCTTCAGTTTCTTTTTTTTAAATTGAAAGTCCTCATAAGAAATGTTGAAATTGACCTCTTCTTCTGTTGATTTTTTTTCCTTGGGACAAAACAAAAAAAAAAAAGGACTTTGCATTGGATATTCTGTTCCCTGTTTAATAATTACCTAAATTTCTTACGTTTTAAGAGTAAGGTAGAGGAGAAAAATGTACAGGAAGCATGGTGATAGTATGTAAAGACATCTTAGATTTAGAAGGATTTTATGTTTAGAGGTTAAACCTTGAGTTCTCAGACCTGTTTCAGGTTTCCTTCGTGCTTTATAGATTAGCTACATAGTGACTGAATGTTTTCCTGGTATACGTCTTACCGAGGAAGAAATGAGTTTAAGTTGAACTTAATTGCTATTGTAAGTTACAGACTGATGTATTTAATGTGAATTGAAACTTTTTAATTTGTAATCTGCCATAAGTGACTAAACTGAAGAGCTTCACCTGTAGGTTAATATTCACACATAAATCAAGGAAGGGGAGCAGTTGGAATCAAGAAAAGGGGAGCAATTGGTGAAAATGGTGTGTGCCTTGAAAAGTACTTCATTGTATATTTTCACTTACACTGATGTAACTTTCTTTCCAATTGAATGTGCTTCGACTAGAATTCACAGCAGCAGCCCCTGCCACCAAAGATCAAGTAAGTTGACTTCAGCTTTACTGTGAAATTTAAAGTAATTGAGATATTTACTCTTTGGCTTGGGAATTGGAGAAGCAGGATAATGACTGTAGGAGGTTTGTTTGGGGTAACTTCAGAAATGTGGCAGTCCAAGTGACGTGTTTCTCAGTGCCATCACTTTTGTTCAGATTAAATGGTACTTTCAGGCCATTAAACTTAACCAGGAGAGAGGGGAATAGCATCAGCATTCTGGCTTTTGTTTTCTCATTCTCATGCTGAGCTTAATTCAAAGCCTGTTCCACTGTGCCTGGTATGGGTAATGTTTTTGAGATATATTGAAGATTCTGAACTAAAAAGTGAATGGTTTGAGAAACTGATCTTTTATAATCTTTATTATCTTTGATAATTTTATATGGTGTGTGATACAAAAAAAATTGTCCCTCCTTTTTTTCTTTTTTAAAGATATGACTGGTACCAAACAGAATCTCAAGTAATTGTGACCATAATGATCAAGAATGCGCAGAAGGATGATGTCAGCGTGCAGTTTTTGGAGAGAAAGGTGATTTTTACTGGTTATTGATACTCATCCCTAAATTCCCTGAGATGCAGCACTCCAACCAGTGAACATTATATGCTGCAGTAGCATGAAGAGAATGGGGTGGGAGCTGTACTACCTGAGCTTCTCTTCTGTACCGCTGTGCTGCACAGGAATGTATGCCCAGTCAGGTGATTTGGGATCAGTGGCCACAGTGGTGTCTATAGGACTTGAACACAAGCAATGTGAGGTGTGCATGCTGTAAGGGAACATCTGGGTTTCAGCTTCCTGTGTGGAGGAGTGGGGGAAGAAGTGATCTGGATTTGAGCATTAGACTATACATGCATCTGGAGCAGGACTGGGCAGAAACAAAATATTCTCAGAATAGGTATGAATGAGTGATATTTTACTCTAGGACACTTACAGAAACAGACTGAATATTGGTGGGTGGATTTTTCTTCCTTTTGACACCACTACAACTGGCAGCAAAATATATTTTTAAGGAAGTACAGTAATCTCTTTAATGAAATACCGTAAGTTGTACCAATGAATTTCATGTTTAATTTAGCTGATAATATTAAAGAGTTAAGTTCCTATTCTCAACTAACTTGAAATACCATGAAATACCAATATTCTCAACTTCATGAAATACCAGAAGTACTTGGTTATTATCTGCTTTAGGTATTTAAAACAGTCTGAGCACTTGCTCTGTAGTTTGCTTGTATTAGAAGAGATTGTTTTCATGTTCCATTACTAATGTGTTAATACTCCATTTGTTGTATAATTCATTCCCTAAAGATTTCATATCAACCTGACAAGATATTAGGGTTTTTGAGTACATGTAGCCAGAACTAAAATCTTTTGTATTTTAGGAATATCTTGTCCAGTAATGCTGTAGAGTGATGGCATGGTCTGAAATGATAGTAATTTAATCACTTAATCTCTGTGTGAAATGACTGGCCTTTACTTGAAAATGGAACTGCTGTCAAAGATGACCAGAGACATGTTTTCAACTTTTAACAGATGAATGCATCAGTGAGACTTCCATCAGGTGAAGACTTCAACTTAAAGCTTGATCTTCTTCATTCTATAGTGCCAGAGCAAAGTACGTTTAAAGTGCTTTCAACAAAGGTAAGCTTCTTAAAGGACATGACTGTTGCAGTCCTGGAAATGTTTCTGTTCTGTTGTCTTGTCTCTCTGCAACAGTCATAATATCTTGCTTTTCATATAGAAATGCTTCTTTCTTCAAGGTGTCTTTCAGCTGGTGGGAGGCTTTTTAAACTTGTACAAATGTCAGAAATAGTAATATAGTGGTGCTTAGTCAAGTGCAAATGACAGAGTTATGTTGAGGGTTCTTTCACTTGTTGCTAGAGAAAGAAGACTGATCTTCACTATTAAAATTCAGGTATTAGGAAAGCACGAACACCCTTTTACAAAACTTTGAGGAACCAGTCTTGCTTGGTGAAGAATTGTTATCTTTGTGTGCCCAAGAAATAGAAGTCCGACTTGGAAGATTTCAGTGAAATTGTTCTCTACCCTTTCATGGCTTCTCACTGGTAAAGGCTAACCAGGCGATTAACTGTTCGTGGCTTTTCAAGAGAGTATATTCCATTATATTCCCTGCTGCTTCTGGAAATAGTACGTGCCTGGAGACACTTGAAAATGGCATGATGTGAGAGAATGCTTCCATCTCAGCATTTTGCTTCTTTTACAAGTATAGAAAAATAGCAAACAGTGATCTGGCATAGCATGTCTTGGTGGTGTATGGATAGACAGACATGCTTTGGCCACAGAGCCAAACCTGAATCCCCACTGCTGGAATATGATGTTGCTGCTTCTCTTGTATTTCAGCAGCGGTTCTGCAGAGCTTATAGAAATTCTCTTTTGTACTCAAGTTCCATTTTACCTGATCTGTTCTCAGAAAGGTACTTATAATAACTCTTGCATCATTTCATGGAAGAGGGACTTAAGGATGGCATGAGAGGATTACCACAGAAAGTTGGTCTTGTTTTTCCACTCCTTGTACAAAGAGTCGTGGGCAGATTGTGTGATTGAGCACTTTACTTATCCCCCCACAGTAAAGAGCTTACATGGCTCAAAGTATGCAGAAAATCTGGTAGTCCATTATTATTTGTGTAAATTTGAGTGGAATGAAGATGGACCTTGTCAGGAACAGTAGCTGTGAGGTCCTGTTTTCTTTGTTCTTACCTAGTTTGTGTTATACTTTTAATTCTATTTTGAAGGTTACTATTACTTTCTTAGGAAGTATTCACATGAACTGAGGACTGTGAAATTCAAATGACTTTGTCTTTCCTACGCTGCCATCTCTAGCCTGGGCTTTTCTCTGAAACAATCTCTAGTCTACAGCCTGGTTTACTTTGAGGTTTCAAAACTGGGGTGAAAGCCTGAGTTATGTTCTGGCATTGACTGAACTGTAAATATTTTGCCTTTATTTTCAAATGTTATTGTTCCTAAATACTTGAGAGAGACTGTTTTTGAGACAAAATAGGTAAGAGGCAATCCAGAAGGTGCTAACTGCAGAAGTCAGGGCTTCAGCATGTCCTTACTTTTGCAGAGAGGAGTAGTATAAAGCTGTTTGTGAGGGCCTAGTGGAGCAATACACTTTAAACCATGCCCCAGCTGATTCTTATTCTGACCACCAGATGGAGTCTGGAAATAAAAAACAAAAAATTAAAAGCAGATCTATGTTAAGTATGCAAAGACTTCCTTACAGGTTTAGAATATTTTCCTTAGAATATTAAGTGCTGTAAGGGAATGATGCTGCCTTAGTGTTTGAAAAACACTAAGAAATTACCAGAAATTCAGTTTTCATTTCTTAGCTTTGTGTATGTACTTGGTTTTTATGAGCAGCATGGAAAACAGGCAGATAGTACTTTCAGTGAATTAATCTTACTCTTCAAAGCTTCTCAAACCATTCACATATTATTTTGTGCTATTTACATGAAGTCCTTTTGGAATGACTTGGAAAGAAAGACAATCTTATTATCTTCCCAATTACATGAACTTGTTACTATGCACTCCTAAAGAAGTTGGGTTTTCATGGGATAGAAACAGCCCTATTCCTGCAAATTAGTAAGTTCAGGTGAGAACATGATTTATTCATAGTGCTTTATTTTGTGCTGCTGCTTTGAATGTGTGAGCCACATTGCCACTAGTGTCATATAGTAATCACTGGGCAGCAAAGACTCTGGCCCTGCTTTTTCACTTACACGAGCAAATATATGAGGAAACAGTGAAACATAAGAGCATGCTGTATGGTGGGTAGTTTGGGTCCAGTTGAGCTTTGTACAACTAAAAAATTCAATGAATAGAGAATGAAACAGCGGAACTGTCAGAGTAGAACAATCTTGCGTATTTTGGAACTAAGAGGAGCTGTAGAGGGTTTTCTCAATACTGCTTGAAGTTTAGTGTTACCTGACAAATGGAAAGGCATGAAGGTAAAGATGCAAATTCAGGAGGAGAAAACAACCTTAACTGTATTTGCAGAACTACATATTCTAAAGTGACTGCAAAGAGGAGACACTCTGAATTGTTTCTTTCAGCAAGTGTTGACAGTGGTGAAAAATACAATTGCTAATATGAGTGTTATAAACGGGCCAGGAGACCTGCTCCTTTGTGAGGCCTTTATTAGAGGTCAGCTTTGGGTGAGGAACCTGAGGGGCTGCGCACACCACTGCTGTTCCCTTTGGACGGCGCGAAGGAGGAGTGCAGCTTTGTCCTAAGGCAGAGCTGGGCCTTCCATCCTCACGGGGTCTGCAGGAGGACTCTTCTCGCTCATAGTCAAGGGGGAGGTCATGTTGATAGGGTGTTCTTCAGGTCATGGCAATGGAACAAAGCAGCTTGAGATGATAAATTCGTGTTCTGCGCTGTTTTCTCAACCTGGGAACACTATTTTCAGTTCCAGATGTTATTTTGGGCTCGTTGTTTTAAGGGGTTTTTAGTGTCAAATAGTGTCCCAGTGTCCTTTGCACTCCTTTCATTGGCATACGGCTTGATAATGTCATCCTCCTCACAGGTGCCATTTTAGGGGAGCAGCAGAGGCATTACCCGGAAGGGAAAGGGCATATAGGGGAGACAACTGGGGACCAGAACATTAGCAGCATATGGTAAATATTAACAACAATGACATTTAACTGGGTAAACATACACAAACAACAACCAATTTATCAACAGCTCACCCACAACATGAGGATTGTTTCTTCCCCAGCAAGGAAATTAAAATTACACCTTTCTATCAACCCCTGCTGTGTCAAGCTCTGAGATGCAAAGTCTGTTTGGAAAAAAACAGGACTAGCAAGTGTTACACAAGTAGCATAGATAGATGTTTTGAGCTGTTCCATAGTTTCTGTTAGAGCAGAAATAAATTAGTGTGTGTCATCTGCAGACTTTGACTTCAAACTGTGACCTCGAAGATGTGAAATATTCAATGCCAACTCAAGAGCAGCATAATGTGTGGATGAAGTCCAGTTTTGAGATGAAATCTTAAATTTGTCTTCTTGCATCCTCTAGTATTTTATGTTCTCCAATTGTCAACAGTTTTACAGATTATACAGGCTGCCTTTAATAGTGACTGTATATATTATTGCCATACTTGAAAGCTTTTTCTTTTTAACCTAATTAGAAGATGTACTTGATGTTCAATAGAAAGCATTGCTGGCAAATTCACCTTTGAGTTGATTATGGTTCCTGCTCACATTTAGTGACAAGTTACTTAGAGTTGCCTCTTGTTCAGGATTTAATTCTGGTGGCCTAAGACCTCAGGTTAATATTTGTGTTAGAAAATACTGAGTACCACTGAATTGAGCCATTCTCTTGCAGCTACTGCTGTATCTGTATAGCATTCTGTGCATTAACAAGACAGTTGCTAGATCATAACTGGATCAATTGATGATATTGATTGTACTCCTCATCTGTCAGAGGTGTCTGACTGTAGCAATCTGATCAAGCAAAAAGTAACAGCTGCTCCTAAAAGCAGTGCAGAAATTTGAGATTTGTGTCTTAGAAATGGAAGCTGAAAACTGTTGCATTCATCATTACACAGGAGGAAGACACCTTTAGTAGCGCTGCTTGGTTTTTTACTTCTTTCCAGAAGAGGGAGCCAAAATGTAAAGGCTGGACTACGTTTGCTGTTTGCAAGTTGCCTAGGTGCAGTTACCCTGTGGCTCAGTGCGCATACTGTCATCACGCTCCCTTCATAGAAGAAAAAAGGCATAAAAAATTTAAATGAGTGACTAAGTATCAATCAGTGACTAATCAATCTCTCTGTCCAGAAAATATGTCTGGAAAGTAGAAGTGCACAAATAGTGTAAGGATTTCTGCTGTTATTAAACATGCAGAATCAGCCTCACTTTCTTTTCCCTCTTCTGCTCAGTGTATTTGGGATTCCAGGGGTGCATTCTGCAATGTTCTCCTGGACACTTGTGTAACATGAGCAGTTTCTTTAGGTCTTCTGGTGGTTTCTCTGTGGTGCTTGGGGTTTTCTTCCCCTCAGACTTAGGAGAGTGAAGGTGACTATGTGCTTTTAGCATGCGTGCTTATGACCTTGAAGGAAGCCTGAGGTACGGCTTTCTGGTTTTCCCCCTATCTGCAGATAGACTGAGGACAGTTACTGTGAGTTTTTGCTTTGTAGTGCCTTGGGCTTTTTGCAAACAATGACTTGCAGCAGTGTAGAGCCATTTGAAAAAGTGGTAAAAAGTAGTTTCTTTACCCTAGAACTGTCCTTTAGTTAGAGATCAAAGTTGTGCTGCAAACTGCGGCGGTGTTAGAAAGCTTCAACCTCTTTTACAGTTGACATTTGTTGCTTAATAGAGATGTCTGAGGTATAAGCACACTCTCAGCAGCTTCATGCCAAGAATATGGTTGTGTGCATCAGTGGAATGTTGTTTTTTTTCCTTGAACCAATATTTTGCTTTGCAAAGGCTGAAATACCCAGTGAGGCTATCTGGAACTGGTGCCTGTTACTGAATGTAAGGGAAAAGGCAAAGAGTGAAACTGTTTCACATGCTCTTGGACTGTCATCAGAGTCTCTATTCAGAGGTGAATGTACACAAATAGATAAACAGGAACAGATTTATTTTAACTCAAGTTGGGTCTTACCATTGCAGTCAATCCTTAAAAGATACTTTTCCTGTTTAGGGTACTTGCATTAAATTGCTTATAGGCACTTGAATGCAGACTTGGCTGCTCTCATATACTTGTTTTCTCTGTGAGGGTTTCATGCAGATTGCTATCTCCCATGTATATTCTTGACTATTTTCTATAAATTATAAACTAATATTTAAGATGAAGGGATAATTTTCTGAAATTGCTTGCATCTTTTAGGCAGGGCTAGTTGGAGCAGTTTCTTTGATAGACCATATAGAAATCTTCACTATGATTGGTATGATATTTACTTATTTAACAGTAAGTTTGATTTTATTCTTTTCCTTATATATGAATGAAGATGGATTTGAGACAGATTTAAACTTGGTAATACTCTGAGAACTATTATTTTATACAAGCATATAAGTCAGTGCCCATGCTTTATGTAAATGCATAAAAGAAAACGATGCATAAGGGGATTTATCTGTCTTGCGAACTATTGGAATAATGATGGTTTACATGGAGAATAAAGTGACAAATAGCTTTAGAATACTAAAATGATATGTAATGCTAGCTTCTCTAAAATTCTAAAATTTTGTGTTGGCTATGTAATATCAGTCAGAGGAAACTTGAACCTTTTTCAAAGAAACTAAATAAATCCCTTCTGTTGCAGTATACTCTCTATAGAATAAATTTCTTAATTATCATTTATATGCGATAACACTTTAGAATTATTTTCGTCTTAATATATTTTGTTTAAAGTTAAGCACCACAAATCTTGGAACTTAGACTGCAAGCAATATGTAAGAGGTTGTTGAATAATTAGGACACCAAAACTGTAGGCACATGGGCTCTTAGAGGTACATTTTAATAGGTCTTACATTTTTAGATGATTGTTCTATTTTATCCTACAAAATTCATGAGATGATCACAAAAGAACAGCTCTAAACACTTAAAATTTATGGCTCAAAGAAGGCAGTCAGTAGTTCAGTAAATAACAAAGTAGTTGATTAGAATCACTGAATTCTTGTTTTTGTGTGTTTGATACAACAAAACACCAGAATTGAAAAGGATATTTTTGGTGAGTCTTAAAATTAATGGCTGGACTGTTACTTAAGCTTCGCCAGTTCTGGTTTCCTTCATCCATCTGATCAGAGCTTGACAGAAATTTGCCAGTGGTAAATGAACTTTCCCCTACCATGGACTGCAAAATATAAAACACGGTAGAAATTAGAAAAAAAAAATATCCCTTGCAGTTCGTCAGTGTACACCAGAATCTCCTTTTAGAGAGTGGAAGATAAAAATTCTTCCCCTTTTAATATCTCTGACTGACACTACTTGTCCCAGACTGTTAAGTGAAATAAAATTCATTGAATGTTTTGACTTTTTATCAATTAATATTTACCTAGAAAATAAATTCTGGCTAGTTAGTGTTGTGTTGCTCTTTACCAAAGGGGAGGAATTATTTCTTAAAACTGGATCAAATGCTCTTTTATGTTGGTCATGTTAAAATAAGGTGGTGGTGTTTTATTTTTATGCAATCAGTGAAATGGTTCAGAATCGCTGTTGAGAGTAACTGTGGCGTCTTTTCTGATAGCTGGCACTTGGATTAAACCACAAACAAGCATGTCCAAATCTCTCTGGTAGGCTTTAAAAAATTGATTACTTTTATGACTAGAAAATTCTGAGTAGAAATTTACTTGTCCTGTCACTCTGAGTGGTGTTTCTTCTAGACAATAAATCCTTCATCTGACCCTCTTCTCAGAGGGGTAGGTGTCTCTCAAGATGGTATTTCAGACAAGTAGTGCATTAATTACTCCCAAAATTCAATGTGTCTTTTCCTTTTTGCTTTGCTCTCTTTGAACCCAAACACAAGGGATTCTAAAGAGAAAGTGTATTACATCTGCATTGAGATTTTTTACAGATCTGGAGTAGTGTGTCCCATTGCAGGCTTACCAGTGCAAGAAAGGCACTGATGTAGTGAAGCAAGTCCAAGCAGAGGGCTGCCAAGATGGTCAGGTGGCCTCACGGCTTGAGCTACATGGAGAAGTGGAGGAATTAGGCTTGTCCTTGAATGGCATGCAGAGCATTTAATTTGCAGTTAAATTTTCCTGTCTTGTATACTAAAGTTGGCATGAGGCACAAAGGCATACGTTTTATGAAATATAAATGTTGAATCAAAGTAGTTGGCAAAGTGTTGATGTATTTCTCTTGCCCAAGTGAATTTTTTTCAAAGGAGAGGAATAAGCTAATAGTACTTTTTTTGCTAGATATGACACAAATGTCTGTGCTGATGTGTTACTTTTCTGTGTGATAGCTATCAGTATCTGTACTAAAACCTTCATTAAAATGCATTTATTGCCATTTGAGCATGTAATTGGGACTCACAAAGTTGTTCCTTCTTAGATCAAATAGAGCTCTCAAGTTGAAGAAACATGCGCCTTCACAAGCAGAACTTTATAGCTTTATATTTTTGGAAAGTGTGGTTGTATAATGGTATGAAGTTAATGATTTCCCTAGCTTTACTCCTGCCTGCCACTTCGACTAATGAGTAACTTCAATTGAAGTGGATGTAGTAGACAGTGTAGAAGTTCAATCATGTCAGAAATACATTGTCTCAGTTCTTCAGCTGTGTGCACTTATAGCTTGGCTGTGTTGAAACGGTTTGGAGTTAAGAAATCTGCACCTTACACTGGGAATTAGTGTGTGCCGTTGGCTTCTCCGTAGGAATGTTTATTGTGCAGTACTGGTTTAGTGACAGCTTCAGGTAGGAAAATGTAAGAGCTAGCAGATTAGAAAAAAAGAGGGATTACTGGAGTAGCAAAACTAAAGTTCTTCCTTATTTTCTTTTCATGCATGGGCAGAGTATTGTGATGAATAGCCAAAAGACTATTAGCCAGTAGTCCTCGTTGAGGAGGATTGTATTCTGGGAAGAAAAACGTCCATGTTTAGTAGCTCACATCAAGCATTATATTGCATTAGAGGTCATTTTTGGTATGGATGAAATAATTTCTATTTGAGATAATGGAAGGTATTGATGGAAAGCCTGAAGTGTAAAGGCAAGAGGAGTTAGTGAAAGAAAAACTAAACAGAGAAATTGAAGAGATACAGGGCAGAGCAGTTTCAGTATCAAGCATCTGCTTTTTTCTTTTTTCCCCTCTCCTAAAACATATTGGGGGATGCACTGGTAAGTAGATTATAAAATCTTAACATTAGAGCCTCAACTGAAATGCACAACTCAATCGATAATAGAGTCTCCTCAGATTGAGAAGAGTTTATATAAGAAACAGAGGAGAGTGGTTTTAAATTAATACTCATGTTTCACTTGTAACTAATTAGTTCCTTTGTAAGTAGCTAATTAACTTAAATGTTTGGCTCAGGAGATCCAAATCTGCTGGGGAAAAAAAAAACCCGCTAGTTCTGCTACTTGTGGAACTACTTGACTATTTTATATGTAGATATTCAAATATTTTTTGCTTCCTTAAGCTAATCACAGAGCATTAGATTTTTAAGTGTAGGTGCTAAAAAAGAACTTTAAAGTTGCAGTTTTCAAAATATTTTTTAAAAGGGTCCAGTGGAGGTAGCTTTACTGACTTATTTTGTTTTACTGAAGAATAATTCTTCTGTGTTGTTTAACAGAAATCTCTTCATCTGTACAGATTGTGATATTAAACTCTTGAGTACAGGCTTTTTTTGGGATGGTAGGTTGGTCATCCAGACTAATGGCATTTTGATTTTATTTGGTTATTTTTAATTTGGTGATGTTATTTTAAAAATGGGTACTCTGGTGCTTAATTTGTGACTTGTAAAGTGGCTGAAAATATTGAAAAATCCAAGAGATGCAGGGAGTGGGAAATCAAATACATGTGGGTGTTGGACTTAAAAATTTACTGAAACTCTCCCCTGCCTTGAAGGACATTTCATGCCTCTTATCTTAAACTTTTTGTTGTTCTCAGTACATGTTAGTGGTGGAAAATAAGTATCTAAACTTATCTTGGGAATTTGGAGCTTTCTGAGAGATAAATAATAAAAAGAAACATTCATAACTGAATATTCTGTTTCTGAAAATTCATCCTGATTGCAAAATGGGAGCATTGAAACTTCAGTGAGCTGGGTTTTTTTTTTAAATTTTGGTAAGATACCTCACTCTGTTGCTTACCAGTGATTGATTTGAACAATGGATTAAATAAAGTTCAAATTTCAGATCAACATAACACTGTGCAATGAGCTTGCTGTTTGAATCTAAGGTTAGCTTTTTACAGTGCTGCCTTTGTTCTTGGGTCTGCAGGGTTCCCCAGGTTGTAGTGGCTTTAGGTAGAACTAAGAACATGCTTCTGGTGTGCTGTTCACAAATAAGGAAGCACTGAAGTTTAGCAAGCACTGATTTCACTTAATTAATAGCATCCTGACATCTCCTTAGGTGAATTGGAGTGACGTTAGACTGTCGTTGTTTTGCAGACATTGTTTTGCAACTTTGTAACCCTGTAACCAAAGGAGAAGGTTAATTATGAAAAACACATTTCAGTATGGTTGTCTAAAGGGATTATGTGAAGTTGTGAATAGGGCATGACATACTTCACTTAATTTTGTTTCTCCTATGATAATTGCAGCCACATCCATTTTTAATTGCCAGTTTTGTCAATGAATACTCGACAGTTTTCTCCATAGCAGTGTTTGCTCATTGAACCAAATGAATACAGCTTCTAAATTTCTCCAGTGGAAAGATCTGCATAGTCCCAGGGTGTTTCTCTGGTTTGTGTACTACACATCAAACATGGAATTTTTGGTAAATGAAATGTAAACTTCTATATAGTTGGATTTTGTAGTCTTTCAAAATTGCTACTTACTAGAGCTGACTGCCAAGAAAGGGATGCTTGAAAGGCAATACCTTGGAGCCTGGCAGAGGGTAGAGACGTTGGGACTGATCATTACATTTGGGATGCCATAATTTACAAAAAGAATCAAGTGAATAGTAAGTAAAAGAAAGTTAAGTGGTCCTAAACAAAAGGGTAGAAGTCTGGTGCAAAAGCTGTGCAGGTACATTAGGAGCTTATTTGATGTGTGACTTGAACTCGAGTGACTTCATCTTTAATGTAGGTAAATTTGGCTGGGATACAGGCTTTGTATTAGAGACTGTGTTTCTAAAACCAAATGTATATATTTTCTTACAACTACATGATCCAACTACTTTGGAGCAGCTTGGCAGAAGTGTTTGCATCTGGATTCATTTGTCTTTGTTTTTTGTAGGTTGAGATAAAAATGAAGAAACCAGAGGCTGTAAGATGGGAGAAGCTGGAGGGCCAGGGAGATTCTCCTAAGTTAAAACAATTTACACCAGGTTTGTTTCTGAACTATTAAATATTAAATGGTTTATTTGTATTGAGTGAGTTACAGTTATTAATAATAGTTTTGTGTTAAATGTTGTTATAAAATCACAGCTTCATATTTGCAGTTAAATGCCTAATAGTCTTTTTTTCATTGCCAAGAATTGACAAACTCTGCCAGCCATTAGTGAAACATGGGTATTAAATTTAGTCATAACTTCTGTTAATCTGATTAATTGTTAAGGGTATATGCTTGTCATTAATTCTGTTTATCTGTTTGAGTCCCTCTTTTGCAGTTCTGTATGTTGTTAAGTGCGTGTGTTGTGGTTTAGGAATGATACCTCCCAATTCAGTGACCCACTGTGACTCTCACAAAGGACACTGTCACGATCTCGATCTCCTTTTCCCCTCCTCTTTCTCACTGCAGTGGCATGGAGTTGAGAATTGGAGGCACCATAGGTGAAGGGCTGAGATAAAAACAGTTTGGAAAACAGCAATTAAATTAGAAAACAAGCAGTAACAGCAACAACATTAATAACAAAAGACTACCAAAGAGAGTGATTTACATGCAAAATGCTCCAGTGGACCCCAAAATTACCTGATGATGGATGGCTTCCCCCTCCCCACACCTTTTTCTTGACTGGAAGCCCTGCCCTTCTTCTGGGATGCCAGAGTCCCTTACTCTCATCCCAGCAATGATCTGCCCTGGTGTAGATATCTTCCTGGCTATATCCACAGAACTCCAGGCCTGACCCCTCACCACTCCTGCAAAAAATTAACTCTGTTCTGGCCAGACCCAGGACAGCAGCTGTTATATTGTGTGACCTGTTGCTTAAATAATTATTGTTTCCTTAAGTATTGGATTTCTCTTGGAAACTAATTAATTGGAGTTTTTCAATATAGATAAACATTATGTCTTTGACAGAATTTGAATTCCCTGATTTTTTTGATTCCAGATTATTTTTTTTAATTTAGCTCAGTTTATTCTATGGTTCTAAGCTACTGGGGGTTTTTTTGTCAGGCAGTGTCTCTTGTGTTGCTCTTGGCCAGTTTTTTTGGTGTGTGTTGGATAACAAAATTACATAACATAATAAACTTCTGCATCTTAGTTTTGTTTATTTTTGTTACTGAAATGCTTATATCAGTTCAGAGGAGTCCATTTGCATTTTCATGTCCCATTATCATCTCTGATTCATCAGGTACATGTGTCTGTGTTCTCTGCCACTCTCAAAGTCGTGAGAAAATGCCTTAACTAACACTTCTGTTTTCAGATACCCAGCACTTATATCCATCATCGTCTCACTATACAAGGAACTGGGACAAACTGGTAGTTGAAATCAAAGAAGAGGAGAAAAATGAGAAGTTAGAAGGAGATGCTGCTTTAAATAAACTCTTCCAGCAAATCTATTCAGATGGTACAGATGAAGTAAAACGTGCCATGAACAAATCATTCGTAAGTCTTCATTCTTTTCTCTGAAGAAATGTGTGACTTTTGCACACTGATATGATTTACTAAATTTTGCATATGTTGGGAAAAGCCTCCATTACCAAAATTTTGGGCCTATAAATGAATGCATTTTGGCCCTGCTTTTGTTGGAGACGCTGGTGCAATTACTCTCACTGAAGGCTACAGGGCTGTACGCTAATGAATGTGACTCTTTAAGTCCAAGGTTGTGCTTTGTCACTGGTCTCTTCATTTCAATCAAAGTGTTATCAAAGGAAGTAGAGGTTTGGCTCATGTAGAGCTTGAAGACTTGCCAAGGGTGAAAGGATCAAATTCCTCTTGATTGCTTGAATCCAGTTTAATTTGTAGTCATCACAGACAAGGACATGACTGACCCTTTAAAAGCTTCTTGCTAATGAAGCAGCATCTCACTGTGTCCAATAGTGATAATAGTACTGCTGGGCTGGAGATTATGGAATAATGGCTCTGTCAAATTTTATTTCATAGGTACACAATTTCTGTGTAATCACTACTCTTTGAAGTTTGCTGTAGGAAATTTGGCTTTTGTATTACTGGAGTTCTCAACAAACTTTAACTCTCTCTCATATTGCAGATGGAGTCTGGTGGCACAGTTCTGAGCACCAACTGGTCTGATGTTGGTAAAAGGAAGGTAGAAGTAAATCCTCCTGATGACGTGGAATGGAAAAAATTCTAATCCTATTTCTGATCTTCACCATCTATGTGTTGCCATAGTCATGTACTGACACCTATGTATGGACATAGCATTCTTGGATTCAAAGCACTGAATGTTCCCTTGAAAACAGGAATTGTCTGTACATTTTGCGTGCTTTAGAAATTCCTTCATCTGCAGATCTTAAAGATATACTCAAGAGTGGAACCCTATTTTTATCATCTGTCTTAATTTCTGGGAATTGAGTCCATCAGTCCAAATTTTCTACCACCTTTATCAGCTCTGCTCTTTGGGATAGGATGATCTCTAATGGCTGGTCAGGTTTATTGCCTTACACCTGGTATTTCTGTTCAATAACTTATTAGATCTTAGCAATTTTGGGTAAAAACACTTTTCACAACAGTGTTAAAATGGTTTGCTCCTTAACTCTGCTAAATAAAACTGTAAATACAACTTTTTCTATAAGGAAGCTGCTTTATTTCATTTTTAGTATTTTTTTGATAGGGGAATCACTTAGGGCATATAGGTAAGGATAAGGTAAGGATATGAATGTACTGCTTCAAAAGAAAAGCTGGCACACTTAGGAGCAGAATGTGCACTCGGTGAAGAGGATGAGATTACTATTCTTGATGCAGACAAAAAATACCCATTTTGGAGTCCTTCCACCTGTGTGATAGGTTGAACTGTAGTCACAGTCATGGAGGATGGCAAATTTGTTGTGACTGGAAATTTTTACAGAAAAGTAGGTCCTCTGTCTACCTTCTAGATTAAAAATAAATTTACCTGGAATCAAAGCCAGCAAACAGTTGCTTTAAGTTTTGTAATTTCTGAATACTAGAAACTGTTTAAAGAACAAAACTTGTATGTCCTTAGTTGTTTCCATCAGTGCAGCTTTATTGTCATGATCAAATTGTAAATAACAATAGAGAAAAATAATTGAGAATCTTTGTACTGTCTGTGCTTGTACTTCCCGAATACAAGTTTACGGGACCTAGAGAAGCTCAAATGCTGTCTGAATATGCTCCTGGGCACCTGGCTCGAGATGCCACTTCTTAAGCGAGGGGGTTGGACAGGGGCACTTCCAGGGGTGCCTTCCAGCCTCAGCCTTTCTGTGAGTCCATGAGAGATAAACTCAGAAAATTGTTCTAAACATGCCTTGTCTGTGTGCCACTGTCTCTTGGGAATTCAGAGATAGCCAAATGTTCTGTCATCATAGAAACACCATGAATTGCAAATACTGACAGCACCATGAAAGCCACTTCATTCCTTTCTAACCATTGGATACTGTTTGAAGTTTGCTATTTTCCTTGCTTTCCTAATTACATGGGGTTTTCCTAACTGTTTGTTATTCTGCCTGTTGTCTTTGTATTGGATGTGTTATTTTTCCACAGTGTCAGTTGGATGAGCTTGGTAAAGTAGAAAGGCTGTTAGAACAGGTGTTTTTAATAGGATGAGTGAAGTCTGCAGCTGTTAGGTATTAAATTATGATTGAAAATTAAAGAGGAAGGAAGGATATATTCTGTTCCTCCTGAAGAACAGGAACCTAGATTTTACAGTGATGCTAGGAAGGTGCAGTGGCTTTTTTCCCCTATTGTTACTATGCCTGTGCAGTAGAGAGATACTAAGAGTTTAAAATCTCATAAATGTAAAAAGAGTGAGGTTTTTTGGACCTAGACTGTGACTACAAGTCTTGATACAATTGCAGTTTCTTGATGCACTTAGATCATGCTTATCCTGCAGTGCAGATTGGACAGTGGTTTCTTCTGCATCACATCTGGCTTCAGAATTGATACACATTTTCCAAAGTTCAAATTTGATAACCTTCAGAATGGAATGTTACGCTGTTCTTTGAATGCAGTGAACCAAGGCGGATTGGATTTAGGAAGGGTTTTGTGTACCTTACCTCTTGACATTTCCTGAACAGTGTCTGCTTCTTGGAAGAGTTTCCCAAAGCATATACTTGGGATGTGTTTCAAATAAGATTTTTTTAGTTTTGGTGTGAGGCTTTTCTTGATCTTCAGAGAATTCTGAGTAGCTGGTTACTCGATATGTAGAGCATTTGCCTGTCCATATGGGATGCTAACATTGGAGCTGATTTGATTTGGACTAGGTACTTGAACTCTGTTCTCTCAGATAAGTGCTTTGCTGCTTTTTATTTATGCGCAAAAGCATTTCTTTCTTCTTAATGTAGAAGGAAGACAAAGTCTGAGTGCTTCACTTTGTCACAAAATTGGGTTCTTGTGTCTTGGCCAACCTTTCTTTATAAATGTCATTCAGAGTACTTAACAGAGCTTAGCAAAGGCTTGCTGTGGGGAAAAGCCTAGGTAAAAATCTTAAATAGAAATTAAAAAGTAATTTGTAGATGTTTTCTGCCAATCAAGTTGCTCTTACTTACTGAAGAGAACATAGCAGAGGTTCCTCTGTCACTTACTGAAAGACCATGGGAGTATTATGTCAGATAAACACAATATATTCTTGTATTAAGTGGGTACTGTTTCACTGCTTTGAGATTCAATTCACTTAGCTTAAGGCAAAAAGTAAAATAAAATGCATCGCTACTTAGGTGCTCTTGAGGCATATGTAATGCAAATATAATGCTTTAGCTTCAGGCTAAAACTTGCAGCAATCAAGTGGTAGAGCTCCCTGTCCATCTCAATCCTGTAAGCCAAGTTTGCAGGTCTAGACACAATTCCAGCATGTTACTGAGCACAGGCAGATAATCTGTGTGTGTTCCTCCTTCAAGTTTGTTAATCAATAATGGCAAGTCTTGTTGCCTTATAAGCAGAGGGGAATGTGTGGGGGGGGGAGAGGTGTTGGGTTTTTTGTTTGGAGGGGATTGGATTAAATAAGTAGGCAAAATTTCCTTAGAAAGCTGGGGGAAAGGTACTTCATGAACAGTGTATTTTGTTCTTGTTAAAACACAAACGAAACACACACAAAATCTTACCAGAAACTGTGGATAAGAGAATGCTAGCAGTAGCTTGAGCATTGAAAAGGGGCTCTGAAAAAAAATAGTGACAATGGGAATTTCCTTTGGGATGGAAGAGGGTGAGTGGAATATGTGGCAGCACACTGATAATGAGTTGGCTGGAGGAAGAGAACTGCCTGCAAGGAGAGAGTGGATGATGTTATAATTGTGTTCAAACCGCTTGAGGGCTTTTTTCCCAAGCCTTTTGGTCTTCTATAGATAGTAGTGTCTGGAAGACTGAGGCAGTTTGACCTCAGTGCTCTGATTTGTACTGATGCAAATACTGGAACAGGACAGCAAGATGAAATAGTTCCCATTTGAATACCATAGATGGGATTGCTCTCTGCTCCTGGGGAAGATGCCTGCTGCAGGTTAAGGCTGCCTCTCTCATCTTTGATATATGTGCTTGTGAAAGACCAGTTTGTAGATGTGTGTTTGTAAAAGGCCAGCTGAGGCTCTCAGAAGCAGAGGATTGTGCTCCTGGTTCAGTCTCTCTTTTGCCCTTTCTGAGCAGA
The DNA here is from genome assembly GCF_009819885.2 of Catharus ustulatus. Taxonomy (NCBI): domain Eukaryota; kingdom Metazoa; phylum Chordata; class Aves; order Passeriformes; family Turdidae; genus Catharus; species Catharus ustulatus. The sequence goes on from NC_046222.1 coordinate 62,112,676, forward strand.
GATTCTGTCTACCCAGACATGTCAATCAGCAATCAGTTCATTGACAACTGTAGTTTTATGCTTCACTACTTTTTTTTTTCCCCTGCACTGCATGGAACAAGTGATTCACTGAGACTTTATTGGAATTTTTTTGTGCTGCGGTAGGGGTGAAGTGTTACATGGGAGGAGAAGCCAGATCACCTTTCCATGCCTCCAAGCTTCTTTTTGCTTTTTACTGTAGATACAAGTAGAGGGTGATTGCTGTATGAAAAAGGACAGAGTTCATTTGTTTTAAGTGTGGAGAAAGGGAACTGTAGATTTAGAAAAAAGATTCTTCCTGCCTTCCCATCACTGACTTTCAATCTATTTAACCATATGGGATTTCTCCCTGTTTTCCATCTCTTTTTCAGCAGCCTGAATTTATCCCCTTTTTCTGCTCTAATCTGCTCTGCCATTCTAATCCTCCTAGTAAAATCACATGGGTAATTAAGGATAGTGGAACTGCAGTGCTGTGACAAACATCCTCCTACCTGTGGTGGGAGACACTATTGATGACAGACTCATTCCTCTTCTCCTTCCCTGAACTTTGGCCAAAGGAAAGCCTTCAGCTGTTTTCTGCTGTCCCAGGATCAGATTCAAGGAACACCCTGCCCCATACTTCCCCAAATGCTGACGTGTAACCTCATTAATGTGCCAAGGTATTGCACTTGTGGTGGCAATGAGAAACTTCAACACTGGTAGTAAATACTGTACAGTAGTGAAAGAATCACTGTGGAAGGTTAGATCTGGAGTCTGAGCTACAACTGCAGGGAATATCACAATATCTTTTCACACCATTGGCTTTTTGGTTTTACTGCTGTCCCTGTGTTGTCTCAGAACTTTTCCTTCAAAATCAGATGTTACACTGAAGTAGAATTTTTTTTCCAACCTTGCTGCAGCACAAGATCTTTACTTTTCTCTCTTTGTATCTGGTATGAAGGTAAATAGGAATTTACTTGTTTGAAGCTTGAGTTGGAGAAGGAATTTTGTTGCCTATGTTTTGGAAATAGATAAATGTTATGGCCGCTGGGGCTTTTGTGGCATGGTATGTAGATGTGTTCTTGAGGTGTACATGCCATATGTGACAGCTCTATATCCATGAGCTGGATGCTTTTTTTGCTTTTTTAGATGCTTTGTGACTCCCTATAGGAAGCAAATGATGACAAGCTTTTGTTAAGGAAGAATTAATTTTGTTAAGTATGTGTAGACGTGGAAATCACCTACAAGGAAGTTGTTTTTGTGTCTTCGAAAGAAGGCTGTTTCTTTTGTTGGGGGACACAGGGAGAAGCAGATGACAGGTTGCCTCAAGATGCAGAAGAGAGCAACAGTCTAGTTCAGACATAGAGTTGCATTTCTCTCTTTACCCTCCAGTGTTTCACTTGCTGATGCCCTTCTTTTCCTCCTCAGACAGTTCTTGAATGAGTATGTGAAAAAATTGTTACACCTTCTACATTGAAAAAAGCACAGAAAGCAACTGGGGTTTTTTAATGTGTGTGTTTAATCTGCAGTAAAAAAAAAGGAAAACTGACTTTTCTAAGCATATGATAGACGTGCTTCTAAAACAGCATAATGATCAAGGTCATCTTCAGTTTAAAAAGCAGAAACTCAAATTTAACAGGCCTTGAAATCCCACTTTAAGAAGTTTATAATTTAAATATTTCAAAGCAAGCCTGTCCTTCAGATTAAGGGAAGGTGAAGTTTATACTAAAAAGCTACAATAGAACAAAATACTGAATTCTATTCTCATCTTATTCTCATTTAACACTTTGCTCTTTAGATATGGAGTTTAGCATTCCACATGAGGTTGTCTTTATTTTCTTTAAGCCATGATTACGTCAAGTTAATTCCTCTTTTCTGTGTGTCATGCAGTGTTAATAACATTACTGGGCTTGCAACATCTCAAGAGCTGTTTAGTCACAAAAAATGAATGCTCCAGAAAGCAACCCTTAAGAAAAATCGAACCATTTTGTTAATAAAGATGATGTAGATGACTCCATAAACTCAGTGGTAGGGTTCTGGATGCATAGTATGGCTAAAGGCGGTGTAATACTGTTATTTTTGTTTTTCAAGGCTAGAAATACGAAGTTGTTCCACCTTTGAGTGCTTCAGCTTAGTACCTTCCTTGGAGATTTAATGTGTAATGGGATCAATCCAAATAATTGCTGAGTTTGCCTCAACAAAAAGGGAGAGATGAGAAAGGAAATGGGGAAAGAAAAAGGCTTTTTTTCCCCCCCCTCCCTTGTGGTAACCAGAAAAGAGTTTCTCTTTTGGGGAAGGGATGGGATCTTCAGCAAAGCTAAAGGTACTGGTGTGAATGGTTGCTATCCATGTGAAATAAAGAGGGTTGTAATCTCGTGTCAAAAGTGTCTAGTTCAAGGATTTATAATAACAGTGGCTGTTGTAGATTCCAAAGGGTCTTGAGACTCCTTGGTCTGCAATTGCATGTAAATACTTTTGCTGTAGTAGCTGGATAGCAGATACTTGTTAGACACTACAGTGGTATCATGGATACAGGATTCTTGATACTGGGGCTTCTTTGATGTTGGGATGTGTGAAGGGTTTTGATTCTGCAGCCACTCACGTTCCCTTCCACAGCCCCTTTTCCTGCTGTTTGTTTCCGATTTAGCACAATGTGTGCTTTCTCGTGTCCCCTGGAGCAGCTTTGTGGGAAAGGTATGCTGTAATTGGTTTATAACCATTCATAATGACCTGGCAACTCTGAATAGCAACAAGGAGCAACTTAACTTGGGATTTATTTAAGTAAGCTACATAGATTAAAGGCACTCCCAAGTGTACAAGTTGAGCTAGTTGCTTAATTGGACATAAATTTTCACATACAGCTTGGAAAGAGAGGAGTTTGTTTTGAAAGGCTGAATTTATATGTATGGGCAAGCTTCTGGATTGCTAAACCAATTGTGAGCAAAGTTTAATATTGTCTTTTTTTGGGATGTCTGCTTTTTAATTCAAGAAGTGCTACTATACCCTTGCCTCTTGTAAAACTAATGGAATATTAACTTGAGATTTTAATTTGCAGTTGGAGTATTGGACCTTGCTTTTGTTGTAGAAAAACAAGCTCTGATTTTATAAGGCTGGATTGGTACCGCTGCTTTGGTTTTAGTCTTTTACCAGTTCATTGTTTTCCTGCTTATTTTGTCAAGGCTCCAGTTTTGGTTTTTTGGTTTTTTTTTTGGTCAAGGGATTTTCTCAGACAACGCCCATGATTCGAGCAACCCACCAGCTACAGGGCATGATGATGCGGCAGGCGGTGCGGCAGCCCTGGTAGTTGTAAGGCCAGGGGTGGTAGCCCATGAGGGGCTCGCAGATCCGCTGGCACTGGGTGTAACTTCGCCGGCACTCAATGCAGCACACGCCCAGGTGATCCAGCATGGGGTCAAAAGCCATCCCTTCACCTTCCAGCTGCTGGAATGTAAAATATTACGTGTCATCCTCGTGCTCTCATTCTCACAGAACAGCAGAATACATCCATGCTCCTGTTAACCCCACAAAGGGTAAGACCTGCAGCCTTGGGCCTGTGGAAGTTGACAGAACTCCCACTAAGGGACCCATGCATCTCTCTATTATTTTTCCTTTTGTCTTGCTCTCTTTGGCAGAAGTGTAGAATTGGTGCAATCACCCTTGTAAAATGGAAAGAACAACAGGCAGCTCTAACTTCATTATTTTTATTCTACAGTCCTTGCAAAAGCTCCAGCAACAGTGTAAGCTCCTCCCAAAGTTTAAATATTAGTGATGGAAAAGATTTCAAGATAGTTACCTGAATATTTCATGAAGGTGAGAATTCCTGAAATATATTATGTGGTTTTTATGATTAGTTTTAGTTACTCTATTTTAATGTTTTTTACAGCATTTTTAGGAAACTAGTCCCCTGCAATTTTCTGAGATTTGGTTCTTGTCTCTCAGTCTGGTTCCTTCCCACCCACCTCACAACATTAAGGTGCATTGTGGACAGTGAGAATTCTTCCTGCTCTGTAGCTGACAGTAAGAAGTTAAATGGAGCAAAGCACGCACAAAATACCTAAAAGACTTTTCAAAATTCCTTTCCTCATTTCTGGGGAAAAAAAGATAACTGATTATTCTGCTTTTGGAAACTTGGGTTGTTCTTTGCCCATTGGTGTTATTTCAAGAAAAGCAGCAGTAATGCACAAATGCTGAACTACCAGTCAGCTTTTTACCTAAGCATTTTTCATTCATTTTCAAAAAGTAGCAGCACAACAAAAAAAGTGACACAGAAAGGTGCCCGCCCCTGTCTGGCTTATTCAGGACACTAGTGACAGCTGGGTGTTTTTAGGGACCCCAGCAACTCCTTCCCAGTCCTGAGAGCTGGAAAGATGTTTTCTTGGTCAGGATTCATCCTTGAATTCAGATACCTGCACCTGAGCTCATCGTCGAGGCTCCACTTACAGTGAGTAAATAGCTTTAGGGAGGATTCATTTAATCCTTCAGGAAAGACCTGGAGCATGATTAATGGTCTTTGTCAGTCCAGTGACTCAGTCTCTAAGAAAGCCTAGCAAAGGCATTGGTGCAGGAGCTGTTGGTGAAGGGGAATCCTGCCCTGCAGGCTGAGGTAAGTCTGATGGCTGCATCTTCTGGCCGTTCTCCATTTGGCCCAGCTGCCCTCTGGCTGGAAGAGCAGATTTGTGGCAGTTGTTCTGCTTCCAGAGGCAGGGCAGCTCAGACCTCATGGAGATGGTCACGTTAGTAGCTGTGAGGAGAAGCTACATTCCAGTGCCACTGCTGTTTTACTGACCTCGTGAGAGAGTCGATTTAGATCCACTTTATTTGGAGTGATTAATTTAAGTTTAATTAAGGGATGTCAACTCGGCAGAATGCTGTCACAGTATAATGATCTCCTGCTGTTGCATAAATGTCAAGTCAAAGCTGGGACTTACTTCCAAAGCAGGAGGCATTTATCTTGTGACAGTGTTGTATTAAAATGACTTACTCCTGCTGCACCAAATGGTGGGTGTAAATTGTCTGGCGCTGGTGCAGCAGACTGGAAGGTGCCTCCTGCATAGCCAGTGTTCCTGCAGTGTGGCAGAGGTGTTGGGACACAGCAGGGTGGCTCCTCTGCTCTTTCTGAGGGCTGCTGCTTCTTGAAGGGTGAGAACAAGTTTTACAACAGTCATTCTCCACCCACTGCTGCTGTCTCAAAACAGATTCTCTGTCAGATTCTTGCCAGTCTAGGGTTGCTTATCCTCATAGAGAAGAGGCTGAGAAAGAAGTTTGTTTAGTTGGACCTTTATCTCTTTGTATCCAGACACTTCTGATATTCTCCCCGGTAGCAGTCATGTCTGGTGCTAATTTGAGAGCAAAGCCTGTTTCTAGCTACTGGAGTCTCTTCACATAGTACATGATCGAGACCAGCTTTGGGTTGTTTCTAGAAGATGCTACCTTTGTCAGATCTCCAGTGGTGATTCCAGGTGGATCTGGAAACCCCAAAAAGCAACTTAAGGCATCAACTTGCCTTAACCTTGTAACCTCAAGCACTTGTGCTTGTTTCAGACTAAAATCTAATGAAAATTGGGAGAAGAGGACAGGGAATACATTTTTGAGCTTCTTAGTTGTTTTACCAGTCTGTTACTTCCTAGAAAAGCTGAATAAGCAAAGACTGTGCAGTTAAAAAAAAAAAAAAAGCTTCGCATTACCAGTGCTACCTGCCCAACACAGTCCCAGGCTCTGAAGGAAGATTACAATGCAAATACTTACATTGTATGGGTTGTCTGGATTAAATGTTTGATCAGTTTCTTGTCCCATTGGTCTGGTTTCATTACCCTGGTGGCCAAGCTCTTGGGTCAGCTGCACAGTGCGTGACCTGGGGTTTACTTCTTCAGAAGCAGCTTCCAAGTCTTCCTCATCAAAGTTTGATTCTGATTGGCGCTTGTTTCTCTTCATTTCTCTCCTTTGGATATCTGAAGAAATAATCACCAGAGGACAGTCTTACCTTGAGTGTGTCCTTGTAGCAACCTAATATTGCTTTAAATATTAATAAAAGGAGAGGATGAAGGGCAGAAAGCCAAAACTGTGCCTTGGCAAACTTGACTTGCGTTGCCAGGAGAGCTGCCTGCCTTCCTATATTGTCTCTGCAACCAATACCAGTATGATTGCCTTTCCCCCCTCCCTCCTCTCCTTGAGGCAAAATGCGTGTGAGGAGATTTGCTGGGGTTTTTTTCACCCAGCCTGTGGCCACTGATACTAACCCAGCAGCAGTTTCCAGCCCTAGCAAGACCAGCTGTACATATCTCGCATTTAAAAAATGCTTTTATGGCAGGATGGTGCCCTGCTCTCAAGGACATCTGGTTCTGGGCAGCTTTGATACTGCTTTTTTGTTGCCCAGTGGGATCTGCCAAGATCATGAGGAAAGCGGAAAATATTGGTAGCTCGGATCCACAGGTGCTCTAAAATGTGGTAATTGTTTCACACATGGTGTCCCACTCAAGTGTTCTGGTATTAACTTGACCAAGGAGGAATAAGTATTTTTTTGAGCCTTCTCTCCTCCTAGGCCTGGAAGTTACCTGGAGGAGTACTGTCTTGCTGGTGACTCCTGAACACCTTTGCAAAGCTTGCTTATGGGCCCCAAGTTCAGAGCTGGGACTACCCCAAGGTCTCATAAACCATTCACCAGCTGGCTGGCTTAAAGCATCTTCCTTCCACTCCACTGAATTCCTCTGGGGAAGCAGGGTAGAAAACAGGACAGGCTGTGGTCCCCAATTCCTGGTCAGTGTTTCTGCTATTTGGTGTCAGCTGCCTGCACATTTGGGGGGCTAGTTTAAACTGCTGTCTTGTCTTTAGAAGGCGGCTGACCTCTCTGGAAATGTTTAATCTCCTAGCAAGTCACCCACTTGGGCTATGCAAATTGTCTGAGTAAATACAAGGATGGAGAATATCTAGGGGATAAACTCCAAACCCACAGTGTTGGCATAAGCCCAGAAAGGTGTGGGCAAGAGAGGAAAGGAGTCTGGTTTCGCAGATGTGCTAGTTTCAGTAGCAAACCTGATGTAGGGAAGGCATTTAGATGAAGGGAGGGATAACATACTTTTCAAATAAAAGAAACGTTACCTTTGGGATATGTTGGTTGCAGCCAGAAAATTGGAAGATCCCTGCAAAGCTCTAAAATTTTGGGGCTTAGGAAGCTGTTATGCTTGATAGGCTCATCTGCAGCCACCCAGATAAGGGAGTTTTTGTCAAATCTCACAGGCATGATTTCATCTTCCTGCAAATAGAAGAGCATAAATCCTTTGCTGCTCAGTGAGCAGTCATGTGCCTGCTTGCTGTTAATTCTTGAGCACCAAACTGTGTATAATTATCCACTGCAACTAATACCAAGCATCCTTCTATGTCATGAATGTGCTGAGGGAAAGCCTGGGGAAAGGCTGCCACCACTGAAATGAAGGGCAAAGTCACTGTCAGCTTTGCTGGGGCTATGATTTCACTCCTGGAAAGCTTCTGCCCCATGCATGAGGGCTGGGGGTATCAGATCTTTCAGCCCAAAGCACTGGAATTTCAGGTGGTGGAAACCAAAGATCAACCTTCAGCAAAGCAGCAATGAAATACCAGCAAACCCAAGCCCCTCATTTTTCTTATGCCCTCTTCTCATACTCCCAATATATGACTGTATTTACAATGTGTGTAGGGAGGGTGAGGGGTGGAATCTTGTTCAAAAGTTTTAGAGAGGATTATAGCTCGAGAGCTGCTCCAGCTTCAAGTCAATGTGATCGGTCTGATTAAAGGTCTTGTTTGGTAAAAGCAATTCAATTGACCAAAAGCTTGAAGTGCAAGTTAAAGGAGCCTGCCTTTTTGAAGTGTACCCTGCAGGTTTTTGGTTCATATCTTCAAAGTAATGTAGGAAAATGCCAGTGATTGATTCTTTAAAGTTGTTAGTTCAAAGTATTATTTTACATAAAATGTGTAAGTATTTTATAGCAACGGTGAAATATTAAAAGAAAACTAACTTTTGAATCATGAAAACCAGCATGATTTCAAAGTTAAAATTCTAAATTGCTTTCATAAAAGTCATCGAGACTTGTTATATAACTGACTAGATCAATTTATTCCCTTGAGTTGTTGTTTCTTTAGTGTGTTCATTGATTTATTTTGTAGGTCTCAAGTCATTTAAGTTTGCTATCCAATCTGTATACTGCTCTTTATTTATATTCTCTCACTAAAGCTTTTATCAACATCAGAAATATCAGAGTCTAATTTTCAGAAATAAAAATGTCCTTTGTTTCTGTTTGAAATGATCCTGGCTTGTGAGCAGCCAGAACTTGGGTATCTATAAAACTCATATTACTCAACATTTTTTGGAGATAGTGTTGTTATGATGCCCATTGTAGGAAAACAGCATGGGCATACTTTCTCCTAAATACTTCCATATCAGAGATGACTCGGCCCAGAAAAATAAATATGACTTTGACATTCCTGTAGTACATCTGGCCTGGAAAATCGAGTGACAGGGAAATGTTAGTATCTTAGTGGTAGCATTAAGTCACCTGCTTGGTGCATGCAATTCAATGCAACAGTCACATAGGTGATGCATCTTTGGAGAAGGTGCACAAAAAACAGGATAAGGAAATAGTTTTACTGTCACTAGGTAGAATTAGAAATAATGTTTTGATTATCTAGGATAATGTCTTCAGGTCTGTGACTTTGTTTTTACAGAAAGATGAAAAATTCCAACTTTGACTTCAAGCAATAGTGCTAATTACGTCAAGGCCAGCTGCCTTTAAAATAAAGCAAGACAGGAAACATGGAGCTGTCTCTCTGGAATTCATGCAAATTCTCTTTCCCATCATGGGGAAAATCCTGCCAGCTTCAGGAGGCTTTGTAACATTTGCCAGCCTTTCTGATTCTATTAGGAGAGATCTTTTTCCCCTTCATTCCAAAGCAGATGCTCAGTAGTCACAGCACTACTGCAGGGAGGTGCAGCCTTAACAGCGCCTCTCCCAGCTAATTGTATCTGCCTTTATTCTCCCAGGAGCAGAGCAAACCCAGGGAAAGGGGCTGTGGATTTCCTGTGCTCTCCTGCCGGTCACCGAGCCCCCAGCAGCACCCAGGCTGAGCTGGACTCATGTCACTGGAGCCACTCCTGTGTGAGCAATGAGTTTGGGGGTCTCAGCTCTAGGAAACTCAGGCTTTGAGCACATAAAGCAATTGGCTTTTTGGGCAAATGTGAGGAGGTTGGGTGGTATCTGGGTGAGAACTGAAGTTTCTGTGCTGGTTTGATGCAAATTCTGTGAAATTTATTAACATGTAGAGTTGTATGCTAAGAAGGCAAAGCCATATTTTTTAAAATATTTCTTCTGAGTTAATTTTTGCCATGTTTTCCACAATTGCCTTTTACTGACAGAGTGATGGAGTTCATGCTTCTGCTCAAGAGCATTGATAGAAATCTCCTGGGATCTACCACAGTCTTCTTTTGCATTGACTAAAGCAGCTGCTTCTTCCATGCCCTTCCTTCCAGCCTTGTGCACAGCCTTGTCTCAGGCAGGTGCTCTTGTCGTGGAGGTCTCCTGTGGATCTGGAAATCAGTCTGTGGCTTCCCCACTCACTAATCTGCAGCCTCTCACAATGTCCCTGGACACAGTGACATGTCTGACACCAATCTTGTTTTTCTTACCTTTTTTTACCCTTTCATTCCTTGTAAATGTCCAGTCAATGAATCCTCAGCTATCCTACCCCTACATTCAACAAACCTACCACGAGCCTGAGTGGCTTTCAAATGCCGTTTTTATTTGTACTTAAGTACCTCCTTTAGGCTGTCTCTATACAAAGATTAGTTTAAAAAAACCCAACAACTGACCCCTTACCAGCTCAGATGAGAGGCTTGCTTTAATCATAGCATCAACTTCAGGGATGTGAGCTTTCGGCTGAGCTTTGATATAACACTTTTCTCCTTCAGCAAAACGGATCCCAGTTATGCCCTGCAAAATCAGAAGGCAGGGAGTTGTGCACAGCCCTCCAGCTCCTCACCACCCCCAAGAAAGTGCCACTGAATTTTCAGTCTGGAGGTTAATCTTACTCAAAACCAGAAGCAATAAAACACTCTTCATCATTGTAGCTTCACAATTTTGGTCAAATTGATCTAGAAGTTTTTGCTTGATTTCTGAAAGTGGGGGGGTGTTTTATGTAAGTGCTTCCATAAAGGCTGTAGGCTACTTGGAGTAACTCTGTAAAGGGAAGTAGTTGACATGATTTGAACTGTAACTTAGCACCTAACGTAGGCAGTCTTGAAATTGTGTTAGCTGGGGATGTGGTACCCTTGTGACACAGTTTTACAAAAATGTGGGGGCACCTTGGTTCAGTTTGTACAAATAAGTGACTGTGACAGCAAGGGGAAGTTTGTGATGGGCAGTTTGGTGCAGAAATCTGTGTGTGGAACTTTTTCTGGCCTGCTAGGGTGCAATGCAATTGCATAAACCACAGATGTCTAGTTTTAAGCAAGAGAACAAGCAAGTCTCCTGCAAGTCCTGGGATGTACCTTCCAGCCCTGTGCCAGAACCCCTTTGCCACTGTCTGTAGTTTCTATGTTTCTACTGTAGGTTTTTGGGTATCCATAAAAGAGCTGTCTTCTACATTATAAATTTAGATACCTTGTTGTAAATGGCAAAACTTCTGTGTTCTTCATGTGGTTGCACAAGCTCCAGTGAACCACCTAAATATAATTACCTAATGCCCTTTAAGTTGTGCTGGTTTTCTGCTGGGCCTCTAGCTGCTAGGAGAAAGGGGTGTGGGTGTCAGTATGACCACCCCCCTCATCTGCCTTGAAGGAGTATCTTGGATGTCTTCGTGTGCAGTTTGGGGTGCCACAATATAAGAAAAACATTAAACTGTTAGAGAGCATCCTAAGGAGGGCAGTGAGGATGGTGAAGGGCCTCGAGGGGAGGCTGTGTGAGGATCGGCTGAGGTCCCTTGGTCTGTTCGGCCTGGAGGAGACTGAGGGGAGCCCTCACTGCAGTCACAGCTCCCTGTGAGGGGAGAGGAGGGACAGGCACTGATCTCTGCTCTGTGCTGACCATTGACAGCACCCCAGGGAATGGCCTGAAGCTGTGTCAAGGGAGGTTTGGATTGGATATCAGGAAAAGGTTCTTCAGCCAGAGGGTGTTTGGGCACTGGAGCAGGGAATGGTCACAGCACCAGCCTGGCAGAGACCAAGAAGCATTTGGACAATGCTCTCAGGCACAGGTTGTGTCATTTTGGGATGTGCTGCGCCAGGAGTTGGACTCGATGATCCCTGTGGGTCCCTTTCAACTCAGTGTGGAACTCGCTTCCAACGAGTGTGATCTCGTGCACCATGAGATGGATGCTGTTGGGGCACCTAAACCACATCCTATGTGTCTGCAGGTCCTGTGTAGCCAGACACACCCCCTTCAAAACAAAATTCCTACAAAAAGAAATGAGAGAGGGAATGGCTATACAAGGATGGGTGCATTGGGACATAAGGCTTTGTAGTGTACCAAGTGTGCTAGAAATACCCTAATATTGCCAAATCCAAGCCTTCTCTGACCATGCAGTCAATTCCAGCAGAGCCAGTCAATCCAAAACTGCTAATGTAAACACCAGCAGTTTTTACTGCTAATGTAAATAAATGGAGACTTGGAAGCACATGTCTTCGGTTGCTTTCTCCTTTGTGTGCATTCTTGGCAGAAAACCCAAGTGGCATCATCCCTTTTCTGAGGTTGTCCCTGGCCCTCTGTAATTACAAGCAGGCACTGTCCCTGGGAGGTTCCTTTAGCTGGTTGGTGTTATAAGCTGATTCGTGACCTGGCTGTGACAGGCAGGATCTCGCCAGCAACACACATGGAGGCAAAATGAATTCAGCATCTCTCCAGAGCACTGGTGCTTTTGTGCAGATGTGAAATGGCAAAGGCAAACGAGAAGAGCTTGCTGTGGATGCTCTTACTCAGCTGCTAATAATGTTGCTATGGTGATGCTAATGAGAGTTTCATAAAGGCAGAACCACAGCTGTTGGGAAAGTTGGGGTCCAGCATGTCCTGGCACAGATTTGTCTGTTCTTGCTGAAAAGCCAACGAGCTGGATTTCCTTGCCTTTCTAGATCCAGCAAGGGAAAGGTGGCTGCTCCAGAGGCAAAGATGCTTCCTAGCAGCAGCATCTTTATTTTAGGTGCTTCTTAGACTTAGAGACTACTTAACTCTGAGAACCTGAGTTTGCACTTGAGAACATTTAACTACAGGGTCTGGGCTGTAAATGGGTTTCTACAGGGTCATGTAGATGTGCCTTAGTAGCTCAGGGCAGCTTGGAGACCCACTTCATCCGAGCTGCTGAGCTCTGCTTAGGTTTGGCATCTGTTAGTGCAGGCTCTGTACTGAGCAGCCACAAGTTGCTGGGGTGCCCAACTGTGTTTGCTGTCAGCCCAAGTGGCCCAGCAACTGGCATTTGGTGCGTGGATGCATGAACTGTGCGTAATGCCTCCATCCTCTGCCATGGGGATGAACCCAGGCCAAGCCATGGAGAGCAGCTCCCATAGACTTTGACCTCAGGGCAAAGGAAGCTCCCCAAAGCAAGCACTTTAGACTGGTCTCTCCTTGGTGTCTCCTTGGCTTACTGTGTAGACCCTACACTCCTCAAACAGGGATGTTTGGGGGACGTGTTTTTACCAGTTCAAAACACACGAAATCATGCGAGGGTTGTGTCACAGCCTGACGGAATGTTTTTCTAGTAAGACCCCAAGGTCACATGTCTCAGTTCTGCTCAGTGATTTGAACATGCAAAGTATTTACATGGAGCCAAACCTGATGCAGCCTAATCCACACCACTTCCCGAAGTGGTACCTGGCATGGCTGGTCTCCAAAAAGCACTTAAGATTTTTATTTTGGAGGAAACTGCCTGTCTCCCTGTGAAAGAAAGCCAGGAGAGCAAAAATGTTTGTGTGGATGGCTGGAGGCTGGAACCTGAGACCGACTGGGATAGAGAAGTCAGGGCAGAACAAGGTATCCTTAGCAGTCCAGCTCTGGAGTGTGTTACATAAAGGACAAGAGTGGCACTACTTACGATCTGAAAATCATGGACTTCAACAGCCTCTTCACTCCCACTTCCTGTTTTGAATGTCTCTAAGTTGTTTCCAGCATCTATTTCCATTGATCCATCTTGTACTTTTCCATTAATGCTCATAGTATAGTGAACGTTGTACACCTGGAATCAATAAAAGAGCAGTAGCACATGCCAGTAATTACTTACTGCCTTCCTCCTACCCCAGGCAATGGGTCAATCTGACTCTCATATCCGTATTTAGCTCCTAAATTTTGCTGCTGCAGGCATTTGATAACCCTCCAACACTGCACTACTTCAGCATTGGGGCAGCCAGCCCTGAGAAGTTGTTCAGTCTCCATCCTTGCAAGTTTTGAAGGCCTGACTGGATAAAGCCCTGAGCAACCACCTCTGACCCCACAGCTGTTCCTGCTCTGAGCATCAGGTAGGACCAGAGACCCGACATCCCCCTTCCAGGACGTGCTTATAGTTTTACTTCAAAAACAATGTGGGGTGAGTCAACACCCATGTTCACTCTCACCTAAAAACCTTCTTCTAGGACATTTTAGGAATTGCTTGTTATGCTGACATGATTCCCAAAGGACAGCAGGCGTGAATGTCCTGCTGAAGGAGCCAACCCCTGTTTATCTCTTAGGAAGTTCTGCTGAGGCACAGGAAAACAGGTTCCTCTTGAATACGAACACACTTCCCAGCTTGTAATGGATGTGAACTTTGTTTAAATTGGATGTGAAGTTGTATAGACTCGTATTTTCCTTGTCAGCGTATTTGCCCTTATCCTATTTTCAATGAGGAGAACTACAGCGTGGTTTGTATTTGCTGGAAGACCACAATCTGTGGAGGGGTTTTGTGATTCTCTTGTGCAGCTCTGTTAAAAGTGCTGCACAAGCAGTTTATTTTGGGTCTTAAAAAAGCCTTTACAGCATTTTTAATGAAAAATCTACACTGACAGCTAGAGATAAATTTCTTCTTCTCTCACCTTCACTCCGGGAAGTCTAAGGTGCTAAGGATTTATGGTTCCTCAGTTATACACAGCCACTCCCATATTTCTGCTTTCTAGGACTCCTGTTGAACGTGGTACATAAAACCAGACCAGTGTAAATGGTCTCCCCCTGATAGGGGCTGAGCTAGAGTTGAGACTTTGATACTGTCAGGGAAGAATTTAAAGACATAAAATAAAACCCAGGATTTAAAAATAGCCTTAGGTTTTTTTAAATTAATGACTCTGGATATATTTTTGCAGTTGCTTTCTAAACATTTGCAAGTCAAGTGCAGCTTTCTGAGTTTGAAGACAGCTTGGAAAAATAACTCTCAGCTTTCCCAGTGTCTTCACCTAGATATCAACTTTGAAGCTTAATGAAAACTGTAAATGTGACATATTTTGTATGGCTGAATTTAGACAACAGAAGCATTAAAAAAGGGAAGCATTGTCCTGTACTCCACAAATGCACCCACCTGCTCAGAGCTGAAAGCACATCCCTTGCCTGTGTCACCACCTGCATGTCTCTCCCTTTTCAAAAGCCTAGAGAAGCACATGGTCCTTGCAGCAGGTCTTGCAGGTCCTGTCTTTTTCCTGTAAAACCTTATACTTTTCTTTCTGATTATCTGAATTGTCCCTGTGTGTAGGGATGTATCTCACAGGGCCACCTTTGCTCTGGCTGCTGGAATTCACACAAGGCTCTCCTTGATGAGGGCTGGCATGTGGCCGGAGGCAGTACAAAACTTCTTCCAAAGTAAACTCAAGGGTACCAATTTAATTTATGGAGAAAGTTACATTCATGTATGTACCATCATGTTTCAAATATATTTTAAACACAAATTCTGTGTAAACAGAAAGAAAAGTTAACCTGTAATCATGTTCTAATGCTCTGAAGTGTGGGTCTTTAGCTTATCGCCAGCTTCTCAGTTTCATTCTTTGCATAAAGCATTACTTATGGACCCCAGAAACTGTAAATAATACAACTTAACTTTAAAAATTGCTCCACAGCTGCAAACCTAAGTGTATGCACAGTCATACAAAGCACCAGAACTAATGGTGCCTGTTAATGGGTTCATTAATAGCATTACATACTTGAGGGTCCAGGTAGAATCTGGACCGAGAACGCAGATGGCTGTGAAAAAAGAATTTACACATTTCAATGCTGTTTTTGTCCTGAGATCTGGAGTATGCCCAGCATGTGAATCCCTGGGGACTTGTTGGGGTATGAGTTCAGTGAGGATTTGTGAGCAAAAATCAATGTAGAGTCTGTGCTCTCAAAGATGTGTTTCGTATTCGCTAATAAATGTGCTTCCAGGAAGCTCCATCCACACAGCCACCAAAGACCGTGATTATGGCTTTGGGCTTTTAGGTGTTTGAGATTTTTGAAAGCACGGAAAAAAACCTACAGGTCTGCTTAAAGACCTCTTTATAGAGCAGGCGAGAAGCGCTTCCAGCCCGAGCCTCTCCGTAGGTGCGAGAGCTGCCCGCCCACCCGGGCCCGCCGCGCTCACCTGCCGCTCCGTGGCTTTCCAGAAGTAGAAGGCGCCGATGGCCCCGGCCAGCAGCAGGAGAGCCCCGGCGATCAGCACGGCGGCCCCGGCCTTCAGCAGCCGGCCCGGCCCGGGCGGCGCGGCCGCCGCGTACGCCTGCGGAGAGAGGGGTGGGAGCGGGCAGGGACCCCCAGCCCGGGACCCCGACCGGACCCGTTTTGTCCCGACCCGTCCCGTTCCATCGCCACCTGTCCCGACCCCACCCGTTCCCTACCGTCCGACCCGCTCGGTCCCGTTCCACCCTAACCCATGCCCACACGTTGTCCCGATCCCACCCTGTCCCGCCCGGTGCCTGCCGGCAGCACTCACGGGGGGCAGGCACAGCTCCACATCGTCGGGCCCCACTCGGGCGATGGGCACCTTCTCGGAGCCCCCTGCCATGGCTGCGGCGGGAGGGAGAGCAGTCCGGGCTCGACCCCGGCCCCGGCCCCGGCGGGGCTGCACCGCCCCGGCCCGCCCCGCTCCAGCGCCGGGCCCGGCCCGCGGGCAGGGCGGCACCGCCCCGTCCCGGCCACAATGAGCCCCTTCAGCTGCGCGGCAGCGGCCGGGCTCCGGGGGCTGTGCCTGCTGCCCCATCGCCGTCCCCCCCAGCCCACGCCTCGTCTCCAGCTCCGAGCACGGGTCGGGACACGGGGCTCTAGGGGACACGCAGCCCCCGCACGCCGTGGCGGAGAGAAGGGGTGCCCCGTCAGATAGAAGGCCGTCATAAAAAAAACAAAACAAAACAAAAACCAGCTTTTAAAATAGAACAACGTGTTAACTGATTTTTTACACTTGCCACAGGAATTCTCAGGCGCTGGAGCTGACAGGCTGCTGGTCGGTGGCTGCTCCACAAAACACCTCGCTGACTGGCACAAGCCAACAGCCTCCGGCTGAGCCCCACGTCCAGGCTGGGCACAACCTAGGAAAGGGAGCAGCGAGCCCGGGCCTGCTGCAGGCTGAGTGGGGGCAAAGTGAAGGGGTAATTAAATGTTTTCGTGTAATAAGGATACTTTGCACTGTTATTCCTGAAGCGGATATATCCCTAGGATTTCTTCTGTTTCCTGTTGTTCACCATGCTCAGCTGGGCTTTTTTTTTTAGTATCTGAGGTATGGTAGGATCATAAAATTTGGGTGGAAGCAATATTTGTCTACATCTGTTGGCTCATTCTAATATTGTACATGGCAAGCTTCTAAGGACTACAACTGGCTGTGTATCTATCCATGTGTCTGTCCATGTTTGTGTTTCCTTCACGCCCCTTATGGATGTCCTGCCTGTACATACATGCACATGCATGTGTCTGTGTGTGCATGCTTTGATGCTGGAAAATAAACTGTTCTGGACCCCTTTGGTGGTGTCAAACACAAAGCACAGCATCCTTTGTAAGGCTGGAAATAGAGACACAAACACCAAAAGGAGTGTGATGGGAGGGTGGGTCTGAGTTGTGACCCATCCTACCCTGCCCTTCTTGCTCAGTGGCTCAGCCCCAGTTACCCAGACAGGCAGCAGTTGGGGGGGGTTCATCTGGTGGGACTCTGCCATCACACTCCAAGCAGGGCCTACACTAACCAGCCCTGCTGCAGCAACATTTTTTTTCAAAGTATGTGTCTCTATTTATACTTCTCTTCCCCCTTCTTCTCCATTTTTCTTGTCTGGCAGGTTGTTCAGTTGTTACACTCTACTGTCATGTCCACCCCATCTTAGAATTTTTGGGATCTTGATAGTGGAAGCCAGCTGATGACCTTGTCACACCATGGCTCATCCCATGAAAGGAAAGTCTGGCCCCCACTGTTAATTACCTACACCTGACTCTCCTCTGTGCCCCACTCCATAGCAGCAAAAATCTTTGTTTGTCCATGTCTGAATCCCCTTAACTGACTTAACCAGTAGTTGAAAACCCATCATCAAGCGCTGCAAAAGCAGATAAAACTCAGGCTCTCCTGACCACCTTGTTTGCTTGCTTGGGGACTGAATGCCAGACACATACGATTCCCATTTTCCTCCCCTTCAACCTAAATTCATCTTTTCCGTCGATTACTGTCGTTAACGATCAGACCTTCAACCAAAATTTAACGGGCATAGTTGCTGCTGAAAATAAACACAATCACAGCTCATTAAATCAAAACCAAAGCCCACTGTGCAACTTCCTAAACTAGGACATATTCCAACCCGCTCTTGAATGACATACTGTGGTAGTTCAGGCTAATAATAAGATTATGATCCTCTTCATTAGCAAGTATTTTGTTACACCAAAAATCTCGTGAATGGATATGTCTATCTTGGCAAAATGTGAGAATCCCAGCCTTTGATCTCAAACCTTCATTTAGCATCACTGCTTTAAAAAGACAGATTTATTTTAAGGCCCCTGTGCTTGTCTTCCATGGGAAAATGTGCCAGGGAAGGAGTGCTTGCCCAGGAAGAGCTGCTGCTCACTGGGGTTCAGCTTGTTTGAGCTGCTTCCCTGAGACTAAGGAGAGGAAGCTGCTCTCCCTCCCATCCTGGCAGGAATCTGAGTGCCCAGTGGCTCCTTTCTAGGGAGGTGACTGGAAGGACAGTGGGAGGCTGAGCTGTTTTGTCTTGCAAAAGTGTGGCTGATGCTGCCCTGACAAGGATTGTTAGCAAAGACACTACCAGTGCAAGAATGAATAGGTGGACCTCTGTGCTGGATATTCACGGAGGGGCCTTCATTCCAGTGCTGTGGAGTGAAATGCAATATCCCCCCGGAGCAAAAAGAGAGGGTCACAAGGCTCACCCCCACCCTACTGACGGGGCAGCAGTGGCCCTGGCAGGTTTTGGCACGGGCAGATTTGAGCAATTCCAAGCAGCGGTGCCCGCTGCAGGCTGACCCACAGGGATTGGTGCCTGGCTGCTGGTCCTTGGCAGGCTGCGGTGTGAGACGGGTCCTGCTCGCCTGGGGAGTGTGGGTGGGAGGACCCTTTGGAAGGGAGCTGTTCTGCTAAACCCCGGGAGAGAAGCTATGCAGCGTTTCCTCCTCAAGTCGAGGTGCAAATTCCCCAAGTAATCCTCCGAACACATTTTTCTCATGCAGGGAACAATCCCAGATTATTTTTCCCAATTCAGAGCATCACTGCCTCTTCTTCTTTTGTTCCACAGACAGAGGAAGAGCAGCATGAAATTTCAAGCAGTGGAAAAAAGTGCTCCTGTTACAGGGTTCACAGCTTACCACCTCTAGTTAACCCCTATGCTCATGCTTTGCCTTTTGTGTGGGCACAGAGCTGTTTTCCTTGGAGGGTGCAGGGAGTGCATCTTTTGGTGTTTGATTGATTAGGTGACAACAGTGAAAACAGGAGTTTTTAGACAGATGCAAATCTGTGCAAACAGCTCCACATTCAGCAGCTCCAGACTCTCGCTGCAGAGTGCAAAGACGATTGCAACAGCCACTGTTTGCAGGGCTTAGGACAAAAAAAACGTGACTTCCTTTCACTGGCTGAACCCTTCATTTGCAATAAAGATGACGGTGATAGCAGTGTCTGAGCTCAGTCTCCTCTCTAAATAACATGTGTGTGCTCAGCTGGATTAAGCCAACTTCTGAGACTGGAAATCATAATAACAGTCTTTTACAGGACAGCCTTTCTGGTCGTCTAATACTATTATCCTCTGGGCTGAAAAGCATTCCAGAGCACTTGGAGTGCTACAATGAATGTGAAGCTGTTTAGCTGATAGTACTAGCTTGTCTCAAGGAAGCACATTTTCTCATTATTTTCAAGTTTAAAGAAAAAGTTTAGAAGAAGAAATAGAAATATTAAAAATGAGAAGGATTTGGTCATGCTGTGTGCCTTTCTGAAAGTCTCTTGTGATGCCTTATGCATTTCATCTTCATTTTCTAAGTGGTCCAAATAGTTGTTTGAACTCCATTATGGCCTGAATTAAAATTTGTGAGGGTTACTGCAACTGGGAACCTGATTCACTGCTCTGCTTTTCCATGGCTTTACTCCACCACCATAACGTGATGCCAATTCAGGTTCCTCATACTTGATGTCTCTTCAATAATAACCGAAGTCCTTGGGGGAAAGAAATTCTACAGCAAAAGAAAATGTTGACTTTGGTATTGTGGTGGGCTGGCCCTGGCTGGGTGCCAGGTGCCTGCCAAGCTCCATCACTTGGCTGGACAGGGGAGAGAAAATATGAGAAAAGGCTCTTGGGTCACGATAAGGGCAGGGTGAGATTAGTTTCATTTAGTACCAATCAAATCAAAGTAGGATGATGAGAAATTAAACCAAGTTCTAAAAACATTTTCCCCCCAGCCCATCCTTCTTTCCAGGCTCAATCTTACTTGCAATTTTCTCTCCCTTCTGTCCCCCAGTAGAGCAGGGGGACAGATAATGGGGTCTGTGGTCAGTTCATCACATGCTGTCTCTGCTGCTTCTTCCTCCTCAGGGAAAGGACTTCTCAGACTCTGTCCCTGCTTCAGCGTGGGGTCCCTGCCATAGGAGACAGTCCTCCGTGACCTTCTCCAGCATGAGAACTTCCCATGGCTGCACTTCTGCACAAACTGCTCCAGCCTGGGTCCCTTTAATAGGGTGCAGTTCTTTGGGAACAGGCTGGGTCCCTCACAGGATCACAAGTCCTGCCAACAAACCTGCTCCAGGTGGGCTTCTTTCTCCATGGGGCCACAGGTGCTGCCAGGAGCCTGCTTCAGCATGGGCAGCCTCCTTTTGGCATCCACCTGCTCCTGGAGCACCCCTGCTCACTCCTTCATCGACCTTGGTGTCTGCAAGGCTGTTTCTCTCACATATCCTCACTCCTGTCTCCATCTGCTGTTTTGTCAGCTTTTCCTCCCCTTTCTTACCTCTGTTACTCCCGAGGTGCTACTGCTGTCCCTGACAGGCTCTGACAAGGCCAGTGGCACATCATCTTGGAGCTGGCTGGCATCAACTCTGTTGGACACTGAGGAAGCTTCTGGCAGCTTCTCACAGAAGCCAGCCCCACAGCTCTTCTGCTCCTAAAACCAGTGATTTAACTTGTGACAGCCTAAGAATTTTGATCAACTCTAAGATTCTTGCTGGCAGTGAGGCCAAAGGATGAAAACCCATGTATGTTTGTCATCACCATGAGTCTCATCTCTGTGGTGTCCCTGAACACTCTGCTGCTCCAGGGATGCTCGCTTTTTCTCCTCCCCCGCTGACATAGTCCTCCCTTCTCTGACCAGCAACTCATGAAATTTTGAACCCATCGCTTTTCCTTGTAGACTGTGAAATTCTCCCTGGAAAGCCCTGCAAGGTCCATGCTCTAATGCTACTCTCTAGAGAAGATGAGCATCCCTGTTTGCCATGCTTGGGACACATCCCCAGCAGGACATCCCAGTGCAGCTGAGACCCCAGGATGGTCTTAAGCGTGCTTGGTGCAGGATGCTGCTCATCCTGATCCTCCCTCTTCTTTCCTGTGCTCGGGTGAGGACATATGGCCCGTCACAGTTTGCTCTTCCTCACCCCAGGACACTAAAGGCTGATTTGTTTTTCCTCAGGGCTGGTTCCCATCTATCCATATGTCTTCATCTTATTCTTCTTAATTTAGCTAGTGGCTGTGCCTTCTGTTTTCCTTGAATTAAAGAAATAAAATAAAATAACTAGCTGTCATTACATGCTTTCATTCCTACCTTTAACGATGTGGTCTCTTTTGTAGCTGTTATGTGCAAATTGCTCATAGGCTACTGTCTTTCCTAACTTCCAACCCCAGCTTCATGCTTTGGAGGTAGTTATTATCTTAAACAACTTGGTAGCATCAATCTGTTTCTTTCCCAGAGGCTTCTTTACACTTTGATGAGAAATCTGCTAAGTCTCTTTTTGCTTTGTGGCTAAGGCTGAGCCTAGGTTTTTGTTGGGTTTTTTTTTTGTTGTTTTTTTCCACTCACCCAGAAGCACCCATGAATCAACTATATTTCTCTTTTTCAATCTATGGACTGCTCTCCTAATAATTTCATGACCTGACTTTAGAGAATATTTCCAATGAGATTGTCCCACAGGCGTCTCCAGCACCAGAATGTTTTTTACAAATCCAATCTCTTGAACTGTGTATTTTACTCACCCTTCTGACAACACTTTATGCATTTTTTTTTGCTTTCATCACCTCTGTGAGACTTCTGAAGGGGCTCATTCCACCAGATTTAATCCTTATTCACCTATTCTCTGTTCTATTATTTTGCCCCTTACATCAGGGTTTTTTTTTTTTTGTTGTTGTTGTTGTTTTTTGTTTTTGGGTTTTTTTTAGCCAATCTACAATACTTCTTCCCCCAGATTAGATCTTTTTACCCAAATTTTTTTTTCTGGAATGCCCTCCCTCACATCAGATTTCATAAACTAAGCCTAGGAGAGTGAAAAAACCATGAGAAATTTTAGTGCTGTGGGGCTTTTTGTCTTCACAATCCTTTTACTGAGTCTGCTGGCCCTCAGAAATGACTACAACATGTCCATCAATGTCTGCCAGGGCCTCTGTTCCTCACTGAAGGCTGTGAGAGCTGCATTGCGTCTAAGGACTTCTGTGCTTAGGTTGGAACATGGATGAGAATAGGGGTGAGTTCCTGCTGGAAAGTCCAGCAGACAGTGCTATGATACACTTTCCTTATGAAATTAAGCACTGGCAACAACAACAATTTTTGCCTGACTATGGGCCAAATCGCCTATCTCAAAGATGTTATTTGGTAAGCCTGGGGCAGCAGGGTTGTCATGTGTGTCCAGTGTGGACTGCTGAAGGGAACAAATGCTTGAGAAACAGCATGATAAAGCTGTGGACCTTTCACTTTGGACAGCTTGGAAGAGTGAGGGATGGAGGGAGGAATGGCAGCCTGTGGCCCTAGAGGCCAGGTGAGTTTGGAGAAGGAACTGTGAGCTGCTCTGGTGCTCACAGCTGCAGCAGCCTCCAGGATGCCCAGCACATTCTCAGGGCTTGCCCCACAGCACCACAAGCAGCCATTTCCATGGTGTTCCCAAATCCCAAAAGGGGAACTGTCAAATAGTTTAAACTCCACTTGTTATAGGCCATCTGCTCTGGGTCATGCATGGCATGGGGAAGAGCTGAGGGTGGCAAACACCACCACAGGAAAGCTGTCTGACTGGAGAAGGGGCAGCAGTGCCCTTTGTCCACCTTTGTCCTCCATGGGGTCCTGTGAGTGCAAGGGCAATGCCCAGCACACCTGGCTGGGGGACACTGGTGAGGGCTGGGGATGGGCATGGACTTTCCCTGCTCCTCAAAAGCCAGGCTTTCTTGTGGCTGACAGACCTTCTGGTGGCTGCCTCAAGCTGTTCACCTGTCCTTGCACAGTGTGTCAGGAACAGCAAGGACTTATCATCAGGGCAGTTTTGGGGCTGGTTTGGGGGATGAGAACAATTAATTTACAGAGAGCCAGATAAATACATTCTGTAGCATCATAGTAGATGGACAGAGCTGCCTTGCAGCTGCCCTGTCTTCTTTCTCCTGCAAACGTCTCTCCACAATCCATGGCCTTGGTGGCCCACAGGAGATGCTCAAGGTAGCTGATTTCCTGGCCTCTGTCCATGGAAAGCCAAACTTGTGGTCCTTACCTCCTTTCCTGCAAGGAGGTGGCTGCTGCTGCTCTAGAGTATCGTGTGGCCACAAGGGAAACCCGCCTTCCATCTGGGATCAGCAAGTGGCTTTGTGGGAGAAACGTCCTCTGTGCAAACTTGGCCTGATGAAAAGAGCTTTGTTGCCTCACTGCCTCAGCTTGTTGGCGCTGAAGAAACCTGGCCTCCAGCTGTGGCAACACAGTTTTAAAGGCAGAAGTGACTGGCACAGCATTTGCTCCGTGGTCGAGATGCAGCCGGGTGGTCCCTTGTGTGATGAATTGGTTAATGTGTGAAGAGGTCTGAGGAGGGTGTAAAGCACGGAGCATTTCTAGTGCCTTCTAAGGATAATGCATTTTAAAAGATCGACTTGGGTTTACCTGCAATGTGATTTGTTTAATTATTTAAAGCCTGTTAGCATATTTTCCTCAAGGGATGGAAACTCCTCAGCAAAAGGATCCTTACACCAGAACAGAGATTGCCATTGTACGGGGAAGGTCTGCGCTCACACACAGCCACCAGCACCGATCCAAATATGCTGTGCAAACATCCACCTTCCCAGGTCCAGAGAATGCTTCATTCCAGCCTCTTCTTCACACCTGCAAGTCACCACTCACTAAAGGGCGCTTTGTGGGGCAGCTAGGGTTGTAAGGGGTAGGTACCTGATATGAAGAAGGCTTGGAAAGTCAGTTCTCAACCTCAGCCTTTTCTAAGCCTGTGCTTGGCTGGGTATGTCTGCATGGTGCAAGGTGGGATTATATTAAGATAGACAGAGAAGTACACCTGGGATTCTTGTTGATGTCCAAGGAGGAGCTTTCTGGTTCGGGAGTCTCATCTCCACATGACTGCACAGTGCAGGACTGTATGAGAGGGTGCAGAGCAGGTTTGGGAGCAAATGGCCCCACCACAGGGCTAGATTAACTGGATCCCAGGTGCTCTTACTTGGTCTGGAAACAGTTTCTTGCTCAGTTTTGCTAAGCCTGCTGTGACAAATGGCACGTGCAAAGCTGACTCCACTCTGCTGAAATCCCAAGGCATGGTGCCTCTCTCTTCTTCATTGCTCCCCACCTTTAAATGCCAGCTTGGAAGCCCTGCCTCCTCTATGCTACCTAGAAGTCTGACCTGTAACCTCCCACTTAAGAGGGAAAAAACTCTCAATTGTGCTCAACTTTGAGAGAAATCACCGTGTGATGTGTGTGGTACTGGACAGGGTAAAGTGGTGAGGCAAAGCTTCTCCTCAGCATCACTGTCATACCAGGAAGGTGTTACACAGCAGACAAGCTGTGCCAGCACCTCCTTTCGCCTCCTTCTGTTGCACTGAGTGACGGGTGCTGACAGAGGTGCCCTCCTGCCTGTGGAACAGTCTGGAAACATTTTGGACATGGTATGAGAGCGCACTAAGGCTTTCCTGTCCTCAGCATGGTTCATGTCAGCTTCTCCATGAGGGATCTCTATGGATAAGGGAAGAGATGCCAGCTGTCTGGCTGCTCAGAAATTTGGAGAGTAAGGGGGACCTTGTTTTCCTCAGCTGGGACTGCACATGGCACCCAGTTTTCCCAGCAATGCATGGTGCAGCAGGCACTGATGAACCTGGGTATTGGAGCTGGCACCACGTTGCCTTGTGTGTGCTGGAGGCTGCAGCACTGATTTCTTTCACTGCAGCACAAATTGCAGGGATAGCTCTTAGATTTGCTCTGACATTGTAATGGGGGACCCCAGAGACTGAGCACTGTTTACACTGGCAAGGCCTGACGTCCTCGTGGCATTTGAGCTGGGTCACCGCAGATTCAAATTGTTGTTGATTTTTATTTTGTATTTACCCAGGAAATCTGGACTCAAGGCTCAACTGGGGCATGGTGAATGGTTTCCACGAGGTGCATCCTTCAGCCAGTTTTACAGCTGAGTTGGCTGAGGTGCAAAGAGGTCAAGATCCCTCAGTGAAACACACCAAACAGGAGGCTCATTAAGGGCTGAACTCGAGACCCATGTTCCCAGTCCTCTGCTCTAATCACCATGCGAGACATGGGAGAGCCTCATGGGGCTGATGCTGATGAAAGAAGAGTCAACAGCTTTATTTTGCAGCTTTATTAGCAAAACGATGTAAAGCCAACGTGCCTGACTCTATTATTGAACCAGTAATCTCCATGTGCTTACATCCAGAGCTTCCCAGCCGTTTAACTAGGAGTCTGAACAATAAAATATGCTTGGTCTGAAATGGCTAAAGCAGAGGCAAAGCAGGAGGTAAGCTGTCTAATTGGAGAAGTTGCAGCAGGATTCTCACCCCAGGGGTCTGTCCCTTGGGATTAATGGTTTGCTGACATCTGGGTTGTGTGGCACTGCTGCCTTGCCCTGGGTCTCACCAGGGCTGATGGCAGGGAGCCAAAAAACAAAAAAAATAACTCCCCAAACTCTTACAACAGGGCAGATGAAGATTTTTATGCTGTCAATGTGGACGCTGTTGGGAGAAATAAACTGGCAGTTTCTATCCTGAGACGTACGGTTGTGGCTTCTCTTGGCTTGCAAAGCCACCTAAGAGAGAGCAGGAACAGGGAAATACAGTTTCTTCTCCTGATACCAGGCTGTCTCTGTTGGGATAGCTGCACAGTCTTGTCCCATCCAGTTTTAAAGCCCTGAGAGTCTTACCTCTGGTGCTCTTCTGAGGGATCTGGACAGGCTGGATCGATGAGCCAAGACCACTTGTATGAAGTACAGCAAGGCCAAGTGCCAGGTCCTGCCCTTGGGTCACAATGACCCCCAGCAGCCCTGCAGGCTGGGGACAGAGTGACTGGAAAACTGGCTGGTGGAAAAGGACCTGAAGGTGCTGGTCAACAGCGGCTGAACATGAGCCAGCTGTGCCCAGGGGGCCAAAAATGTCAATGGCATCCTGGCCTGGATCAGAAATAATGTGGCCAGCAGGACCAGGGCAGTTTTTGCCCCCAGTAGTTGGCACTGGTGAGGCCACACCTCAAATCCTGTGTCCAGTTCTGGGCCCCACAGTACAAGAAAGACATTGAGGGGCTGGAGCGAGTCCAGAGAAGGGCAGCGGAGCTGGGGTGTGGGGTCCAGAGCACAAGGCTTACAAGGAGGGTCTGAAGGGGCTGGTGTTGTTTAGCCTGGAGAAGAGGAGGCTCAGGGGAGACCTTGCCACTTTCTACAACTCCCTGAAAGGAGATTGCAGCGATGTGGGAGATGATCTCCTTTCCAAAGTAAAAAGAAAAAGGACAAGGGGAAATGGCTTCAAGCTGTTCCAGGAGAGGTTTCGATTGGGTATTAGGAAAAATGGGTTCACAGAAAGGCTTGTCAAACATGGAAAAAGCTGCCTCAGCAGCCTCTGGAGGAATTTAAAGACATCCATATGTGGCACTTAGGGACACGGCTTAATGGTGCACTTGGCAGTGCTGAGTTGAGTGTTGGACTTGATGATCTTAAAGGTCTTTCCAACCTAAATGATTCTATGATTCTATGTCAGCTACTCAGGATGATGCCTTCACGGCAAATGCATGGGCGCCTGTTGCACATGGCATCCTCTCCTGGCTTGGCAAAGTGGTCCCAAGTCCATCTCTATCCAGGCCTGCACCTGTTTGTGGCATACCAGGGTCTCAGGCTTCTGTCTGCAGCCCTTCTCAGCTGAGCCCTGGGCCTCTACAAAGACAGATTCCTTTTCCCTAGATAGGGTGCCTGAACTAGTTAAGAGAAAAAGGTAGCAGCTAGAAGTTGGAGGAATTGCCATTTAGAGACACCCATTTCTTTCCCTGCTGTGAATGAGACACTGCTGGTTACTGGCTCAGATGCAGACCTTTGGGGGGCCACCAAACAGGTGAGACGTGTCCCACTACCAGCCAGCTGTCCCCTGTCTCTCCCTCTAGGAGTCTTTCCAGATGAAGCCAAGTCACTGGTCCAGCTCCCGACCTCCTGCTTCTCTTTCTCCTGTGATCCCCATTGGAACCATCTATTGATGCTGATGAAAAACTGAGAACGGAGAAATAAAAAAACATTGAAAGAGTATCCAAATGTGCTACAGTTCAGGGACTGAATCAGTCACATAAGCTAAGGACACCTTGGGAGGGCCATCACTCCAGGTCAGCTACTCCACACCACAATGCAGTGTGGCACACAAGCTCAGAGCTCACTGTAAATCCAACTAAAGTACTCAGCCTGTTTTGAAATCCACCCACATCCTTGCTTTTCACAACCTCGGGAAGAAAATGGCAAATTAATCCTTTTTTAAAAAGGATGAGTCGGTTCCTTGTCATTCTCTGCGTGGCTCAGGATATGATAGTTTCTGCTGCATAAATACAGATTGTTTCTTTTCACAACTTCCCTTTCATCAGACTGATAGGAAGGCCTGGAGGTTGTTAAAAAATGTGAAAGAAACTTGCTTCCCAATTAAGGTCAACCTCTTTTATCAGAGTCTTTGCATATAAACCTCACTTTCATAAGGATTTCTGTAAACTCCATCCCCAGCTCTGACAAACTGGGAGATGCCGAAATCTCTGAAGGAGCCGGAGAAGAGGCTGCCTTCTTTCCCGGCTCACAGCGCAAAGCAGGGATCTGATCTGTCATGATGACTGAGAACATGTCACAACAATCTGTTTGTGTTCTTTAGGAAAGAAAAACATCTTTCTCTCCCCAAGCTGTAAGCTAATTTGGAGATTTTGCAAGCTGACATGCAAC
Organism: Catharus ustulatus; assembly: GCF_009819885.2. Taxonomy (NCBI): domain Eukaryota; kingdom Metazoa; phylum Chordata; class Aves; order Passeriformes; family Turdidae; genus Catharus; species Catharus ustulatus. The sequence continues at coordinate 62,140,432 of NC_046222.1, forward strand.
CTGATTAAAATGACCTCAGGCCAACAATTTTTCTTAGGCAGCTCCACAATTAAAGTCTAGACCTATCTGTAGCTGAGTGATTTTTCTTCCCCTTCAAATCCCTTTTAGGGAGAAGAGTTCTGTGTTTTTATTTTTAAATCTACATATTTGGAATTTTTCTTTTACACTTTGCTTCTACTGTACCAGAATGTGCTAAGGGGATCTATATTTTTTCACATTTGAGCAGATGAAACTTGTACACAGAAGCCCCAGTTTCTTGCCTGCTGGAAAAATATACTGAATTTTGGAGGAAATAATACATGAATAAACTCGAGGACTCTAAGAAATACCCAAGGCACTTAGTGGCCTACATAAATCTGCCCTCTAAGGTAAAAATTTTGTGCCCTCAATTTTCCAAAGTCAGTGGATATTTTTGTAATGACCATCGCACTTCTACTCAAATCACTTTTGTGCTTTTCACAATTAATTAAGCAGTGGGATCAGCTTATTAATCTGCTGAATTTTTGTGAGGCCAGAGATTTGTCAGGCAGCAAGCAATGGAAAATAAATGGGCGCCTCCTGGCTGGACATTTTTCAGATAATGAGTAACCCCTAAACTTAATTCAGTGGTCTGGGGAGATTTGGTGATTTGTGCATGAATGTTTTAATGCCCATTTCTTTAAAAAAATCACTAGTCACTCGTCATTGGTCATTCATTGGAAGTAAATTCAGGAGAGATTTTTCTTCCCCTTTGCTGATTTGGCTCAGCCTGGATCATCATCTGGTTTCGAGCTTGTCAGCTGGCTAAAGTGATTGACAACTTGTGTTTTGCTAATGCTCTTCACAGAGTAATGAGATCCCCTAAAGGGTTTTACTTCTGAATTCAAATTATATACTTTTGAATTACCAAGTAAACTAGAGTGACTTGCAGACTAACTTTTTAGCATCACCGAAATACCCATGGTTATTTGACACTAGTTCCAGGCCCCTGAGCTGGGATGGAAGCTTTCCTGGGTGCAAGGGTGGGGTGGTGACAGGGGATACCGGTGGCTTTACCCTGGGGACCCACCGTGGGTCATTGCGTGCCTGTCCCCAGCCCAGGCAGCTCCCTGCCTTGTGTTTCTCTGGCTGCTGGGGGGAGTTGAACACATGGGCTTTTCTCACCTGATTGCACCACCCTGCCTTGGCTTTAGCTCTTACAAGACTTCTTTTCTCGGATTACTTCGGGAGGAATTTGCCTCCTGGCCCATTTCTTTCTGCAGACACTGCTCCAGCTCAGAGGTGGAAACTTCCCCTGAGGAGGTGTAGGAGATGTCTCCTGGGAGCACAAACCCTAGGAAAGTCAGATGGAGACTGTCTGACTGCTCCCAGCCAGGCTGAGCAACCCTCCCTGCTCTTTCCCATGCCTCAGGAGAGTCCCTGTTCTGCCCTGCCATGGTCTGCTTTCCCTACTTCTCACAGAGCCTCATGTCCCAGTCCCAGTCCCGAGGGGGAGTTGACAGAGCGCAGACAGCTGGCATCTGTTTGGGGAATAATAGTGTCTTTGGTGAATTCACACAGAGGGAGAAGGACACACTCCCTGACCCAGCTTGCTCCCAGGACACCGACCATGCAGCAGCTGGGTCAGAAGCTTTCTAGAAATCATAGAATCATAAAATGGTTGGGGTCAGAAGGGACTTTAAAGATCGTCCGGTTCCAACTCCCTGCCATGAGAAGGAATACCTCCCTCTAGACCAGGTGGCTCAGAGCTCCATCCAACCTGGCCTGCTTCCCAGGATGGGGCATCTACGACCTCTATGGGCAACCTGTTCCAGTGCCTCACCACCCTCATTTCTTCCCAATGTATCATCTGTACCCAGCCTCTGTCAGTTCAAAGCCATTCCCACTGGCGCTGACGCTACACGTCCTTGTCAGGAGCCCTCCCCAGCTCTCCTGCAGTCCCTTTAGAAGGGCTGTAAGGGGCTACAAGAAGGTCGCCCTAGAGCTGTCTGTGGCCCAGGCTGAGCAGGCCCAGGCTGAGCAGGCCCAGGCTGAGCAGGCCCGGCTCCCCGCTCCGGCGCTCCCTCTGCAGCCCGGCCCCGCTGCAGTGCGTGCAGCGCCCCCGAGCCCAGGGCTGGCGTCCTGCCCCGCGCCGGGCTGGGAAACCCAGGGAAATAAGGAGCTCTGTCACCAGAGAGCTCCCGGCCGTACCGACAGCACCATTTCACACCTCCCGCTGCCTCTGGGCTGTCCGGGGGGGACGCGGGCGTGTCCCGGCCCCGCCGTCCCGCGCTTCCCCACACGGCCCCAGCGGCGGGGCCGGGCCCGCACCGCCCCCTGGCGGCCTCAGGCGCCGCATCCCCCCGATCCCGCCGGGACACGCCGAGCGGGCTCTGGAACAGAGCAAACCCCTCTGGAAGGTGCTGTTCACCCCGCTGGATGGGGTGGATGGGGCGGACGCCCCCGGGCCACAAAGGCGCTCTGGGCCGCCGATGGCTTGGCGGGGCTCCGTGCGGGGCTGCAGCCGCTGCGGCCGGCGCAGGTTCCCTCGCTATCGCATCCTGCATCTTCTCCCTTCCAGCCCCGTTCCGTTCGCGCCTCACACTTCTGATTGTCTTGGATTAAACATTACCAGAGGAAATAATACTAATAGCCTTTCACAGCGAAGAAATCAACTTCTAAGGCATTTGTTATGGAAAGGATTATAATAAATTAAATGCTTAAACTAGCACTATGCAAGCATTTTTGTCTTGGATCAAAATGTTTGCACTGGCTGTTTAAACATTTAATTTATTATAATGAGAAATATCATTGTAAAAATAAGCATGTTAATTAAACCTGAGTTTTGCAAATGTGAGTCATCCCATGTGGACACAGTATAATGAATATAGACAGGTAGAGTCTGCATGCCCTTTTTTTTCTCATTAAGAAAATTAACATTTACATCTTTAAACCCTGCAGCTATTAGTTATTTTTAATGAAATGTGTTGCCATTTCAAAGTTAAGCTCTTATACGATGCTACCAGATATTGCTAGGTCAGGGAAGAACTTTGCAAATTAAGTTGCAGAGAAGTTGTTTACCGCAGATAATTGATTAAAGTTGTTACATGGATAATCAATTTTCGCAGTTAAACAAATAAAAATAAATAACTTCTAAGAAAACCCAGGTCATGCCAGGGTGGTAAAACAAAGCAGTACCCCGGCCATCCTGGGGCCCAAAGGAGCCATGAATTTGGAAGCAACAGACTGAACTTCTTTGTTATCAGCTGACAGGGGACTGAGGGACTGTGGGGACTTTTACAAAGGCGATTTGGACAGTGATGGCTTGCTGCTGGTGTGGGTGAGAGAGGATGGAGGCAAGACTCTCTCTTTCAAGTGAAGTGACTGGAAGAAATTTTTTCTACCTTCTCATGCCACTGGTCTCTGGTGCATCCATCTGGTCTTGTCCTGGATTCATTGCATGTGTCAGGTTGTATGCTGATATGTAAACAAAACGCACTTGGATTTATTCCCAGCTCTCTCACAGATATGTGGCATAGCCTTGAACATGTTCCTTTACCTCCTAGAGGTTCATAAAATGTTCTCAGCTACAGCCTTGCAAAGGATATAGGTAGTGTTACTCTATTTTAATTAACATCCTGCCAAACTGTGCATTCAGAAGTATCTCGAGTCTCTTGTTATTGTAGATTACTCCAACAGCCAAAGGCCACAGCAGGCTGCCAGCCCTGGATGGATCCCGTTTCTGAAGTGATCCAGCTGCCGAGGGAGGGAGGAGGAAAGTCTTTGGCACAGAAGCAAAATTGAACTCTGGGGAGGGAGGAGACCTTGGTGAATTCTTTTCTAGGAGCAGCAGAGAGCTGGGGATGGAATGCTCTCACTTAGGGGTCACACCCCAAATACACTTGTATGCTGTCATCCCACATGCAGAGATTCAGGTTGGAAATTTGTAGACAAAAGCAATATTAAGATTTTGGGTTGCAGAGGTGCTATTTTCTAGCTAGTTGTCCACTGAACCTGCTCTTAGTGTCTGCTGGAGGACTTTTGGAAAGTCAAGGTTCTTGAATTTCTTCCAAGTCCAGTGGATATGTTTTGCATGGAAAAAGAGGATGAATTAACCTGAGGATCCTCTGTACATAATGAAATTGCTTATTTAACTGGGGATCATCCTCTCAAACCTTAGTGTGTTTGCAGCCTCTAGATGGCTTAGTCCCTCATCATGTGGTCCCTCTCTCCTGTCTTCCCAAACTACCTGCTTTTTTTGTCTTATCACTGTGAGTGAGAGTTTTCCAAGTGAAGGAGGAAGTTGTTGCCCTTTCTTCTTCTTTTCATGTCTCTCTGTCCCTCTGAGCTCTCTATCATCATGGCCTCTGCTAATATCCCGCAAAACTCCCCCCTTCTTGCAGGAGCGAATTTAAGTTATCCCAAAGCTATCTTGCTTTAACCAAAAAGGAGTATTTGTACACAGGGCATGAACTGTGGAAAAAAAGGAGAACTTGTCTGCAGGGACCTTTGGGCTGCTTGCTCTTCAGTGAGTTAGCCCATCCTGAGGGGATGGAGCACACGGCTGGGGTACAGTGACCATCCTCAGAGCAGCCAACCCAGACAGGGCCAGGACTCGTCACCCTGGCAGAAGGCTGCAGGCAGCAATCAGGGGGGGTGAAAGGTCCTGGGAGCTGGGCTGCGAAGATGGGGCTGCCTAGCAGACATCTGCAGGGACAAATGTAATTCTTGTCACCCAGCACTGGGCCATCCACTTAGGAGAATGGGTAGGAGGCAGCCTCTATTTCTGGCCTCCAGCACGTTCCTCTGACATCAGTTAAGGCAAAGGTGCACAACTTGGAACAGTTTTCAGATCTGAAAGATGAAGTTGCCACAAGTACCTCTGCATTCTTCAGCAGCGTTTGACTATAGCACCACACAGGATTGCTTCCTTACCTCAGATGTGGGGCTGGTGCATTCTCCTTACTCAAAATGTACGCTTTAGGCAGCCATCCATTTAGCCAGCCAGCCATCCACTGCAGCAGGAGCTGACAGGCAAGTGGGGTTTGCCTGCTGCAGGCTGAGTGCTCGTGCCCGTGACCCTGAGGATTCTAACGCCCACTCAAAAACAATCAATATTTATCAACGAAATGAACTCACTGGCTTCTCACACCCAGGCTAAGTAATTGCTTTTCTCAGCTTGGTGGCCATCTGCTTCCTTTCCATGGGGATCATGGGCAGGAATATGAAACCAGCTTTGTGTGTGGAGGGATCTGTATCACTGCTGAGGGGGAAACCCAACTCCAAGGAGCTTCTCCTAACCATCCATTTAGATAAGGAATACTTGAAGGCCTTGGTGTATATGGTGGGAAGTAACACTTCAGTTACTAGTCTGCATTCTTCAACCCAAATTGGGGCTTAGGTGACAGCTGAAGAGTCAGTGGGCATTACCACTAGCGATGTTAAGTTTTCAAATTATCCAGAAGGCAATGCTTTCTCCTTGACCCACCTTGAAATCAATTAGAAACCTCCAGAGGTTTTACATTACATATAGGCTGATCTACTTTGTTGGCTGCTGGTCAAAAACACAGTCCTATCTTCTTTCCAGGCCCTGGGGCCCTCTTCTCTCTCTGCCCCCTTCCTAACATTTTCTTGACATCCGGATGAGCTAAATGTGGAGCAATCTACCTGATTTTGTTACTTTAATACATCTGTCCATGAGCAGATGCCTTTCCTGGATGGTGCTGCCAAAGGAGTCAGGGGAAAATGAAGCTGGAGCTGGAGAGGATGTACCATCCCCTTAGATGACAGTGCACTCATCTGAATTTCTATATCCACAAGGTCTGTGCCTGAGTTTAGGGCAGGTGCTTAGTCTGCTGTCATTTACAATGGTGAAGTAGTCAACAAAGTTATGGGAGGCTAGAGAGAAATTGTGAAAAGAGAATGCAGGTGTCTACTGTGGGATGTCAGCCCTCCGAGACCCCCGTGACCAGCCCTCCTTGTCTGCCACAGGAGTGCAGATTCCTGTCAGTCACGTAGACCTTACACATTGGCCACAGAAGCCACATCTGTCTGAATCTTCATCTAAACCCCACCTGCCTTCAGGGTCTGGTCCAGGCAGCATTTTCTGACACATTTTCAACACATCTTGCATGTGTTGAGGACACAGGATTAAGCCCCCAACCCCAGAGGTCACAGCCATGTCCACTTACAAGTGTGAGTGCTGCCACCCTGTTTTAGGAGGAGTCCTGCACCTACGGCATGCACTGCAGGAACCAGAATCAGGCACCTCAGTGGTGTTTGACTCCATTACACATCTCAATTCATAAAGCATTCTTGAAGGCATTAAAGTGGCACAAGACAGAAGAGCTGGTCAGTGGGAATTTGACTAATTTTTAGGCTGAAGAGAAGGCATCCTTGGGATCTCATCTCCTTGATGTGTGTGGTGGATAGCACCCAGACCAAGGTAGCACCTTGGTCAGCAGACTCCCTCCCCATTTCTCACTCACTCCCTGTCCTCAGTAGATAAAAAATCAGATGAAAAATAGCTCATGGGTCAAGATAGATACAGAGAGATCACTGACCAATTACTGTCATAGATGAAACAGACTTGACTTTGGAAAAATTAATTTCAATTATTGAGAGTTAAAACAGATTTGGAGGCTTGCCCAGGGTCTCTAGGGTGTCAGATGCAAGCCCATGACATTCTGCAAGTCCCAGAATATCACTGGGTCACTCAGGAGACATATTGCAGTTATGCCTTAATGGTTGTGAAGGTACACCTGGAAAAGAGCCTGTGGGAATTACCCACTTTTATGTTTCATGTCCTAAAAGTGCCTGTGTCTCCCAGAGCTCAGTGTCAGTGCTTCTGTGATGTCCTGCTGCTGTATCCAGTTTGGGCCATGGAATTAATGCTGGCTCAGTGAAGGAGTGCTGTCTCCAGTCCTGTGTCTTGGCACCCTGTCCTCACCTCTGCCCTCTGAGCCAGAGAAGGGCAGGGAGGAGAAGGTAGCTCTTTGTGAGCAAGAGGTTCTGGGGTCATACAGTCTCATCGTGCAGCATAGGGCTGATGTCACATTGTGCTTGGCATAATGGAATTTAACTGATAGAACTGCTGAATTAACTTCTGAAGTATGTTAGCAAAAATCTCAGTTACTATAATCAAAAACTAAAAGAAAAAAAACTAGGACATACCACAGTGAAATAGCATCAATGGAGCAAATGTTTGATCCAAGGGACTTAGCCCAGGAGCTAAGCCTTGGGCTCTCCTCTGCACTCAGCTGCACTTTGGGTGGTGTGTGCTTTTATCTGATGGAGCTTGGAGACTTCTCTCACCTAATTTTAGTCATCTAAAAGTTACAGGAGTCTAGACTGCTGCCCCTTGCCCTTACAAGAAAAGGGGAGATCAGAAGCTTCAGTGATGCACCTTGAACAGTCCCCATTGCCTGGCCAGGCCAAGATGAGAAGGTCTCAGAAGTCTGTATCTTTCCACTAACCAGAGAGTCCCTGTAAAATGATGGGCTCAGATTTAAATACTAAGTCGTATTTAATACTAAAATCCCACATTTTATGGCATGTGGGATGCCAGAACAGATGGATCCCATACCCCAATAAGACTGTAGTTGCTTGCTGCTGAAAACTGTTTTGGGAACAGAAACAGGTGACTTTATTTTCCTATCTTTTCAAGATTGCCTTGCATTGGGGTGGCCCAAACTCCTGATCAGGCAGTGAAGAGCATCAATCCACTCACAGAAGGGCACAAGCTCTGTTGCAGGAAATACATGAATTTGATGCCAAAACCCAGTGGAATGAACCCTCCTTTTTCTGTGACTACCTCCTGTTGGCCCTTCCAGGGGACCTTAGGAACTTGTGTGAAGGTGTTTGGATATGTAACCCAGGCTTTTGAACTAGATGAGGAAGAAACAGCTTATCAGACAGCCCTGCTTTTTTTGACAGAGAGCCTTTCCCTCCCTGAGTTCAGTTATGACTAATTACTTCCCATGCAGGCGTTGCTGCTCTGCATCACTGGTGATTAGCCAGAAGGGAGGCTAACAGCTTTCCTTCTCAGCACCCATCCTTCAGCCACAACTTCAGCTCTAAATTTAACCAAAATGACCCTCTAAGTTCATTAGATGCATCATGATTTTTACTACTTTAGAGGAATCACCAGAAATGCTCACCTGTTTTCCTGACTGTAGGAGATGTATCACTAACATAGCTTCCCAATTAACACTTGCATCAGCCTGATTTAAATTCCCTTCAAGTGCAATCTCTGAAACTCTTGGCCTATCACAAATCCTCCCACCATGGCTTTTATGAAGCCCCAGTTAAAACTCAGACCCCGTGTGCATAAATCTTGATTGGATTTTGCCACTCTTGCTACATGGGCTTGAGAAAGCTGGAAGTTAGGGGAGAAAGGGGATTTTTGTTGGTTAAGGAACATACAGGTGAGATATTTTCTACTTCTATTTTGAGACACAAAGCCAAATAGAGCCTCGTTTAGATCTCTAAGGTTTTATATTTCCTTGGTGAGTCATATTCTATATATATGTACAATACTAATTAGATAAATAGTTAAAGGATTCATGATAAAACCTCGAAGCTTTGCCATGTACAGATTTTTTGATTATTGATTCGTACAAAATGTGAAATTATATAGTCCACATAAGGAGCAGTTCTCCCTTTTGGAAAACTTCAATCAAATATTAAAACTTCAGTCAAAGTATTACTTCTGATGTAAGCATTTTTTTGAACACAGGTCATGCTTCAGTTTGTTTCATTAAATGCTATTCTACACCTGATTTCAGCAGAAGGATTTGAGATCTGTTTTTAGCTTGAAACCCCCATAGGAAGGAATTTCAAAGCTCCATATGATTTTTTTTCCCCAGGACAGTCATTTCAGGGAGGCAAGAAATATGTATAATAGAAAATGTTAATATAACCAATGTTTTTAATTCTTGTTTTATGCACCTTTCCCTTGAAGTATAAATTTACGTACACAAACACAAGCTACCGTCCTTTAGTAAAGCTGCCTCAACAAGGGGTAAACACTTGAGCACACACCCATAGAGCCTGACTCAATGTCTCAGCCAGAACAGAAAGCAAAGTGCTCGGGTGGCTGCTGATGCAAAGACATCGGCACAGCACGAACATTTCCTCTGATGAACAGAGCTTCACTTGCTTCACTAAAATTACACCGCTGCCTGCCTGTGAAGGATCGAGCTGGAAAAGCTCAGACCAGGCAGTGACAAGCAAAGGCTGGCTCTGTCATCCAAGCCTCCCTCCCACCCAGCATTAAAATCTTTAGAGCTAAACCTCCAGAGGTATTGCCAGAGCCCAATGATGGGCAAGACTAAAAGTAGGTCCTTCCCACTGCATTTCCCAGCACAAAATACTTTTGCTGACCTGTGAAGACCTCTATGCTCTGAAGCATGAAATCCACGAACAGAACCCTCTGAACATCACAAAACCTTTATTAGTGTTTATCAGTGATACAGATTACAGGAACCAAAGGCAATTAAATAACACTTAAGTTGACCACAGACTCAAGAAATACAAGTCACATTTGGCAAGGCAAACTTCTCAGTACACTGGGTTGCTTAGGTTATTATTACACTGTGAAAGAGGAATTTCCCTTACAAGATTCTACATATTCAGGATATTATTATTGTTATTACTGTGTCTTTCAGACAGCTCCTTTGGCAAGAATTCCCATTTTTAAGTATTTATTATATAAAAATATAACAAATTTTCATTATGTACAAACATTACATTACACAATGTACAGGTTAAAAACACTACAAAAAATGGCAGGCCATGGGTAAACCAAAAGCAAAAGAAAAAACTCCAATGTAGAAAACACAAAAAGAAATTTAAATACTGCACATTTCATGAAAATTACATTAACTACAAACAATTTTTTTTGTTTGCAAATATCAAACAGTACTGATCTGATTGGAAATCTTTCCCAAACGACTTCATTTTTAAGGCACATCTTGCATATTTACACATACGACACTGGATCTGGTCAATAACTTAAAGGCTCTCGGGAGTGACCTAGTTGTGTGCGCAGGGAGGGGTGCACTTGAGGGGGAGCACGCTGGGCTACGCCTTCTCAGTCGTCTCAGTCTGGGGGCCCAGGTATCTAGTTGAGGGGGCTGGGAAGAGGGGCACCCCTATCTCCTGAAGGTCAGGGAGCCGTGCGGGGCGCGGCGGGGAGAGGAGCGTGATCGTCCGGTCAAAGTCCCTGTGCAGCACCTTCTCATAGACGCTCTGAAGCCCAACTGTTTTGGGCAGCTGGGCTTGATAAAAGTTGTCCCTGCGAAGGGGATCTCTGGGCAAGGACGTGCTCTTGCAGAAGGTGGAGAGAGGTGCTGAAGGATGTGGAGAGGGGTGAGGGTTGGCTCGGCCACAGGAGGGGCTCCAGCAGCGGTCGGAGTGCCCCAGGATCTTGCATTCAGCTGTGCATGCCCACAGACCTAGAGAGAGATGGGGAGGAGAAACCTGTCATTACTGCAGGAATAAATCCACAGCGTTCACAATCCTCAGAGTTACCAGTCACAGGATGATTCACTGCACTGACGGTAGGAGTGGGGAGGTGATGCTTTGCAGCACAACAAAAAACCATGCTTGGTTAGGTAATGTTTTGTTAGGGACACTCCTTGCAATTCTAACTTTAAGGGAACCTTTTTCTGGAGGAAAATCGAACCCTACAGCACTTCCAGCATATGCTAATTTGTGCTGGGCTCTCAGCACAGAGAAGATCCAACATCTAACAGCCCACTACAAGGTGATGGGCAGTTTGGGGCATGCAATGTCTGGCTTCTCCTTCCAGCTGCTCTGCCTGATCACTGTGCCCCATGGATGGGTCCCTTCATCCACCTCCCCACCCACCCATCTTTCTGTCTGAGGTCCAGTGGGGAGCAGAGGCAGAGCCCTTACCATTCTGCATGTGTGTGATGAGATCTTTCTTCAGGGCATCTCCACTGATATCCGAGTCGCTGTCATTAAAATCACTGTCACCTTTGCCGCTGTCTTTGCCACTGAACTTCTCTGCCTCCCGGCCAGAGATGGTGTTGAAGGAGTGTCCCTTCCAAATAGCCACAGGGGGAGCAGGCTCCTTGTTGTAGCTCGGAGTGGCAGCAAAACCCTGCTGGTGGGGAGGAAAATCAAAGGAGACATGAGAGAGGGGAGTGGTGAAAGATAAACCAACATTAACTACACCTCTGCAATTCACATCCTCCAAGACATGCCCCACTTCCCTGTGGTGGGACCTTACCTCCCCACTCTGTCCCCTCAGCCTCTTCTGACCCTCATAGAGGCAAGTGCTGTCACTGCCGCTCTCAGTGGTGGAGATCTCTTCAGCAGCTGGAGAGGGGTCGGAGCTGGTGAAAGGGGTTTTGCTTGGAAAGGTTCGTACCTCAAACATGTTCCCCCTCTGGCTGCCCTCCTCCTGATGGCCCTTCTCCAGATGGGAAATGTCTATTTGGTCCTTCAAGGCAGCATTGTTTTTGATGTTCCCCTTCTTGCGCCTGTTGCAGGTGGTGGCGATGGTGATTATAGCCACCAAGAGGAGGGTGCAGCTGCCTGCCAGGACAATGATCACAATCAGAGGGATGTCCCACTGCAAAGCCTTTCCTTCCCAGGAGCTGGGTTTGGCTATGTCTTGGATACTGGACGGAGCAGTGGCAGTCACTAGGAAGTTGACTGTGGCAGTTGTGGCCAGGGGAGGTCTGCCATTGTCTGTCACAGTGAGGACGACCTTGAATAGCTGACCCAGCTCTTCAGAGAGGTCACCCCTCAGCACAATGTCCCCAGTACTTGGGTTGATGGTGAAAAGGTCCTGCTGGGACTCTTCCAGGAAGGCAAAGGTGAGCTCGGCATTGGCCCCATCATCTGCATCTCGAGCTTTGATTTGGGCCACCAGGGAATCACGGGAGGTCTTGCTGGACACACCGATTTCCACAGTCCCATTGGTGAGCACTGGGTGGACGATGATGGGAGGGTTGTCGTTCTGGTCCACCATTCTCACTTTGACAACGGTGCTGCTGGAGAGCTGCGGGGAGCCACCATCAGTGGCCTGGATCCTCAGGTCCAATTGCTTGAGGATCTCGTAGTTGAATGTCCTGAGGGCATAGATGGCCCCGGTGGCAGGGTCCACCGAGACGTAGGTGGAGATGGGGGCCCCCATGACCTGCGTCTCCAGGAGCCGGTAGGTGACCTTACCGTTGTGGCCAAGATCAGGGTCACGAGCCACCACTGTGGTGATATAGGCACCTGGAGGGTTGTTCTCTGGTACAGCCACCTCGTAGAGGGGCTTGGCGAAGAGCGGCGCGTTGTCGTTCTCATCGCTCACCCGCACCGTGTACTGGCGCACGGTCTTGAAGGGCGGCGAGCCCAGGTCCTCAGCCACCACGGTGAGGTTGTACTCAGGGATGCGCTCGCGGTCCAGCGCTGCCGTGGTGATGATCATGTAGCTGTCCTCGTAGGCTCGCTGCAGGGCGAAGTGGTCATGGCCACGGAGGCTGCAGCGCACCTGCCCATTGGCGCCTGAGTCACGGTCTGTGGCACTGACGAGGGCCACGAAGCTCTCAGTGGCTGCCGCCTCACTGACGTAGGCCACGCCGGCAGCACTAGCAGCACCACGGAGGGCACTGATGCTGATGCGCGGAGCGTTGTCATTGACGTCGGTGAGGCGGACGACGACAGTGCAGGTGGCAGCACGGGGGCTGGCACCGCGGTCCTGGGCACGCACGTCCAGCTCGTAGGTGCGGGTGCGCTCGTAGTCCACAGCAGCCTCCAGTGTGAGGTGGCCCGAGCGCGGGTCGAGGCGGAAGAGCCGCCGTGCCTCAGGGGGCACCTGGCTGCTGAAGGCATAGACCACCTCACCGTTGGGGCCCTCATCAGGGTCAGCAGCATCCAGATCAAGCAGCAGGGAGCCGGGCGGTGCATCCTCGGGCAACTCCACCGTGACTGAGCTCTGGGCAAAGGTTGGACTGTTGTCATTGGCGTCGAGGACACGCACGTGCACGGTGGCTGTGCCTGAGCGTGCTGGACTGCCACCATCCTTGGCCACCAGCTCCAGGGTGTAGGAGGGCTGGCGCTCACGATCCAGTTCCTGGAGCAGCACCAGGTCGGCACAGCGTGCCCCATCTGCCCGTGTCTGTGCCTCCACACCAAAGTGGCTGTTGAGGGAGACCTGGAAGCTCTGAATAGAGTTGGAGCCCACATCCTCATCCACAGCCACCTCCAGCGGGAGACGAGTGCCGGGTGCAGCACTCTCTGACACCTCCAGCGCCATCTGGGCATGGGGGAAGCGCGGTGCATTGTCATTGATATCACGCACCTCCAGCTCCACGTGCACCAGGCGGTAGCGCTCCCGCCAGCAGCTCACCACGTCGAAGGCCAGGACACACTGGGGTGCTTGGCCGCACAGCCGCTCCCGGTCCAGCCCCGCCTCACCGATGCTCAGCTGCCCGTCCTCCTCCCGCACCCGCACCAGCGAACTGTTGCTGAACTGCCGCATCAGGCGAAAGCTCATCTCCCCCGGCGCCTTCACCGGCATCTCGTCGGCCAGAGTACCTATCACCGTGCCCGGCGCGCCCTCCTCGTCGGTGCGATACCTCACCGTCTTGCAGCGGGACAGGGCCAGCAGGCAGGCGGCGGCCAGCAGCCGCAGGGGGCTCATGGCAGCGGCGCGGGGCTCAGCCCGACGGCGCGGTGCGGGCTGTGCGCGGGGCCGGGCGCACTTCCCGGGATGGCTGCACCGCCGTCTGCGCCCCCCGCGCCGCCGCGCCGCCTTTCATAGACGGCGCTATGCAAATGAGCGGCGGCGGAGCCAATGGCAGGCGGCGCGGCGCGGGCGGCGGGCGGCCCCCGGCGCTCCCCGGGCCGGGCCGGGAGCGGGGTCGCGGGGCACTCGCCTTTGTTTTCTTTTAACTCTGCGGGGTCTGGGGCTTTCTTTTCTTTTTTCCTTTTTTTTTTCCGCCCCCCCCCTCTTCCCTCGCACCGTCGCAATTTCTTTCCCCCCATTTATTTATTTAATTCCAACCCCCCACCCTTTCCTCCCCCTCCCTTCTCTTCCTCTCTCTCCGGAGGCGCGGCAGCGGAGCTGGCGCGGGAACGCGGAGTGCGCTGCGCGGTGCGGTTTGTTAATCCCGCCAACAAGTCGGGACAGGTGCCGTGTCGCGGGATGCCGCGGCGTGCCGTGCCGAAGCATGTCGCGCCGTGTCGCGGCATGTCGCGCCGTGTCGTGGCATGTCGCACTGTGTCGCGGCGTGCCGCGGGCGCGGCCGGGGGCGCGGGGCGGGCGCGCATTAGCGGGGTGCGGGGGGGCGGCGGGGCGGCATTCAGCTGTGCCCGGAGTGGTGTGTCACTCGCGTGAGAGCCTGTGATCAGCGCCGTAAGTCGCCTTTCAGGAGGTGTCCCCGCATGCTTTAGTATGCATGTCACCGCCCGGGTTTCTTAAGCCTGGGGCACTAGCAGGCGAGGAGGAAAAAAAGAAAAAAAAAGTTCCAAATAGGATTTAGCATAAGCTTGAGGAGATTTGGAAAGGTTTCAAAGATCAGGCTGTATCAAAGGCTTATGAAGCCCTCGTTAGCTGTAGAAATATAATAGCATGGCAGGCTATCCCATTCGAGGAACCAATGTCTGTATTATTTCACTATGACAGGCTAAAGGGAGAGAAAGTTGAACAGTTTCCACAGAGGAGTTGGACTAAGTTGAATATAATGAGCAAACGCCACATGTATCCATTATGTCCCTCTATTCATTCCCAATCACTGCCATAACTCTTTGACTAAACGATGATGAGCGCTGAATTACACACAATGCCCTGCTCATATTAAAATACATTTAAGACCTATCCCTCCTGGTGCCCTGTTACGCCTATTCACAGGATTTTCTTTTTGTCCTAATAGGGCCTCTCTGGGAAGCAACACCAGTCTCGTTCCAGAAGAACAAAATAACAGCATGAGGCTGAAACCTGGCACGAACCGGGGGGAACGAAACCATCTGCCCCGCAAGGCACCGAGGCCCTGCGCGGAGCCCGCTGCAGCCTCCCAGCCCCGCAGCGCCTCAGCAGCCGTGGGGAGCGCGGCTGCCGGCCTTGGCCCGCGGGGAGAGACCTGACGGGGAGGGAGATGGGGGCCCTGAGGGGCAACTGCTTCTCCAGGAAACCTCATGCCTTCCCTCTTTCCTTTTTCCTCTTTTTCCTCTTTTTCCTCTTTTTCCTCTTTTTCCTTTCTTTTTTCCTTTCTCCTTTCCTTTCTCCTCTCCTCTCCTCTCCTCTCCTCTCCTCTCCTCTCCTCTCCTCTCCTCTCCTCTCCTCTCCTCTCCTCTCCTCTCCTCTCCTCTCCTCTCCTCTCCTCTCCTCTCCTCTCCTCTCCTCTCCTCTCCTCTCCTCTCCTCTCCTCTCCTCTCCTCTCCTCTCCTCTCCTCTCCTCTCCTCTCCTCTCCTCTCCTCTCCTCGTACCCAGGAGATGTATTTTAAAGGAAGAGTGTGACAAACAGAATGCAGTGCGGTTCAACGCCGCGCCGCTTTCCTTTGGACACCTGGGATAGCACCGCTCGGCTGGGCACACGGAGCGCTGTAGCATCCCGAGGGCTCCATCCCGAGGGCTCCGTCCCGGGGGCTCCATCCCGGGCTGCGTGCGGGGTGCGCGGGGCGCTGCGCGGGGCGGCACGCGAGCCGGGGGCGGCGGGCTGCCCGCAGCGCCGGCTTATGGAAATGGGATTTAAATCGCGCCTCGGCCCTGGCTGCGGGGGCGCGGGGAGGGGGGCACGCTCCGCCACCAACAAAAGCTCCTTGAACGCGCGGTTTCCATACGAACAAACCTCCGCGGAGCTTCTTTCGCCCGGGGAGCGCTCGGGCCGGGCCGTGCGGAGCCGGGCCGGGGTCCGCACCGGGTACAGGTCCGACTGCAGAGACTGGGACCGGGCTGCCTGGGAACGGGGCCGCAGGTCGGGAGCGGCCAGTGGGCAGCGGGGCGGCCCCTCGTGTGTAACAGGATTATCTTTGCCATTTCAAGTTCCATACACCATGTAATTTATTTTTAATTAGGATTAGATCGAGCAGGGAAGGAGAGCAGACCTTTCCCCCCACCTCCCCCTCCCCGCAAAGGCATGGCTATTCCACGAGGAGCTCTTATTCTTTACAAAAAAGCCAATCAATCGATAAAGCAGGACCTGTGTTCACCTCCCACGCACTTCGCAGGAGAAAAGGGTGAAAAGGGCTGTATTTTCAATGTGTGCTCAAGTATCTGAATCAGAAGGGGAGGCTTAGAAATCCTTCTCCTTTCCCATCCACTCGGCTCCGGTCTCACATGCTCTCTATCCAAACCCATTCTCAAGAGGGACACAGTGGGGTCTTGATCCTCATGCCCTTTTCTACTTTTTTTTTTGTTTGTTTTTGGTTTTTTGTTTGTTTGTGTGTGTGTTTTTGTTTTAAAGTTCAAATGCACTTTCTGCCTGCTTGGGCTATTCTTTTTCTGCTGTCATGATTTAAAAAACCCCCAAATGTATCAGTCTCTCTGCCTTCGCCCCAGTATAGTCCACCACAGAAATGTTCTGAAAGGCTAGTGAAGAATCCTGTTCTACAGCTCAAAATAAACATAGGGATCAGCTGCATTAAAAGCACTTCTTTGAAATATTGTGGTTAAACAGCCCAGATTGGTTGATTGCTCCATGCGGGGACATATGTTCTTGCAAACTGTGCGTATTGTTACTAATGGGGATTCTCACACCACAGCCTTTCCTTTGAATCTGAGGCACTGGTGGTTTCTCTGGAGCTGTTGCAAGGTTGTTTTAATAATTTACCAGCTCTCTTGCACTTAGCGTTGTTGCGGAGACTCAGAGCGTGCAAAGAAGGAGGTGTTTTGTGGTGTCCAGAGGTCTGATCTCTGCTGCCAAGCTCCTTTCTGTACCTCTTTAGACACAGATATCAAAGCTGCTCTGAGAGATGGATGCTGGGCAAAGGAAAAAGCAAGGCTTCCCCATGCACTTCTGTGAACCTGGGTTCTTGGGTAATGTGTTGCTCCCAAGGAGGGGGAGCACTCCTAGACCACCAGCCTGTTGCCAATATCTGTCAAGTAAGTGATCACCAGTAAATCACTCCAGGTCTCTCTTTTTCAGCTTTAAACTTACTTCTTTTTTCCTTCTGATTCAGCCCTTGGAAATAAAGTTTGTGGGTGCTTTTCCCTCTCCCCAGGTAGTTATTGCCTTACAAAGGGTGGCAAAACCCCAGTATCTCATGCTGGTCTTCACTCCTCCAGCTGAACAAGGACACTTTAATGCTTTTTCCCATCACTTACAGCACAGTAGGTTCACATATGTCTCGAGGTGTCAAGTGTTCCCAGTGCAACAGGGTAAGACTTCCCTCCTGTTAACAGGTGCCTGGGATCCTGCCAAGGCATCTCTGTTCATGGAGATAAGCTAGAAGGTCTTATGTTTTAGAGGTGTGAGAGAAGGTAAGTCTCCCACTGAAGTCCCATCTGTCTCAGGACCACATGTACCTTGAGGGACAGTGTCATGCAAGCACAGGGCAGTGTGCTTCCCTGTTCCCAGGAGATCTTAAGGGCATCAAGCCTTGGCTATTGAAAGTGCCTCTCTGGCTTTCTCAGCGTAGGCTGTATGGTGAGTGCATGTCCTGGGAGTGGTGAGGTGGGATCCCATTGCAGCACAAGCCCTAGGGTGCTATGACTGCCTCTCAGGAGAAGCCAGGCTACCTGAGCATGGTCTCCAGCTGGTCCTGCTCACCCACATACTGGAGGGTCTGTTTGACCCTTTCTCAAGACGTGAAGTTGAGGTGCAACATGTGCCCCCACCCCTCATCTCAGCTTGCAGAGTGGTGACGTGGCCCTCCCTCTCTGGAAACTCATCTCCATGCTCAGGCCCTGCCTCTTTCTTCTTGGGCATCCCCACGGCTTGGCTGCCTTGGAGTGATCTACAAAAACAAAGGAATTCCTTCTGCTTCAGGGCGTAAACAATCCCCCCTGTTTAATCATTTCTGCTGAAACTAAGGAAGTGTGGGTTAACCTGTCAAGCTCTGCCAGCCTGGGCTGACCAAAACCCCTGGAAAACAAAAGAGTGGAACGAAGCGGGGAAGGGTTTTGTTGCTCTCTGACTGTTTGTGTTGGAGGGTAGCATGCAGCATTGTGCTTCTGTCTCCGGCCATGCGCGCTATAGAAGGCACGGCTGCAACCCTTCCCGTGAGCTGCGGGTTGGTGCCAGGGTTATAAATCATTCTGATCATTTGTTTATTTGCTTCAAACGCTTCCCTGCCTGCATCTCCCCTCTGTGAAATGTGGGTTAGAAGAAGGAGTTTGTTTTGCAGAAGAAAGAAATCGTGTGCCCGTACCCCCCACCCGGCAAGCAGTTTTGATTCCACAGGGAATTTATTTTTTAATTGGATTAATTTCTAGCCTCTCCCGGAGTAGCAGCTGGGGTCTTTGATTCAAGAGGTTAAAACAAAGAGGCATGAAACAAAAGACCAGTTTTCTGCATTCCCCACACAGTGTGGGCCTCGTGCAAGCTGCCTGGAGGTATCCTTGGGGCAGTGCATTCCTAGAGGTCTCCCCATGTCCTCAGCTGGGGTCTGCTGCAGTTTTTTTGGGGGTGTTTCCTGGTCTGTCTTGATATCTGCAAGATATCTGAATAGGAGGTTTTGTCTCCTAATGCAGCTTATGTTCCCACATAATCTTACTTCTTGGTGTCCCTTTCTTCTTCTGCTCTTCCACCTGCCCCTTTTCCAACTCTCTTTGCCCTCTATGTTTTCTGCCCCAGAAGAGATAAATGAGACTTTTAAGCTGTTAAACCAGGAGGCAGATTCTCATGTTCAGTTCTCAACTTTCTCATCTGGAGCCCCACCAAAGTCTGGGATACTCAGGTATTCAATTGTCATTGAATGCTGTGGAAGTTGGACAGCTAAAACTTGACTGAGGGCGTGAGGCTCTCTCAGGTTCAACCCCTCATGTCTACAGACTGTGGATGCACTGGATAGGTGACAGCCCAAGTCCTGCAGTTTGCCCACTAGGAGGACTGTTAGGGCATCGGAGATGCCCTTAGAAGTAACTACCTTTATTATGCACATCCCTTCTGGCTATTTTGCCTTGGTGCCTTTGGTTTCAGGGAGTGGAGGTAGCAGAGTAGTTATTCACGTCTGTCCCCAGTCTGGACCTTTAGGAGAAGTGCTTGCCTTCTCCATAGCATGTGGTCTCATCAGATCACTGGGGTATTAAAGAGGGGAGTTGCACAGCTTTTCTCCCTCTGAATTGTGAATTGTGAATTGGTGCTCCTGCCCCATGGCTGCTGCTACGTGCCTGGCTGGGATGTCTTTCACAGCACTTTGAAGGTGTCCGGACTGATATATTTGGCTTTCCTCCAGCAGCTCCTTGTTTCCTCCTGGGTCTCATTCACACTTTCCTCCTTGAAGGACTGTTTGGAATTTTAGGCTCTTACAAATGATGAATGGGTGGAAGAAATACACCTCTTAGCTCCCAGAAAGAAGTACAGTCCTCTGCGAATACTTATGTGTGGTGGTTGTGATGGGCTCCACTGGTTTCTCTGAGAAACAGCTCCCTGGCTATTTGGTGTGCAGAGTCTGCATGTCCTTCTGCTGCCCCTGCCCAGCCAGTGTCACCCACCCAATGCCACACTAAACAAACAAGACCCAGTCTCTCTTTGGGCTCTGCTTCCTACAGTTTTGGACGTCCTTCCCAGTAAGATAATACCATTATACAAGCACAAGGATAGTTACTTACATGCCAATATATTTTTACTATGCCCATAAAAATAGCCTTCCCATTTCTCTGCTGTCTATATGTTTTCAGTATTACCCTGCACATGTGATTTATCACCCCCTCCACTGATACATCTGTGGCATAGGAGGGGACATTGGGAAGCAATCCTTGTTGAGATCCTGGAAACTGAGAAGTTGCATTAGCGTGATGCCATGCTGGAGCTAATTAGCCCAATATCACAGCGGGGTTAATGAGTTTGGGCACAGTGCCACAGTTTCTGATTTCCAGGCTGAGGGGGCTTGCAGGTTCTAGCCCTGCTCTGCTCCCAGTTGTTTCCCGGAGGATTACAGTGAGAGGCAGCATGGGGGGAGAACGCGACATGTGCCGTGAGTCTCTTCCTCCATCTCGCCTCTCCTTCTCCCCCCTGCTTCCCCCCTTGTCCTCCATCTTAATCGCGCCTCAGCTTGCAAAGTCAGAGCCCCCAGCTGTGAAGGACTAAGTCTCTTCTTCTCCCAAGCTCCTGAGCGGCAGCCGGCTGTGAGCAAGAGTGTGCCTCGTGTCACTCCTGTTGAAGGGGTTGTGAGAGCAGGGCAAGAGCTCAGATGCAGGCAGCTGCTGCACTTGGCCTCCTGCCAGGGCAGGAGCACACTCTGCGAGCATCCTCCCTCAGCCGTCTGCTTCCAGGGCTGGGAGTCCGCCCAGCACCGCATTTTATTTTGGCATAGCGAGGAGCACCCCACAGCTGTAGGATGTGGGGGGAGTGGTGGTGAGTTCCATCAAACTGGTCTCCTTCATGCTGGTTTTGGGATCATCTCCCTTTCCAATGTGCAGGAGGGCTCAGTGTTAAATGTCCCTCTCTGCCTCCTCCCTTAACGTCTTGGTGACGGATTTTATCTTTGATGTCTGCCATGGTGTTGCTACCTGACATGTGGCCAGCTCCAGGTAGAGCAGGGCAGGAAAACAACACACAGCTGTACAGAAGAGGATGGAGAGCAAACATATCCCATTACAAGAGAAATGAAAAGGCTTTAGATATTCCTGCTGAGTTGATGAGGAGCAAACTTTTCAGAAGCTTGGCAAATCTGGTTCTTAAATCATTTGGGTACTCTAGCGTGTTTCATCCAGGATTTTTGGTTTAAGGTTTTCTGCTGCACTTCATGCGTTTGGAGTGTTGCTCAGGATTAGATCAGACTGCCTTTTGAGGCCTCTGGTAGGCTTTTTAAATTTTTTGGACCATATCTGCGATTATTTGACCTCTGCAGCACCTCCAGACCTATGAAACATTCCTGGACTGACTCTTCACCTTTCATGCATGGCATTTGCTCATTCCCCACATACGCTTCACTGGTGGGGTCTGGCTGAGGAGGCAGAATGTTGGCCTGGGGTGATGTGACCTGGGACTGGAGCTGGTGACAGAGTGGAGAGGAATAGAGCTGTTTCTGTGGCTGAAGGATGGATGTGTACCACAGCCCTGAAGGGGCTGTTTGCCCATCTTTAGGAGTTAGCCAGTCAGTCCCTAAATGTCACCCGTCCCTCCTGCACCTGTAAATGTGCATCACAGCAGGACAAGGAGGCAATTTGGAAACCACTGCCGTCTCTATGGCTACATCTACAACACCGAATAAAATGCTGCATACTCTGGCTCTGCTTAGTTTACTTCTGCAGACATATTCTATGAAGATATAACCTTTTTACCATTTGTGGGGAATTACCTGTTTGCCTTTTCAAGTTTAGCCATTTGGTGCCTTCACTTACTTAACTCCCTTTAAAAAGAGATGCACATTGCTACCCTGTGTCTGTGGTTTTTGCATCTGGAAATATAGACACCAACACATATTTCACATGTGATTCCCAGGAAAAAAAATCATCTGCCCCCGAAGTCTGCAGAATTCTGTTCTGAAAAGTTAAATAAATTGTTATCGCTTCTTAAGTGCCATAATAAATGTATGGAATGATCTCACATAAAAGCTGGAGGCTTAGAGAGTAGGTGCTAAAGAAATGCATCAAATTAGACCAAAAAAGAGGCATAAAATCTATGTTATCCCAAAAGATAAGGGCTGGCGGCTTAAGCGACTTTACTGTTTGCTGCTGTACTAAACATCAAATTCATTTTTCTGCCTAAAAGAATTTGCATCTCTGCAGTGAGCAGATCCTAAGGCTTTGTTTTTCCAGAGAGGTATGTGCTAGTGGGAGAAAAGTAGGAAATGATGCAATCAAGCACGATTTGTAAGCAAAGGGTCACAGATGGGTGAAGCCTCACCGAAGTTAAAACTAACAAACAAGCAGTTGGAGATGCTCTTGGAGCATCCTGAACATTTAGAACTGAAGAGGTTTGAGTTTGCCTCAGCAACATTATGTATGTATATGCATGTGTTATATATTATAATGAATATGATAATTACAGGAGATAATTTATAATATATGTGTATTATATATGAGTGCCTCCTCAGTAGGCTAAAACAATGCCATGAGAGTGTAAAGAAATGTGAAATCTAATTACTGTAGCTGTGTAAGTGAAGTAATGAGGAGCTTGAGAGTGTGACTGATATGCAATTAGATACTAAACTAATGAGCAAGCTGTCTACAGTCCATCAAAAGAGCGAGGGAGGCTTGTGCAAGACACCCCTGGCATTGCAAAGAGGACGATATATCACATCCAAATGCAGCTCACTAATGACTGGAGATTGTGCGCTCAGCTTGGGGATAAAGCCATTAACCAGTCAAAAAACCTGTGGCAGACCCACAGGAGATAAGGACAGT
The DNA here is from genome assembly GCF_009819885.2 of Catharus ustulatus. Lineage (NCBI taxonomy): Eukaryota > Metazoa > Chordata > Aves > Passeriformes > Turdidae > Catharus > Catharus ustulatus. The sequence goes on from NC_046222.1 coordinate 62,162,865, forward strand.
AAGATGCACAAAATATATAGTACTGCAAGTATGTATAGGAGAGCTGTAGTTTGGATTGAGGGTTCTTGACTAGTGACTCGCCAGAATTTGGTTTGCTGTGCTGTCTTACCCCAGATAAAATGGTCAGGGTGAGAAATCGGTGTCAGGTTGAGTCATGTGGGTGGTAATGTAAGTCTTGCCCTAGGAGAGCCGGCTGGGAAGGGGCAGCAGAGAGCCAGGCAAGGGTAGTGGAGGCAGAGACAGCAGGCACTGCTGGGGAAAGGCAGTCAGGGCTCACTACATCCTGGCTACAGGAGCTTATTCTTCAGCATGTATTAAGTGTTATAAGCTGAAATTTTCCATCCCGGGTATTGACTTCAGGCTGTTAGTTCTTTCTAAGAGAAAGTTTCAGCTCAAGCAGGTTAGTTATCTCCAGAATGGAAACTAGGGTAAATTTATCCTAGGCTTTTTTATGGTTGTTTTGCCTGTGGGATAAATATCCAGGCTCTCATTTTGTTTTTTTTTTTCCCTCTCTCTCTAAATCATGGAGTTCTCATGATTTCATTTGAGGACTTGACATTTTGCAAGAAGATGCAGGCAGGTGACTTTTGTCATTTTGGTAAGCATTCAACCAAATTGGGCTACACATTTTAAATGGTGCAGCCTGCAGGAATTAAGTAGAGTAGAGGTTAAGCAGGCAACCTTCCCCTCTTTTTTCTGGTATGCCACAAACTTGAATTGGTATTCTGGCTACTTGAGAGACAGAGACAACCATTTGTCTGGTATCAGGAAAGAGCCACCAAAACCCTCTAGCAAAACATCCCTAAGGTTCTTGATTTCTGGAATGGTTGGCCATGGTAGTGCAGTGCTGGTCTTGGCTCTGTGCTTCCTCAAACAGGATGTGGTCTGTATAATGGACCTAAGGTTTGCAACTCTGGGGACAGCTGCAGGAGAGATGGTGATGAAGTTATGTTTTTCCAGGATCTGTACCTAAAAGTCCAAGGAGATATGAATCATGGATTTTGCAATGTCAGGCCCTACAGAGTGAAAGGAAAGCTAGCCTTGAGTGTTTCAGCTTAGGTGTGCAAAATTAGCAGATATTAATCTACTAACTTGCAGCTCTGTGTCTCGGCTCACCAACTGTAATGCGGAGTTAATGATACACCTTCCTTCCACAGGTTCATTATGGAAATAAGATAATTAACATCTGTGAATCACTCTAATTTAAGAGCAGGGAAGACCAAAGAAAAGTCTATGAGTATATTATTGCTTCCATCCTGAGCAGGGCTTCAGTGATGTGAGGAAATTATGACCAAAGAGCAAGGACCCAGAATGAAGCTCTCAGGTCTGCGGAGCAGAGTAGGAGAATTGTGGAGAAGTGACATTTCTCTGGGCAAATAAGGATTGCATCACAGTGTGACCGGTGTTGCAAAGACCACCTCAGGCCCCATATTTTCTAGTTTAAGTGCCTGACTTTGCAGTCTTACCAATGTACTTCAGCGCAGTTCTCTTGGGTGTCATAGCCATGGAAATATATAGGTCTGTGGAGGGAAAACCCTGTCCTGTTTGCCCTGTAATGACACAAGCTGGTGTGATGGAGGTCAAGATTACTGATTGCTTATTAAGCTACAAACTTTGGCTGCCCAGGTGGTGACCTCTTTTGTTACTGTCCTCCAGGTACACAGTGACCTTTTCCCTGCAGCTGTAAACCTTCTTTGCTCTTCCCACCTTGAGGAAGAAACCTCTGCATGGGACTTTCTTGTTTTGCTGCCTTGGGAATGTAGCTTTAGAGAATAAATAGCAGCAAAGCTTTATTTGGAGACTGCAGCTTTCTAAGGAAGAAAAGAGGCTTCCAAAGTGGTCAAAGGCTGAAGACCCAGGTGAGCCTTAAAGCAGAGCTGTGCAGAACTCATTTTGAGTGGCCAAAAATGATGCACAGGCACAGTTTGGTTAAGGTGTGCCTTGTGAGTTTGAAGGTCCAGGTCTTGGCCTCTGTGTGTATTCTTGGGCAAGACATTGTGTTGCCACTAAAATAGCACTCCACAGAGGGCAGTGAGTTCAGCCTGTAGCTAGGTCCTTTTGAAATCCAGAAATGAAACAAATCAAAGCTATCGATTTTATTTTTCTGAAACCCTTCCAGAGACCTAAAATCTCAGTGAAGTCTTTATAGATGGGAATTTCCTTCTGACTGACTCTTTTGGAGAAGAAGTGGGCAGGGAAAGGGAACTGTGGGGTTTCATCTGGTGAGAGAAGCTGAAGCTCCAATTGGGGTGTGGGGCCTGCCAGCAGCATGGCAGATACAAATGGTAGGGATGCAGACAGGTAGGGCTCTCTGGATAGAGAGAACACAGCAGGGAGATGGGATGATGGGAAAATTTGGGCTATGAGCAAAGGTGAGAGAGGGAGGACCAAGTGGGGGCACTGGGTGGTAAAGGGAGTTGGTGGGTCTGTTTGAAAGGAGGGAAATATGGCAAGGAGGAAAGGATGCTGTGAGATAGCAAGTCCGTGGTGCAGGGCTGGGGAGTATAATGGGGTCTGGGGAACCTGGGGAACTGAGGTCTTGGTGGGGACAGTGATGGGAGAGATATGGTGAGAATGCTGGCTTTGGGACAGCAGCTGGAGTGGGAGAGGCTAGGAGCTGGATCTGGAAGTAGCTGGGGAATTTGAGCTCTGAGATGGTTTAAGAGGTCTGGAACCACTAATGCTGGGTATAGGCACTTTGTGGGAAGCTGAAGAGGCAGAGAATCTTTGTGGGAAGGGCTGAGGAAAAGCCCTTGTCTTTGTGAGGCAGCAAGGGCATGTGTAAGGCTAGGGCTTAGTTTCTGGAAGTTTCTGGAAGATGGGGAATTTTAGGATCACTACCAATAGCATCATCCTGTCCTGGGGTGCAGGCAAAGGCTTGATCTGATGCTTGCTCCCAGAAGGCTCTCACACATCTTCTTGCTATCATAAATATGGTAATCCTAAGCATGCTGGGAGCTTCATCCGTGCATGCATCAGGCAGCTGGACTCTCACATTAGATATATCACCTGCACAAATCAACTGCCATTAGGTGGGGAACAGACTGGCCTGGATGTGTTCATCCCTTGAGCAAGTCACCAGGTGATCCTATTAATATAATAAATTCTCACTTTTTCCCTTTGCTCCTGCATCTGTGGCTTGTCCCACTTTCTTTCCACCTCCTATCCAGACAGTGCACTCCTGTCTTCCCAGTCACTCCGCAGCATGTCTGGCTTGCTCTCAGAGAGTAACCCTGGAAAAAGCAGCAGATATCCTTACAAACAGAAGTGTTGCAGCTCAAAGCATTTCACAGAGAGTGCTCCCACGCTACAGAATGTGTTGTTTAAGGGCATAGTGTCAGGGCATGGGAGATGGTTGTGGGGTGGCTCTTAAAATTCATTTAGAGATGTACATGGGCAAGCTCAAACTGTGCATCGAGTGCTGGCTGCCATGCTGTGCTGAACACCATGTCCAACCTAAGGATGTTGGCAATGTGAGCTGTCCTCACTGCCTGTCTATTTCAATTTACAGTGTTTCACCTGAAATCCCTCTCTAATCATAAACAGATCAGAAATTGCTTATTACAGAGTGCCATAGGTGTACATGCTGCTTTATGAACATATGAGGAGACAGATTGCTGCCCTGAAGAACTCACAATTGGATTTAGACAAATACAATAAGAAAGGAAAAAACTATCGGGGTTGAAACTTTAAGCAGACAAATAAATGCCTGTATACAATTGCATCAGTTGCAGTCCATGGAAATATTCTCTTTTTTTTGATTCAAGTGTTCAGCTGTGTCACATCTACTGCTGAAGATGACAGACTGCTAGTTCCTTAGGTAGAAAATGCTTATATTTTAATGCTTGTTATGTCATGAGTTATTAAATCAATTTAAATGTAAAAATCAACTGAAAGGACAAACTTATGTTTAAGGATGACCTGCAGCATCTAAAATGGAGACGCTGACCAAACTAGTAGAAGCAAGGTCAGATTTTGTTTAGTTCAGATAATTTATGCCCAAATTGTAATGCTAATGTAATTTATGTTGCATTTAGTGATTTGTTTCCTATGAAATTTGACTGTGCAACATTGTGATATGAATAATATTTTAAGACAGTATTTTTATAGATGGGGCTTGTATCTAATATACACAGAGCTTTTACTGGTCTTTCTTGTGAAAGGAAGAAAAGGAGGAAGAAGGAAAGAAAGAAGTGAAAAGCACAAGGCAGTAGCTGTCTAGGATTGCATCCTTTAAATCAGGGATAATATTTTGCTTACTTTAGTAATTTGGTATGTGTTCCTGAAAAAAAAAAAAAGGTAAGTACATATTGAAAATCATGGACTGACTAACGCAGCTGTAATCTCCAGAGTAGCTGTGAGGTAACCCTCCTGTCCTCTGCTCTATGCCTCTTTTTTCAGGCTTTTTGTTTATCCCTCAGTGAAGAAGTCCAGCCCCTGTGCTACAAATCAGCTGGAAAAGATCCTGCTCGTATGCTGTGAAAAAGTGCGGCTGAAGTATGCCCTGTACGGCAAAGGGAATGGTCCTGAAAGGCAGCATGTAGATTTATAAAGTATGACAGCAGAAACAAGAGGTGTTGGTTATTTTTTATGAGCAACTATCAAAAAAAAAAAAAAAAAAAAAAAAAAAGCGCTTATTTATCAAATCTGAGACAATGGTCATGTAACGAGTTTCTCGACTTCAAGGTGAATCAAAGGAAAATTGTGTCCAGGAGGACAGAGATGCTCAGCCAGTACCACTATGGCACGGCCACATGACATACCCAGCGGCAGGGACAGGGCTGTGAGTACAGCTGCCCGCAGACTCTGCCAAGGAGCCAGATGATGCTGGAAGAATATCTTTCACAGCTCTGGATCTGGCTATTCTTGGCTTGTTCTCTGGCTGCGGGAGCTGGAGCTCATTGCTGGGCAGATAAACAGAGAGACTAATAAAGAAGATGAGGAGCTGTTGATCGTTCGTGCAAATCGGAGATGAGCTGTTAAGCAGAGGAGTGTGGCAACCCCTGTGAAAAATCACCTGGTGGCTGACACTTGGTCCAGGATGAAAGTGCCTTGGAATAAAATTCTTCTCTTCCCCCAAGCAGTCCCTCTCCCCAAATGATTAAATCCTGTGCATAATTACAAAAGTGTAAAAAGCTCTACCTCTTTCATACACTGATTTTTTTTTTTTTCTAATTCCCATAATTGGCAAGCGGGTGTACATGGGGGAAAAAAGGGGAGAAAGCTTTGATTTTTTTTTTCAAGCTGAAAACGTGCAAGCCCTGTGTGGGTTAGGTCCTTTAGATATTTAAAAAGATTGAAGCAACTTCAAAGGAGACGTTCTGTTCTATCAGGTTAAGTATATTTTAATATTAGAGAGTCTTTTTTTCAAGAACAGAGATCTGTTCTCTTGAGGAAATAAAACATTCTGAAAGATTTTATCCAGAATGGTTTTTCATTGTTTTTAAAGAGACAACACAGGATTTCAAGCATGCTGAAGCTGGTAAATGTCCCAATTTCTGCTTATCGGTGTTGACTGCTCTGTGTTATCAGGTTGATTGTTGATAGTTATGTAAATCAAATTTTTTTATCAACAGACTGCTGGGTTTGGGTTTTTTTTTTAAACAATAAGGGAGAAGCATTTGGCAATAATGTTTTTATTTACCTGTTATGAAAGCCAACGTTTTGTGGCTGAACAGGGTGCAGAGTGCCAGCCCTTCAGTTCAGAGACACAAGGGAGTTTTCCTAAGCAGGATTTGCTGAATTCCCTGCATATGGCCAAGGATATGATGAAGGCAGAGCTATTCTCTCTCCAATGCAGGTGTCTGCTTGAGCTACCTCTCCTGCCCTTCCTGGTGGACTAAGTGCATTTCTCATGAGCACTGTACTTTAAAAACAAACATGAAATGTATGCTGGGCAAATAACAAGGTGACCATTTAACAGAGGAAGGATGAAAAGTATCTGGAGGAGGGTAACTGTGGCAGCTTGAAGCAGTGATGTGGAGTGTAAGACATGGTGAGGTCGTATGGGGATGGAGCTGCAGAGGTTCTGGGCAAAAGCAATGCAAAGTGTGGGTCCCATGGTCCCATGGCTTGTAATCCTCATGGAAGTGCCCTTCCTGGCCCACTGGCAAGAGGTGGTGCATGTGGCAAAGATCTTCTCCAAACCCTGAGGGACATGGTACCAATGGGGACGTGTGACTCTGCAGAGCAGTATCCCAGGTGCCATCTGCTGCAGCAGATTCAGGCTATGATACAGATAATTTGATCTGCTTTTTCAGGAGAGGAAAAGGTAGAGGCCGTATTTCCATCTCCTCTTGTCAACCCTGGCTTTGGCAGCAAAGCCTCTGTGTGAGTTTTGTAGCCAGCTGGTTTAACATCTGGGCCAGAAGTCTGCAGGGAAGTGACTGCCTCTTACCCTCTTTTCTCTCTTTTTATTGTAATCCAGATAATGAAAGCAATGAGTGGCTGATCTGCCCCTTGTGAACCCTGAGGAGATCCAGCTGCCAGCTTCTGAACATTCTTGTTATTTTAGATTAACCTCCTGGCTTGTGTGCCTTTTGGGGGGTCGAAGCCAATGTTCAGTGCTTGAGCAGGGGTGTTTCTTCCCTTCTGGTTCAGACTCCAAATAATGTAGCTGGGATGCTTTAGTCTGGGAATAGTCTGGAGAAAGGCTCCTTGCCAGGTTCTCCCAGTGTGCAGAGCCAGGGACCAGAAGCATGTGGCAGAGGACTGTTCCACAGGTTTTTCTCTGTCCCATCCATCATGAATAGTAGGTGGGGAGGAGGCTCTGTGTTTGGTGAAGATGCTCCTGAAAATGGCTATCCAGGGGACATGGGATGGTGGAAGGGGTGACTGTTCTCCCACTGGATGTCCTCCCTCAGTCTGTGGGAAGGCAAGCTGACTCGGGACATTCTCCTGCTGGGATCAACACAGCCAGAGGACAGAGCATCCTATCTTGTTAGAACCTGTCATTACTGACAGTGGTTAAACATGTGTTTTCATGTATAACATAGTGCATCTGTCCTCAGTGATCCAGACTCCTGTAGCTGAAATAAGGTCACGTCCCCAATGTGTATTAGTCACTCTGAAAATTCCCTCTGCATTTGATGCCTCCTTGTCCTTCAGATCATTGTCAGGGGGATTTTAGTTTTACTACTGGGGTAATTTTAGGCTAGAGTGGTCCTGAATGAAATCTTGATGAGGCAAAGTAAAGAAGGAAAAAATAGCAATCTCAGAGCTTCTGCAGTGCTCATGTGTGCCTTATGATCTCTGCATGATGTCTTAATGGTGCACAGCAATGAGCAGAGTACATATGCTCGATAAAACAGATGCTAGACATGTTTCCTTAAATAGATCTTTTGCTAATTCAGCTCAGCTTTGACTCTCTGCTTGCTCTGAATGTCCAGTCTATAATTCCCCCAATAAAGAACTTGCTGGGGATACTATAGCTTGGTACAAAAATGTGACCAGGGAATTAGCTTCCTTCAGAAACAGCAGAAAAAGAAGATGCCCCAAAAGTAGACTATCCATAGGCGACCATAGATAGCCTCAAGACATAGTTTTCATCTAAAGGGATTTGATCAGCTTCATTCGGAAACTGGATCAATGCAACAAAGGAAAGTTAACATTTCAATGGCAAAACTGTTTCTTTTTGCTGTTTACTTCTTAGCAGAAACATCCAGGGACCAAATTTACCACATTCTTTCCCGGATACCAGGTTATCCCACAGAAGATGCATTGGAAAATCTGAGATGCAGACACTGAGTTAGCTGCATACAGGTTTATGGTTCATTCTATTCTTGAAGTGGTCTGATACATAAAATATGCAAAATTATTTAAAAAGTCAGATAAATAACAGCATGTGTGCTCTCATTATTCATCCTTGTGTTTAATTTAGAAACATCCTTCATTTTTGTAATGAATGTGACACTGAATGCTACAGAATTTCCAGCTCAGGGCACTGCAGTACCCAAAAACCAGAGGCAAGATCTGGAAGAAGTGCTCCAATCCTAATGGTCTGCTGCCCATCTTTCATTTGCCAAGCTGAAGCTCTCAAACATGGCTATGGGCTTGGCTTCCCAGAGGGATTTCCATGGCTCAGAGGGCTGACCAGACCTGTGAACTGGGAATGGGTGGCTAAGGGCTGCAGAGCTCAAAACCCTCCCAGCCTGCAGTTGCAAATACTCACCTCGTCCACATACAGTAAAGGAGCAGGTCTCACCTCATTGACATTTTCAAACAAACAAGTTTTATTTTTCTTAAAGGATGGAGCAAGTCTCATTATTTTTCTGCAAGAGACATCAAGAACATGGCAAAGGATCTGTCTCTTGCATGGTGGCCTCCTAGTTTTGAAAGTTATCCAAGTTATAGACCCAGGTTTGTTCTCTGCTCAATCTGTGTGTCACAACTACCAGGTGGTGGGCTTATGAGATGGGGAGGAGCACTGCAGGAAAAAAAACAAAACATAGCAAATCCTTACACATGGTTCCAGGAGAAGGTATGGAAGAGGAAACAAGAATTATTAGAGACAAGATAATTGTGTGAACCTCTGTAAAAGCCCCTTCAAGCTATTATATAGATGAAGGGTACCATCCCCATCATCTCCTTTTCCAGATGCTTTTTAAAAGTAGACTGTCTCAGGGTACATTTTGTGAACACTGGGACTGGATCAGTGTTAGGTGTGCTTTGACAGTAAGTCTTGGAGAGGGCTGCACAGGGAACTTAGTTTGTTGTAAATATTGCCTGCATTTTGTTAGTCTATATGGCTGAGCTCCCTACACCTGGAGCAGATCTAGGCTTGCCAGGAACCAGAACTCTGAATTTTTTAGAATGGTATCCATTGAAATGAGAATGTTTTCAATTGGAAAGAGAATGTTTTCAAGTGGAGAGAGTACGACTACTGAATTTAGGTACTTCCAGGGATAAATAGCTTTTGAATGGGGCACCAAAACCACATTATAAATATAATTATCCCCTACACCAGTGGACTGCTCTGGTCCTTATGTAAATATTGCCAGTGCAGTAGACTCATTAAACACAAAACTTCTGCAACCTAACATGAGCTTCAAAACCAGGTTTCAAAAGGTCCAAGTTACCTTCAGCAGTTTCTGTCCATTCCCATTCCTGTTATGTCTCTTTAAAAAGTACAGCTGATGGTAAGCAATCTTGTTACAGAAATGCAAACAAACAAGAATGAAAGCATGGATAGTTGAGTCCAGCACCTTGAAATCCTCTGTTTTGTCACTAAGCTGTTACGTGACAAAGTATAAATGGATGAGGACAGCAAGAGACTAAAGCAGAACAGTGCCTGCAGTGGGAGGTGAGCTGCCCCAGCAACATGGGTGTGATGATCAGCCCAGTTATACTAAGCTTGTTATCAATATAGAACTATTTTCTTCAGGTAGAGTAGCAGGGATGGAAATAGTTATTTTGCGATGTAGCTATATTTAGCTGAGATTTTCTGTTCACACAGCTATGGACCACATGCCTCTGTGAGCATCACTGTAGCACCACAGTGAGAATCCCCTGAGTTACTGGGCAACTTTTGTAGCTGAGAGGCAGTCAGTTCAGAGTAGCCTGGAGCATTAACTGGTTTCTGGTGGTTTTGTCTTGTGGTAAAACTGATAAGCAAGCAGTTAAGAAGATGCTTTACTGGAATATCATTACTGATTCTGCTGGTGAGAATTTTGCACATAACCCATACATCATGATATTTTATTTTTCAACTACAATGAAAGACTTAAGGAAATGGTGTTGTGGTGTTGGATTTTTTTGGTCCCTTTTGAGGCTGTTTGGAGAGAAGTGAACTCTTCTTTTCAAATTACTCCTAAGAATTTGGTGTGCCTTTTGACCTTTGTCTCTAAAATAGACAGAAAGATTTGCAGAGGAAGAGAACAAGATCTTAATAGTGGGTAATGGAGTTGGAAGTCCCAATAGCAGACTGTTGAGGTGCATTAACTCCATTTGTTATAGGAAGATTCATCAGGAGAGAAGACTAAATGGGCAAACCTGGGAAAATGTATCAAAATAAATAATTTAAAAGATAACTTTTAACTCGCTGTGTTCACAGACTCAGTGTTTCATGAAACAGAACAAAAAAAAGATTTTCCCAAAAAGTGTGCTCCCAAAACAGTGCTCTGTGTGTATGTTATGATTTCTTTTTTTTCCCCAGCCTTTGAATTAATTAGCTACCATGTTGAATTCTAAGTGCAATAATTAAGCAAATTAATGCTGCAGTGAAGTTATTAATGAGGCAAAATATGCTAATATGCTTTCGATAAAGAACTTTCTTTTTCTCTTACCAAGAAACTGGAAAAGCTCTTTTATTTCAGGCCAAACACCTTATCTGGAGTTCTTAGAGAGAGGGTTCTCAGTCATATGCTGGTGAGCAAGCGCTTAAAGCAGGAGTTAATACCTGCATTTTTAGACACCTGTAAAATCTTTCAGAAATGTTGTGGTGACAATGAAGTTATCAACCTGGTTTCCAGCAGCATCAATAGTGAGCAAAGGAGGTGTTCTATGACCTGTACTTCCATTGTGGACAGGGATAATACCTATTAAAGGATTGCTATTTTTATGAGGATATTTAAAATATTCAATTCATGTGAAGCAGTGAAGGCAATTATTTCCAAGACATAATCAAAACCACATTTCTCTATTCAATGTGTCTGGTGCCATTATGTTTGAGATTGCAACAGAAATATTCTGCAGTGAAACATGATGGTAATTATTTAGTTGCTTGGAAATATGTGGATGTAACAATCATAACAATAATAACTAATAACTGGTTTCTGTAAACTTTGCCCAAGTGTTTGGAGATGGGCATGTAATCTATAAAGCCATTTAAAACATGACAATAAAAGATTGTTCCTTGAAATGCTAAAAGTATCCATCTGCGAAGAAAAAGTCATGTTATAACTTCAAGATCCCTTGTATGACTCCTGCTTTCTCTGTCTCTGCCTAACAATTGCTTCTTGTATCCCTAACAATCCAACAGACACTGCATTTTCCCCCACTGAATTCTTGTTTATAGGCAGCTTCTATGACTTTTAGGTATAGCTGCACTGTGAAAACCTTTCAGCCTCTTTCTTTCACTCCTCACCTCTCCCTTGCTTTACTTTATCCTTCTTGTTATTGGCATCAGTTTGGTTGGAATTCTAAGTGCTGAAGGGCTTGTAACTGGTTCAAAGAGGCCCTCGAGCCAAGCCAGGGAGCTGTGTTCATTAGTTTCTTGTTTTTGTGTTTCATCCTTTTTTTTATTTTTTTATTTTTATGTTCAGCAATATACATGCCTTAGAGATTTTCTTATCAATCTCTTGAAAAGATGTATTCTTGCTGCCTCCTAGGATTTAATTTCCTTCCTTTAAACCTTCAGGATATTTTCCTGTTCATTTGCTGACATGTCTTTTGTTTTCAAATATGCTGTTAACAGGTCCTTTTTTGGTGCCAAACTAACCCCTTGGACATACTTTAGTTATTTTACAGTCAGTAAAAGTGGTTCAGGTAACATTATCTACTGTGTTCTAACTCTATTCCAAGAATAATCTCTCCTCTTGACATGCTTATTTCCTGGAAATGCTAATTTTAGAGCATTAAAGTGGTGAGAAATAATTTCTCTAAATTTTCTCCCTGCAGGCACTTTGACCAGTTTACTGGACAGTGGTTGGAGTTCTCTGCTTAAAAGAAAATGCTAGGAGTTTTCTGCTGCTTTGATGTGTAACTGCAGTATCTACTTCCCTTTAACTTGTTCCAAGGCTAGCAGTTCATCCATACATTTATATCCTTGCGGGCAGGATCTGTATCAGATGGGCTCTGCTGTTTAGATTTTTGCATCAGTGGTGGTGCAGGTTTAGTTTGATTACAGCACAACTCATCCATGTGTTTACCCTCACCTGCCTTTTTGGTGCATGCTGACTCTGGAATTATGGATGTCCACTCTTCCTCTTGCCTTTTCTGCAGTGCCCTCTTCTGCAGCTCTAAAACTCATTGCCAAGAGGTCCCCATGCTAACTGGTGAGACTCCTTCTGTATTCTGTGATTTTAGTAAATTATCTTTCAGTGGGGTTTTAGAATAATAAGGTAGTGGTTGGAATCTAAGTTAGAGGACATGGGAGGATATAAAAAAGCAGGGCGAAGTATTTGATGACATCTAGCAAGTAAATTGACAGGACATTTGTCCTTTATGGTCTGACTGAAAATACTATTTGTGCCTTTATCTGGTCTTGTTTCAGGTGGCTTGAGGTGAAGACAGCCACAATAGAGTCAGGTGGAGGTTCTCAACACACACAGTTTCTGCAGTTATAGGGAATATTATAGCTCCTAAAAGCCATGTAGAAATGTAGGCACTTTCCAAAGAGATTCACTTCAAGAAGAGCTGCAGCTTCAGTATTTGGTGTTAGTTTCAGTGTGGTCACATCCTGGTTAAATTTGGACTGTCGCTATTTGTTTGTGATCCTGAGTGCCTTGGAATCTTTGGCATGGATCTGGACCTTGCTGTGCTCACACTGCACAACAGCAAAATGAAAAGGTCACCTCTGCACTAAAGAGCTCACACTGTATGGAGCTGAAGTTTGCACAAATCACCCTCTTCCCCCTGAAGACTTGGTTAAACATGAGAGTTCTGATATCAAAGACTGAAGGTCTTTCAATTCAAGGCCAGGATACGTTTCTGTAAGGTAAATAGTGGCAGTGCCCAAAGAGGGTCTAAATGACTTAGGAGGAAATATGCCAAGAATGACTGCAATCCTATGTATATTAGTTTGCTTTTCTGTATGATTTTCTTTGATCCAAAATGTGTTGCTGCTTCACTCATTGTGGAGGTTCTCACATGATTTCCTTAGTCAACAGCAGAACTCCATCAGGAATCCATTAGACGGTGTTTGTACAGATGTAAAGCTCCCTGTAAGTGATCATATTATTATTTATATTGGGACTGATCCTGACCCTTAGTCACATAAACATTTCCCAAGAAGGCAGTCAACTGATGTAACAGAGAGGACTGGGACAGTGAATTTAAATTTATGCTGCCAAGGCAGCAGTAACATATTTCCTTCATACATATGAGTTTTGTTATTAATCCTATTTTTCCCCCCATTTTTAAAATTGATAATAATGAAATACACCTCTATATTGTGCACAGTGCACATTTCTTTAAAAATATTTTAAGGTGAGGAACACCTTACTTTTCATGTTCTCAGGAACCATTTTAAACCTTTTTTGTTATATGTTCTGTCTGGACTTCTGTAAGATCTTTGACATGATCCCCCGCGGAGTCATATGGATTTGATGGGTGGGCTGGTGAGTGGATGAAGAATTAGTTGGATGGTCTCATCCAGAGGATAGAGGCCTCCAGTTCAGTGTCCAGATGGCCATTGGTGGTGAATGGTGTCCCCTAGGGTTTGTAGTGGGACCAGTACTGTTAATATCTGTATCAATAGTACAGACAGTGGGATAGAGCGCACCCTCAGCAAGTTTGCAGCTGGGTGATGCAGCTAGCATGCCTGAAGGATGGGATGCCATCCAGAGGAACCTGAACAGGCTGGAGAAGTGGAGCCATGGAAACCTCATGAATTTTAGCAAGACAAAATGCAAGGTGCTGCATGCTGCACCTGGGTTAGGGCAGCCTCTGGTAGGAGCACAGGCTGGGGGATGAATGGATTGGATCAGCCCTGCTGACAAGGACTTGGAGATGCTGATGATGAAAAACTGGACACAACCTGTCAATGTGCACTTACAGTCCAGAAAGCCAAACCTCTCCTGGGCTGTACCAAAAGCAGTATGGCCAGGAGGGAAAGGAAGGGAATTCCGCCCTTCTGCTCGGCTCTAATGAGACCCCACCTGCAGTGCTGCACCAAGTTCTGAGAACTCTAGCACAGGAAGGACATGGACCTGTTGGAGTGGGCCTAGAGGAGAGCCACAAAAATGATCAAAGGTCTGGACTACCTCTGCTGTGAAGTCAGGCTGGGAAAACTGAGGCTGCTCATCCTGGAGAGGAGAAGGCTCTGGGGAAGCCTTATTGTGGCCTTTCAGTATCTAAAGAGAGCTTATAAGAATGACATGGACAAACATTTAGCAAGGACTGTTGCACTAGAACAAGGGATAATGGCTTTAAGTTATAAGAGGGTCAATTTAGAGGAGATATAAGAAAGAAATTTTTTACAATGAGAGTGGTGAAATCCTGGCAAAGGCTGTCTAGAGAAATGGTAGATGTCCCATTGCTGGACACATAAAAGGTCAGGTTGGATGTGGCTCTGATAAAACTGGTGTAGTTGAAGATGTCTCTGATAACTGCAGGGGAGTTGGACTAGATGAACTTTAGAGACCCCTTCAGACCTAAACTATTCCATGATTCTCTGGTCATTGATGGACCAACACAGATTTCAACCTTATGTGATATTGTTGAACTCTGGGTCATTGCTGTAGAACATTTCTGAGGTCATACTACCCAGTTACTTGGCTGGCAATGCAAAGAGAGAAAAGGTATGTTCTACAAATAGGGTAAGAAAAGAAGAACAAAGAGCTTCTTTTTCTCTTCAGAGAGCATAACTGTAAACATTTGGAGGTTTTGGAGTCAGAACATACCTTCTCAGTTGGAGTCAGTGGCTTGTCATTTCAATGCCAGGGGAAACAGCCTGGTTGCAGTGAAGGTTGAGTTGGTGATTATTTTCAGCATTAAGCTCTGGGATGTTGGTTGGATGAGGTGACCCCAGAGGTTCCTTCCAGCTTAAGCCTATGATTCTGTGGGGATTTATTGCTAAATCAAGGTTGGAAATGGCATTAGATTTTTTTTTTTAAAAAGTACTGTTGCTGCTGTAAGTCTGAGTGTGTGTGCACATGTAAAAATGGGAATACTCTTCCTGCTGCAACTAGTGAATATTTTGACTCTGTATACATGAGGGATCATGACCCTTGTGATGGATAAAACTTGCTCCAGGATGCATACCAAATCTTTGCTGGAGGCAAGGACTTTCCAGTGAGGGGGGTATGGTATGACCAATGAAGACCACTTCTGTTCTTCAGAGCACACAGTTCATCTTAAAATATTCAGTTTGAGACAGGTGGCATAGCAGATTCACCATGCTGCTGCTTCCCTGCAGTTTTGAGTTGAAAGCTTAGTCAGGCACTGGAGAATTACCACTTTGGAGATAGAAAGCTAATGTGCAGTAGTTAGGATAGAAGAAGTTTCATCAGGGATATAGAGGGGCCTGGTTTCCATATGTCTTCATAAACCACTTGAAAATGGTCCTCTTGATTCTGAGCTCCTGTTAAACCATATTCCTCACATGAATGTAATAAAAAAACCCCATCTGTCAATCTGGAGACACTGAGCAGCACAGAGAAGAAATAAAGCATTAGGTCTTAGAAATGTACATCTTTCTTAGGTACCCCTGGGAAGCTTGGCCTGTGTATCAGTGTTGAGTACAGCTGGCATATGAGGGCAGAGCAGTAGTTTCCCTTCCCAAACACCAAACATCTTTAGCTCATCTGGAGAGCAGCATGGTTAAACTTATGGTGACTGAAGGCTCTGTGAGTGAATCTAAATGAATGTACTTAGGGTTTCTCCATAGCCAGCTGTTTGCATCCACTCAAGATGCCTCACACCAGTGACTGTAGGCGTGCTGGTGGTGACAAACCCTTGCACTGCTGAAGCTGCACAGTGTATGTGGGCTCTGTCTGGCTGTGCCCTCTTTAATCAAATTATTTTATACAGCACTAATACTTCCAGGCTGGTGCTTTTATTTCAGCCCAAGTTGGTCTGCATGGGGCCAGCTGAATGTGTCTTGTTGCCTGTCTCCAGCCCAGTTCAGGGCACCTTAGAAGGAATATCTGTTTGCTTTCCAACTGGCTGAGACATAGACTCCAATTTTGCGTGCTCCTTTGCATCCAGGCAATAAATCTTGTAATAGCTTAACTTTTTATATGAATGCTGCCTCAGGCAAGGACTGTGTGGCCTAGAAAACAGGAGGTTTAATATTTTATAAAATCTCCAAATGCTGCTTTGCTGCTACCTCTCCTTGAATGAATGGAAGCCACAGTGGTTTGATAGACCTCCAGTCTCTGAACAGCATCAGGGAGCAGAAATAATCACGGACCATCTCAGTCAACTGACATTACACAGAAATCAAACACTGGGGAAAAATGGTTTCAGTGAAAACACTTGAGGAAATCACAGTCCATTCAGGGAATAAGCAAAATCTAAAAAAACCCCAACCTGTGCCCTGCAGGTAAGTCAATTGAGGGAAATTGGTCATTTGTCTCTAACAGTAGCAGGGCTGGGGTGTGTTTTGAACTAGTCAAACAGTTCACATGAAGGTAGACATGAGACCAAACAGTGAAGTCAACAGCCTGGCTCTGTTCTTCAGTAGTGTTAGAACTTTGAATTGTTGAGGGGACATTGCCATGGCCAATTTATTTATGTCTATTAGTCAAGCAACTGGGGGGAAGTTGGATTTGTTATGCTGGAAGAGTACCTTGCATGACCCAAAACAGAAATAGCTCCCTTGTTGTGTGTGGGTTAGGACTGATCCATGTGACAGTGGCACTTACAGATTCATGCGCAAGATTCATCAATTCTGACTTAAGACTGCTTTTAGACTTTGATGCAGTTGGGGCACTTTTGTCTTCCTCAGCTGTCTCTCTGGTCTCAGAACAGAACTTTGAGAAGCCAAGTGAAAAACAAACAGTGCAGAATCAAAGGAAGCCCAGAGACACCACGACAAAGCCTAAGATTGCAGCAATTTGCATTTTTCCAGGTGTAACATACACCTTTATTGAGGTAAAAAAGATCCTGTCTGTAGCTTTTGGTATCTTATGCAACCTCTTCTCAACAGTGCAACACAGGAAGTAGTATCCTGTGATGTAGTCCAATGATTATACCTTGGCTATGGGCTTATTATTGGTAGGACTTGGATCGGGAGAGCACTTGCATGTGTTTCTCCCATGGAATTCCATAGAGTTGAATGAAAGAGAGGGAAGAGGTAGGGGATTGTGCCTTCCTCCCCTCAAAATGACTGAAGCCAGCCAGGGTAGGCAATAGGGTTCACTTAAATACTTGAAATGAAACATGGGATTAAAAGGTTAGAAGAACTGTGTTCATACAGCCCCTCTGGAGACTGGAATGAATTGGTCTGAGTCAGGAGCTCACACTGCCATTTGCAAGCCTTGCCATTTTAAGCATAAACTTAAAATGGTCAGAGAGGAATCCAGTGTTGCAGAACCTGAATGCATTTAATCATTTGTGGATGATACAATTCCTCCAAAGCCATCTTCCCCCGGCCCCTGGAACTTGCTATAATAGATAAGGTATCCTAGATACCAAGGTTGAGCTAAATTCCTTAAGAATTTGGTCACACTCTAACACTTTGGAAGATAATTGGTTAGAAATTAGTTTGTGTAATTGGGATTGGAAACCTCCTTGATGAAAGCATGTTCTGCCCTCATGGCTATACCAGCAACATAGGCAGAATCTGTGACCGGATTAACGGGTTCATCTTTGAATTTCTCAAAGGCTCTAACAACAGCTGCTAGCTCAGCAATTTGTGGGGACCCATCCACTATTTGGACATCAGAATAATTAGCTTTTTCTTTTTTTTTTTTTAATAGTTGCTATTCTGACCACATTTTCAACCAGAGCCATCTGATGGTGAGCAAAAATGAACAGAATCAGTTCTTGGAATTTGTCATCTCCAGGTAGCATTACTACCAGTCAAAGATATCAGATGGGACAATTCGTACCAGTTTTTCTCAAAAAGAGATGGGGAGATAAATGGTAGCTCTTGAACATGCTTCACTTATTCATCCATAACAACTGAATGAATTAAAACTTGAAATGTGTTGGCAAGGGTAAGTGGGACTAAGATCTTCTACAAAGGTTGTGATAAATTAGCTTTGGAAAGCTCCTTTGGCCTTCACATGGGTGGCAGATGAGGAGTCACCAGTAAGCTGAGCTGGCAGTTCAGGGTGCTAGGGCTTCAGGCTGCTTTTTTCTGTATTTCCTTCCAACCCTCTGTTCCCATTTTGTATTTTCATACCAGAGCAGCTGCTCAGCTTGATTCAGCATTGCCTCTGCTTTCTGCATTCCTGCCTTTCATTCCTGCACAGGTCCCTCACTCCCATCTGTTTCTTCTCCTTCTTATGTCAACCTCTTGCAACATACACCTTAGGATACCAATCCTACAGGACATCATCCATGGAGCTTGTTGCTTCTGAGCAGAGAGTAGTGGTACAGGGCTGCAAACAGTGTCAGAGAGAAATCCCAGACAATTAACAATGCAGAAAATAGTCAACCTGGTCTCTGTCTAGTCTCTCTCTCTCTCTCTCTCTCTCCCCTTCCCCCTCCTTCTCCCTCTCTGCTTCTTTCTTGGGGACTTTGTCCTTTTTTCTGGAGCTGTGCTTGGCATGTTGATGCAGGTCCAGTGTGTGAAAAAACAGGCTGGGTCTGGTTCTGCATTTAAGGGGGATTTCTTTAGAGCCATCTGCCATCTCGAAAATTAAAGCAGGGAAAGGTCATTGGGATAAACCGATTTGCTAAACAAAACGGTTAACAACTCATGAATAAAACTTAAAAAAAATAGTCTTATCCTGAGGGGAGGGGCAAGCTTTACAACAAGAAGGAAACACGCCCCAAAAAGCCCAGTCTGCCCATGCTGACCTCCACCCACCTCTTTCCAGTTCATTTCCATCCTTTTGGGGAAGGCACTGGTCCCCTTCTTTCCTTCCCGAACCCCCCTCCCTCCTCGTCCTGAGCCCCCGTGCCTTGTGTCTGCCTTGGAAGAGGAGGACTTGCAATCTGTGCCTGGGATGTGGCTGTGAGCTTCCTAATGACTTTCCAGTGGTAATGTCCAGGGGGCTTTGTGCCTCCCCTTAGCAACTCTGCAGCAGCAGCAGTAGCAACCAAGTCCCTTTTGTCCCTTGCTTGCTTCAGCAATGCCTCCTTCTCCCTTTTGCTGAGTTTCTTGCAGGTCACATGCAGGAGCAGTGAGCTTGCCCCTGTGCAGACAAGAGAGCACTCACAGCCCTGCATAGGCACAAAAAGCAGCAAAATCCTCCTCCTTCCCCTCTCCCACTTCAGCAGTAAGGAGTAATAAGGATTATAAGGAAAGCTGGCTGCTGGAATATGGCTCACTGGCAATGCTGGCTACAGCTACTGCGCTGCTTATCCGGGCTAAACCTGACAAGGGAGCAAGCTACATGAGATGGAAAAGAGGGAATGAGGGAAGCTTACAAGCCACCCATCACCTGCTTTTGTTCCTCTGTTCAGCAATCAGTTCTCTGTATTCCCTGATGAGACCTTAGCACAAAAACAAGCAGTAGATAGTTTCCATGTTAGTTTCCACTCTGCAGGGTCTGCCCTAAGTACCAGTTCTCAGGGGTCCCCTAATGGAAGAAATCCTCAAAATGGTTGCTGTCTGCAAGACCTGCTGGGAGCTATGTGGTTCTTCATGGAGATGGCTAAAGAGAGCCCCTGAAGATCTGCATAAAACTCTTGCAAGGAGCTGTGAGACTGTTCAGAGGGACTGTCTGATGATGAGTGTCACATCTACCCACACAGCAGTGCTCTGGATCCTTGTCCTTGCCCTGCCCTCTAAACCATCAAGGTTGTGTTACAGCCTTCACTATCTTCCCCTAAGGTCTACAGGAATGATGAGAACTGCCCATAACCTTAAATAAAGAAACTGGAAACATCCAGTGCTGAAGGGATGCATGCTTGCCTGTTTATGGGTGATGAGAGTGCAAAGGGGTTGTGTTTGGTTTTCTCCCCTCGTGTTGTTATTCTCACCCACAAATTACTGATGTGGAAAAATTGTGTCCATGCTCTGGCAATTGCTAGAGAAACTCAGGCATCATTTAATCTACTCATCAGGGTTTTATCCATGTGCAGCCAAAAAAGCTGTAGGTGTTTTGGTGTGGGGTCTCTGGAGCCAACTTCTTTCTTAGACTCACCAGGCCATGCTGGCAAGCAGCTAGACGGGCTGGTTTCTCCCCCAAACCATGTGTGGACAAAGCCTTGTGCCACCAGGGCTATGGGAAGAGCATCTGAGAACACCAGGGTATGGAAATGAGAAGCTAAGGTGTTGGGAGATGGGATGTAATCAGGCCTGGGTCCCCTCTGAATCACTGTTTCATCACGGATCAGAACCACTGGCCCTGCTCCCATGGTCCACTCATGGCTTGCAAACAGCAGTTTGAGGTGGGGAGTGCTGCCTTGTCTGAGCTGCTGCAGGAAAACTACATGGGCTATTATGTAAGCCCTTTCTGAAGTTACTTTTTGTTGGTATTTTGGGAAAAGTAAGAGCACGTTAATGAAATTTGGCATTTATTTATCTGAATTCTGATGACATCAATTGAAAGACATCCGTTCAGCCAGTTCTTTTATAGTGGCTTTTAGTGTGTGCTCTTTTCTCTTTCCTTTCTCCATTTTATTTAGTTTTAGAATGGCTAAAATGAACAATATTAGGGGAAAATGGAAGTACTTGACTGAAAAGAATTAATGAATATTGTTATAGCTACTGCTACAGCAGAGTTCAGCTTTTCTATTGGTCTTACAAGTGAAAGCATTAAACTACCAGAGCAGACAAGGAAGGCCCCTCTGACATGCAGCTTGCTTTATCATCAAACTCAAGTGGGCAGAAAGGCATTTTCTGTACTTTTGTTTAACTTCCCAGTGTAAATGAAGTTGGCCTACATTGCTGATATGCACCTATATCAAACTCATACTTGACTTTATAAATTGTTTATAGAATTCACACCATGAATTTTGCATAAAATAGTTGCAGAAGAATTGTGCCTGGACTATATTTGCTTTTGCATGAGTAAGGTGGTGAGTACTTAATGTTTAATTGATTAACAAGCAGGACTGTCCAATATATATTCTTTTTAAAATGCACAGTATAAAACAAGAATCTTAGTAACAACTAAGGTCAAAACCCCACCAGAAGAAAAATCTCAGAAAGCTTGAGCTGCAGAAACATGCAAAGGGAAAACTTCAATATGGGTGATAGAATAAAAAAATGTTGTCCCTGGATTAATTTTTACTCTCATTATACCTCATTTTCCCTTAACTTATCCTACATAAGTACATGTAGCTACTGACTGCTGTTTACATATCCAGGTGATTTTTCCTTTGGTTTTGGGAAGTAGAATATGCATTTAATATGTTGCTTACCTGCTTTGATCTTTGACGGTCATTAATACAATTTTAATTTTAATTTTAATTTCTGGACTTCCATGCTTGTATTTAAAGTATTAATTCTGAAACATCATTCTTCTCCAGGGAGATGATTGCTCCTGACTTGATCTATTTAGAGTTAGAAAGAATCAAAGAGCCCTACAGGGCTGTGGCAAAGCACTCGAGATAAGTGTTTTTCCCCCCATGTATTACTTATTTATTAAAGCTGGTGGAGCATAACTAAAGTGGAGAAAAAAAATCCGAAGAAATGCAGAATACAATGGCCTTCAGATTTTAATGGGAGATATGGCTGGAAGCAATTTCTAAATTATTAAATAAATCGATTTTATTCTTGCAGTCACCCTCCAAGGTGTATTTGTCAGCCTTATTATATTCATCTTCAGTGCTATTCAAAACCACTTACAGAGAAACATGTTTTTCCTGGCCACAATTCTTCAGCCTTCCTAATTAAACATGAGATTTACATTACAGGTACAGCATTCTTTCCTTTTCTTTCTCTTTTCAGCCTTCATTTTTCTTTTTCTCTGTCAGTTCTCCCCATGTTTGGTTTCTAGGCCCAAAAACAAGTAGATGTCAGGCTAGCAAACCTGTAGGCAGGTTCCCATTTAAAATTCAAGACCTATTGGCTGCAAACATTTTTTAAGATAATGTGTGCAGCACAGTGCTGCTTCTACTGTTCACAGAGGATGACAGGGCACAAAGCGTTAAACAGCTTATTTGTGACAGCAGGGTTGTAATAAAAGGTTATTGCACAAAGGAAAATACTTTTAAAAAAAAGATTTGATTTATCATTTAAGTGGTTCTGTGCTCTCTCACTCTCTCCCCGTGCAGACGCACACTACATAAAATCCATTTGCTCAGCTTTTCCCATGAGTAATCCAACCACAGTGGTTTGGAGCAAAAACCTGAAGAAGCAATTGAGAAAATTCCGGTATTGAAAGTTATTATTAAATGCCCATCGATAAACCAAATGTGCTGGCGTGCTGAGAGGGGAGAGGAAAGTAGTAAAGTATTTATTTCCCGAAGATCAACTTCACAGTCTCCAGCAATTAAAAATGGATAAAGGCAGTGCATTCTTCCCCCTTCCCCCAGTTGTCAGTGGTGCTGGTGCTCAGTACATTGAAGTATGGAAGGAAATTTGGAGCAATTTTTGCTGCTCCCTTTATGGAGGAGAGGGAAGATGCTCCGCTGAGAATGAGCACTTCAGAGCAGTGGCATGGGGTGCACCTTTTGTGACATTCCCTCCACCAGCATCTTTGCTGGAATACAGATTGGGAGAGGTCTGTGAAAAGACAAGTGCATGGAACTCAGAGGTGAGGTACTTTACAAAACATGCCTAGAGGTTGTGCTTTTAAACAGGGTTTCTTTGTACATGCAAAAACATCGCTAGTGTTCTGCTGCTTTCTGTGTGGGTTTACCACAGTGAAACAGAGCACAATGGTACTTAAAATAGATGACTACCTCTCTAGAAAATATACGCCTGCTGTGTAGTGTTCTTCCAGCTGACTCTCTGCTCATTGTTTTTTCTGAGAGATGTAATTTTTATTATTACACATTGTACCCATAAATAATATGCAACTTGAGAAAGAATGAAAACATTCCTCAGCTCAATTAAAAAGCAGGTTATCTCAAGGCTAGAGCCGCTGCCAAGTACATAATGGCTGTTTCACTTTACTGCCACAATCACTTTACTGCCAGAGCCAGGCTCATTACTTTGGGCTACTATGCATCTCAAGGCTTTGCTCTGAGCAATGCAGAAGCTGGGTAGCTGCCTCATCTCAGGAACTGCTCTGGGAAACACTGTGCCTCTTGCACACCTCCCTGCTTCAGCTTTGCTGCAGGGGACAATAATTCACTGTTAATCTATGGGCAGCAAATTACATCAAGCCTTGTGCTGAGCAAGGTGTTTGGGAGCAGAGCCTATTCCCCATTTCTCTTTACTCCCTCACTGCTGCTTCCCCCTCCCTGCAGCCCCAGCTCTGTGAGCTGACAGATGGGCCCATGCCCACCGGTTTTCATTCCGTCGGGTGCATGGTGAAAGGAGCCTGGGCAAGGCACAGCCTGGAAATTCCTCTTCTCTTGTGCAGCTTAAGTCACAGTCAAATGCTCTGAAGTGAGGGCACAGGGTGGGATGGCCACAGAAACAGACCCACACCACTCAGTGATGCACCGTCTAAAATTTTTTCTACTTCACAAGGTGAGTTTAGTGGGTGGAGAGTGATTTTTTTAATTCCAGGAATTCTGTTCTATAACATACAGATGTACTACACACATGAATCAGATCCCCAGCCTCACTTCAGTCTAGACCAGCACCTTGGACCCCGGGGAGCAGATGTTTGCTCTGGAAGGGGGACATGGTGCTTCCACCTGGGGCAATAGCTGCTTCCCTGTGTCAGCTGTCCTAGTACATACATTCTCCTGCCCCCAGGAGACTGTTGTTTTTAACTATTTATTACTTTCTAAATTAGACTGTTGGCATAAGCTGCCAATGACTTTGCTAATTACATTGCCCCAGGCCAATCTCTCTGACTTACTCCTTACTAAGGCCAATTAGCAGTTGCCAGAGTGGTTTCTGTCACCCGCTGGCCTGCCGCCCCAAATGTGAGTTCAGCGACAGTTATATAACAAAGTTCACCTAAACCTCAGTTTTCTGGATCATTGTTTCCATCAGATAGAGCTGGGCAGATGCAGACAAAGGCTCAAAGGGGGTTTTTTGGGGAGGCTAGTGCCCACCTCTTGGCCCAGGACCTTCTCAATAGAGATCTCACCAGCGACTTTGAAAGAAATGTCTAAAACCTTACCTGGTCCTCCTCTATCTCAGCCTTCCCATGATTTCTTTTGAATACTTTGAAACTAATTTGAAAGCAGACACAGAAAAAGCTCCATCTGCCCTGTGCATGAGTGCATGGGGATGCAACCACTTTTCCATGACACATGAGGTCATGTAACACACATTGCTCTTAGTGGTTGTAACAGAGAAACTGCTGGTTTTCCTCCCTCCATGGAAATCTGTGGGATATGCATGAAGATAAGGCAGTATCATGGAGCAGGAGAGGGAGAATGTGTGCTTCCATCCACGCTTGCAGTCCATTAATGATGTGAGCACATTGCTAACAGTGAACACATTGCTCAGTCTCACTTTTCAGTGGGGCACTCCACCAGAAACCCAGGGAGGTTTTGTGGGGTTCCAACAGAGAGGAGCAAGCCCTGTGTAACACAAACTCAGTGAAGAGATTCTGCAGCCCTATTGGTAGGTGAATGGGCTGTTTTTTTAACCTTGTTCTGTTTTTCAGCTTATTTAAATTATGCCAATGCAAGGGCCTTGGTGGGCCAATTAGTCAAACATTGCTGTTGATTTTAATCATGGAAATTACACAAGGCTGAAGCTTTTCTCCTTTGGTTTTTCTCATTTGCACTCCACTGTGGAATGTGATTGCACTGCTTATGTTTATGATATCAGTGCCAGAGCTAGATATAAACTAGTCCATCTGGGTTCTGCTAGCAAGGTAGCAACAGCAGCAAAAACTTCGCCCAGAGTTTGCATGACCCTCACTGTAACAATTCAGGATTTAGTTCCACTTCTATTTATCAGCCAGCTGGGGTGAGAAAGGAGGCACGGTCAAGACCAGGGCAGAAGGCAGTTGGCAAGGATGCCCCTTTTACTCAGAATACAGGGAAAAATGATAAAAAAGGGCTAAGAAGGACAGCTGATCTAGAACAGCATGGATATTGCCTACAAGGGTGGCAATGGTGAAATTGAGATGGTTTATTGAGGTTTTCAGGTGGAGGGGAACTAGGCATGATTTTGACAACAGACTTAACAGAACCAGTGGGAACAGCTCGATTGCACTCATGTCTTTGGACTGCACTCTGCACACCAGTGCACAATTAGTTCTGAGGATATAGAGCCTCATGTCACCATTCCTTTCCCAACTGGAGCAACAATGTGGCTACTTAGGATATATACTTAATTCCATTCCTTCAGGACTGCAGTGCTGGCAAATCATCCCCAGAGATTCACCTCACTGAGTTGTTTGCAACTCATGCAGTTGTTTGTGTAGGCACCAATAAAGTCTTTGCACATGCCTTTGAAAGTAATTTACAGTGAGCACTGTAGAGTTCGCTAAATATTCCCGGTGCTAAATTCTTTACAGGGAATCATTTGAACATGATGATGTCCTTATCCGCTTTCAAAGGCAGAATTGGAAAGGTTTTAATGATAGCCACTGTCTATGCATTTTATGCATTTTGGCTGAGTTTTTCAAAGCATGTAGGTAATGAGGACATCCAATTCCCATTAATTTTAAAGGCACCTTAAAAGGCTTTATAAATCTCAGCTTTTATGCTCTAACCAAGAAGGGTAGATTGATTTCCAATTGATTTCCATAGTGAGAAAAATTTTAGCAAAGTACTGATAACGTACTATAATAATGTCCATGATAGCTCACAGAAAAAAATAACCTCCTTATCTGCAGCATGTATGAATTTCTCTTCTTAGTGGCTTACCTTGCATGTCAAGGTAGTTGAAGGCAATGATTGCTGGTGTGGTTGATGTTACATTAAGACTGAAATTGCTAAGTACTTATCTTTTTTTCTGGTATCCTCTTGAACTCATGAAGTTGCTTAGATTGCTTTACACACCAATGTCACTTAGATTGGACTAAAATTTGTA
The DNA here is from genome assembly GCF_009819885.2 of Catharus ustulatus. Taxonomy (NCBI): domain Eukaryota; kingdom Metazoa; phylum Chordata; class Aves; order Passeriformes; family Turdidae; genus Catharus; species Catharus ustulatus. Next base: position 62,188,705 of record NC_046222.1, read on the forward strand.
TAGGAAACACTTTTCTATTCCTAGAGCTTCTAGACATGTTTTGTTTGGAGCTGAGGTTTTTTTGGCAAGATTTTTTCAGTTCAGATCAGTTCAGCTTTGATCACTTTTGACCGCTCTTTTAATGGTATTTTCTTCTTCCTGTAGGTTTTTCTTTTCTCTTCTTTTGATTGAGTGGAATTTGTGCTTTCTTCTGTAAATCTGTGATCCTTAAGCAGACTGGAGACTTTATACAAATTTCTGTGAACTACAAGCTTATATGAAAGCTAATATTTTCAACCCTTGGTTTGCTCAAAGGTAGTTTTCCAAAAAAATTTTACTTTTAGGTTCATAATTTTTTGAATTTGAGCTGCTTTGCTGGTATATGAGGGGTAAAATATCTTTGCTAAAGACAGTGATGTGGGAGAGAGAGTGCTCTTAGTTCACATGCATGTGTTTGTGTATAATGTGGGAATTTGTTCTTCAGAAATTACATGCATGTAAATTGCAATTGATACACATATATAGCTGTAGAAACACATAGATATGGATATCTTTCAGTGCAGGTTTCACCACTGCTGTCTCTTAGCACCTTTGGATTCACCTTCAAAAACTCCCAGTGCTTCTCATCTGACATCACCAGTCCCATGAGGGCAAACTGAGGCCCAAGGCCACCAGCTGGAATGAGTGACATTTTTTGCATGCACTGTGTTATTTAGCAGGTGAGGTGTGTACACACTCATCTCTTGATGTACAATGGTTATATCCAAGTGGTGGCACCTAGTGGTTCCTCCTGGCTGATGGTTCTGATTACAGAGCATGGCTGTGTTCTGCCTGTTGAGGTGGGCTGAACACTTGATGTGGACCAGCCCTTTCTGTGTCCCAATTTTTGTATAGTGGGAGCTCCCCCTGCCTCCTGCACCTGACCATCCATCTTATGAATGGATCTAGAAAGAGCTACCATAGTACATATAATGTATTTAACACCAGTTCTCTCAACTGGGTGGGGTTCAGCTGGCCCAGCTTCAGCCTCACAGCAGGTTTGTGCTGAGTGTCTGAGCTCCTGTTATTCCAGATGTAGGCACAACAGCTCTCCAGACTCCACTGACCACAGCAGGGACAATAGCAGATCACAAGGGAAACCACAACATATAACCATGGCACACAGATTTAGCCCATACCCATGTCATAGATACCTCATGGTGGGGAAAACGAATCATGCCCCCAGAGACTGTGCTGGGCTCATTGCTGTGCGAACATATCTGTTTGGGAGACAAGCTGTATAGACTCTGTAGATATAGACTGTGTATCAGTATGGATAGGTTGTACTGGGAGATGTGGTGCTGTACTGCATACTCTCCAAAGCAGAGCTATGCTTCTAGTTCCTTCTGTGGAAGTTTGCATGGGAATGAAAATGTGAATTATTTGGCTCAGGTCAGTCCCTATTAGGTGGCTTGCTGAAAAATGCATTGATTTCTTACAGGCAAAGCTATTCCCATGAATACACAGCACTAAATTCATCCTTGTTATATGCCCAGTGAGTTGCACTTCGGGTGTATTTAATCCAGAATTTTTATAGGTATCAGAATTATATATATATATAATATATAAATGCTTCCTTTTTTAGAGCTGCAATATGTAATTGTCATGTAGGTTGCTGTGGTTTATGCCTTTAGTTACATTGCCAAGGTACTTAATGTTTAATAAAATCCTTTTATAACCCTTTGTCATTAATACATAACTTGAAAGAGCTGGGACAACAGTTGTGGAATCTAAATGAAGCAGTAAGCTTGTCACTTTTTAGTCTTCCTCATTATCTATCTTTCAAAGTAGGCTAGTCCTAAAACAAACAGACTTCCTGGAAAGTATTATTAAAGTATTATTATAGCACAAGACTAGTACTATAGGAAGGAGCCCTGTGAAACAATTGTATGTAGGGTAATTTTGTTTATTTCTTCAGAAAAAAACCCCTGAAAACAGTATCTTGCTGGAAAAAAATGTTCATTGAAGTGTTTTTCATTTTTTTTTTTAGATAAAGTTACTCTGTATGCTTAATAAAGTTCCTTTGCTAAGCAATTATGGCATTTTGTTCATTATACATTACACCTTGTCACATGTGATGAAGGAAACAGCAAACCCTTTCTCTGTCCTTGAAAACCAAAAATGTAAATAGTGGCATTAGTCCCAAGGGAAGAGCTGTGTTAACTGTGGAGCACTGCGTTAGAAATCCTGGATATTGTGTGTCCCCATTGTTTAGTTAGTGCGGGGTGGTTACTGAGGGATTTAAACCATATGTCGCTTGAATTCCAAAATTGGCCTTTTCAGTCAGCTGTGCTTTATCATTCAGTATTGATCACGGATAATATGCTTTGCAAATTAGGGGTGGTTACAGTGCCTTTGTCCCTAATAGATGTTGTCATTCATGTAGAATAGCCTGAAAGTGAAGAACATTTTAAACAGGGTTAAAGCTTCTATAGTCATCATTAATGAATTTTCTAATGCTGTCTGGATTCCATAATCATGTGAAGATCAATAGCTATTACAGTATAATGTAAACAAACAGAGAATCCATTAGGAATGGAGGGGGTGCGCTGAAGCATTTTACTTCTCGCCTACAATGGTACATTACTTATTATCAGGGCAAAACTGAATAATTGAGTATATAAAACACAGCCTGAACGAGACAGTGATTAATGAAAGTGAGGCTATGGCTGAACGAAGACAGTCTTAGTACCTTTTTTAAGTGAATTTGAACAAATTTAGCTGCAGTAACAGGATCCCTTTTAGGTATTGCTGTGATACTGGAATACTTATGAGCTGCATGTTTGAAAACAGTGAAATAACAAGACAGTTTTGCTGTCTCACACTAACACTTACATTGTGGCAGTGCATAGATGCTCTGCTGGGGTGGGACCTGCATTACCGCAGACACAGGAGAAATGCAGAGGAAATTGAAGTGCTGTCCCTGAAGGGCATGGTCTGACATATAAAGCATAAGAATAAGAAACAAACGAGCAAAGGGATCACAGGAAGAGTGGCTGGTGTTGAGCTTCTCTCAGCATATTTTGGCGTAGTCTGGATAGCTGTGAATCTCTCATCCAGCTGGCTACAGCAGCCTCCCCCTAAGTCCATCACTGAGTTGTGGCATTGTGGGCATTCGCTCTTGCAGAATATCTGAAAGTTGAACTCAGATGACAGAACAGCAAAACCCACCACAATGGAGTCTGATAAACTGCATTTCTTTTGTACAGTCTGTGATTCTGGGTCACGTGTGGTTTCTTTAGAGCTTCATTAGCTTGATTGCAATGACAAACACGGAGGTATCTTTTGTCCTTATTTGCAATGAATGTTGTATTTCTTCTTGCTGTTGTGTGCCATTTACTGAAGCTCTCCTTAGCAGAAAATGGGAGAAGCTCAGATCTGGGCACTTCTCAGGGCTTTAGGGGGCTAAGCCTGTAGAGGCATACTGGTGATCCAATCCAGCATATGGACAAGGCTGACAGTGCATTTGCATGGACAGAGGATAACTGCACAAGACTGAAATGTGTGCCACACTTTACCTGCCAGCCTTCAGTGGGAAATGTCACCTGGAATATCTATCATCCTGCAGAAAACTGCTCCAGTCTATTTCCCTGTCTACTTATCTGCATTACAAAAGAAATAAGAGATGTGTGAGCCCAGGATGTAGCACAGCCCCAGTTTGTGGTTGTTTGTTCCGTACTGCTTTGTGGTTGGTTGCCTTTTTAAGGGATATAGTGGTGTCACACCAGAGGGCTCACCTGCCTTGGCTGCAACAGGATTTCTCAAGGATTCCCAAGGGGTTCTTTTCTGCTGTAATGCAAACCTTATTGTGACTATGTGATTAAGACATTTCTAAACCCACATGTCCTACACATGTAGAGTCTAACAAGAGCTGACCTCACTCAGCACAATTTCCTATGTGGTGCCATTAATGTCTCTACTACAGCCCCTATTTTCAGGAAATTTACAGGAAGTTCGAGTCTGTTCCTCTGTGATGTTTGAAACAGCTTGAAGACAGGCCATATGGAACTAACAAACAGAGGGACTGCATCTCTGTAAGACCCTGAGGAACAGAAAAGGGACTTCTCTCAAGAGACTTCTCTCTCAAAGAAGTTTCTACTCCATAGCACGCCACAGCTGAAATACAACATGCGAGCATGTCACTCACATGAATATAAAGTTACTGCTCTCCATTTACTAGCACTGACACCCTCTGAAGAGCCCGATCAATTATGAACATGTAGTGGGGAGCCTTTTCTGTCCTGTCTGTGATGCTGAGAACCACAGTCATGTCACTGCTTCCATTTATGCGGCAAGGCGCAGAAGAGCATTTGGCTTAATCTTTCCTGAGCTGACAGTTTGCTATTTGTGGCATTTTCTCAGATTACTTACTCTGTGTATCTGACAGTAGCTTGTGATTCTCAGCAAGTGGAATGAAAGGGAATGACATGCATTCCTGGAAATCTGGTAACACATCCACAGTGGGCTGTTCTCAGAACCCTGAAGCATTGAACCTGTGTGAACAAAGGGCCTGGAGAGGCAGGATCCCCTGGTACCTCCAGCCAGGTACAGTTGTCCCCATGTTTGCTATCCAGTTTCAAATTATTACTTGATTTTTGTCTGAGTGCAGATTTGCAGGGCTGAACCCAAAGAGTTGATCTTATTTCAAAACTGGATTTTCTTTTTTCCTGTGCCTGAGAAATAAACCTGCTGTAATTACCCTGGTCTGAAATGTGGTTGAGAGGAAAAAAGGGCAAAAGCATTGTGTAATTTTCGCTATTTCTGATTCCTGAGATCTTTCTGGAGCCTTCAAATTTTGTGCAACTATCATTTCTCTTGGAACATTTTTCTGTCATTCTAAATTGTCTTGCATTTGCTGTAAGCTCTTGAGGCTCATTGCTGCAGAGCTGTACACTTATTCCTCAGTGCTTCACATCTTTAGGCTGTGGGTTGGTCACGTGTGGGTGCAGATCTACCATGGCTGACTCTGAGCATAACTAGTTTGGCTTGTGTGGCTTATTCTTTCAGACACAGCAGTGGCAAAGTCAGGCTATATCCTTTCCTTGCCCAGCAGGGATAGGGAAGCATTTTAGTCACTTTTGCACCACTGAGGCTATGCCTGTACACTGCAGGCAGCCCAGGCCTGTGGGCACTGTGTGTCCATGCCCTGGGAATGGCAGGAGCCTGGGTGTTGCTCTGCATTGACTAAGTCCCATACAAAAATGGTCATCCCAGCTCTGCTATTAAATTAGACAGAGCCCAAGGGAAGGCTCTGAGGAGAAGTGACACAACCTGACTTGTATCCACGGACCTCTTCTCACCAGAACAAAGCAGCCTAGTGCAAACTTCATATTTAGGAAAATCCAAGGTCTGTGCTAGTCTGTTAAGGGTGCCTAGGCATTGTGTGGGAGACAGGAAATTGTTATGGGGCAAAATCTTATCAGGGAATGTGCTAAGAATTACCCAGCATAGACAACTGTGGAGGAGGACACAAACCCTCACCCTGGCCCTGGTTTATTTTCATGTACAGTCTGTGGGAACCAGGGTGGCTCCTGAAAAGGCTCTAGATTTGCTCGTGCTCTGCAGATGTGAGCTCACTCTTGGCAGTGCTTTGCAATGAGGTGAGTTTGCTCTGCCTGCATTTTGAGTGGATTCATTCTACCTCCCCTCAGACCTGAAAGCAAGCCTTGTGACTATGCTGGTGTGCTGCCTTGGCTGCATAAACTCTGCACAGTTCCGAGGTTCATTGGTTTTGGCTTAGGGCTGTGCAAGGATGTTACCAAAACTTCAGTTTGTCCATGAATAAACTCTGTGCTAATAACATCGGATACCTGGGGTCAAAACACCACGGAAAATACATCCTGTGTCACCCAGTGCACCGGTTTGCTGGGACAGTGACATTCACCTGAGTTAACAAATTGTCCAGAAATTCTGCACCTTGGGGAGGGGTGTAGGGTGATACTCCAGGAACAATGAGGCTCACTAGCTCTGGGTCTGTGCCAGGTCCTGGTTTTCCCAGGGAATCACACAGGGTTTCTCCTTTCTTTCTTCCCAAGCATGCATATTTTCCAAACTTTCTCCATGGCTTTTAGTATTTTAAATTCCCATTTTCCTGGAAATAGAGAAAGAATATTTTTATCTGATAATATGTAACAAATAGCCAAATTGCTCATGTTCAGGATTTGAAATCCCTAAGTGTCCTGATTTGAAAAGAACTGTTCCATTTAAAGGAGAAGTTTGTGAGTAAGTGCTGATGGACACACTTATTTTTGGTAGCTTTTATATGGAATGTGCATCAGGTGTATATCAGGTGACAGTGTGACTCCAAAATCCTGTCTGTTACTGTACTTGACTTCAAATTTCTTTACACTGACTTTGCATTTAATTTTCTAGGTGTTTTTATTTATTTATTTATTTATTTATTTATTTATTTTCTGTGTGTGTGTTTTTTGTTTGTTTGATTGTTGTATTTGGGGGTTTTTTTTAGTTTTTTTTTTTTTTTTCTTTTTAAATGTTGTATTGCAATGGTTTTAGTTGTGATCTTAAAAAACTAAGGAAGGGTAAGGTCTGAAAAGGGCAAGCTGCAGATATCAAATAGTGTCTGTGCTGTGAGTTTGGGTTTGCCTGGGATGGCAGCACATGGAACCAGGACTACATGAATATCTACTGAAGTGTGAATGAGCAGACTGTTCACATGCCACTCCGGACTCAGACTTGCTTGGGAATGCAAATCTCTTTTGTTCAAAAAAGAACATCCTGCTTTTAGGAAAATATTTGATTGAAACAGCTGGTCTACAAGAAAGACAAAATTTTTCAAAAGTGGTTTTGAAAAAAAAGGGGAAAGAAAAGTATATCCCTTAATTTCTGGGATGTGAAGATTTCAGATGTGTGATATGAGATTGAATGAGGGAAGTTGTAGCTACTGTGCTGCTGGGTGTAATTAGTTTCCAGATTATATCACTTTTGATAATTAGATATACATGAAACCTCCAGTCAAAGACTTCACAAGCATTTCTTATATGTCAGCCTGGATATGTGCTAGTTGGAGTGATAGATCTACTGGACTGATCTAGGCTAGTAGATGCTTTGGGAAACACCTTCATCTTTCTTTTAAGCTGGCAGATGGTTTGAGTCCAGGCTGGACTGCCTGCTGTTGTTTTCAATGAAGGAGTGTTACCTTTTTGGATTCATGAAAGACTCTCAATCAAAGCTAAAATGGCAGGCCAGTGCAGTGAATCAATAAAATCTCTACTTTCAGCTGGAGTGTTGGATAGTAATTCTTCTCGTGTCACTGCCTGGTTAAACAGTCATACTCCTGCTAAAAGCCCTATAAGACATAATAGATTCATGTGGCGTTAGTCCATTGTACTGCATTTAACCAGAAAAAAGGAGAGAGGTTACTGTTTCACTAAAACAAACCAGACACTGATGCATTGTGTATCAAAATGTATTCACCCATTTTGCTCTGCCTCATTAGAGCAGGGGGAGCTCGCTTTCTATACCGCTTGTGGAGCAGTGTTAAGACATCTGACATATTCATTGCAAACCCTAGTTTAATGATGACTTAGACATCAAATCCCAAATGATTTTATATATTGGCTGTCTGATTTGCCATTACAGCACATATTGTGTGCTTTCTGTTTATTAAACTACAATAAAGATGTACAAACTGAATGTATTAGAACATTTTCCAAGAGGCTTTAGAATAAATCAGTTTGCCCTATGGAGCAATTACCCAACTGTATCATTTCTAATTGCAGGAAATTAGCTTGCTGCATCTGATTTGATGTATTAAATTTCCTAGTATAACATGCTTTAGTAGAAAATGTTTATGGGACAAAGAGTTTTCATTCAAAATGAATCTGAAAGTCCTTAAATGCAAAATATCAAGGCTCAGAGCATGCAAGAAGGAATGGCTGTTTTATGCCCTGCAGCTGGAAATTGGTGGTCCTAAACCAACTTTATTCAGATGCAGGCAAGTTTCTGAGCCTTTGGAGATTTCCCAATTGCATATATCTTCCATAGATACCCTTCCCCTATTCACTCCTAGAGACTGACCTTGTATCAGAGAACTGAATTAACAAAACATATGCAAGGATCTGAGTTAAGATTCTGCTTGAAGGCCTCGCATGTACATCACACTCTCCTGAGACAGACAGAACTTAGATACAAAGTTAGACTCAAAGGCAAAACAGTCAGTGCCTTAGAGAGGGAACGTTCATGTTCCAAGTTCTATCTTCTTCCTTGTGAAAGAAAGCTGTTCAAGCAGTGGAAGTTTTGCTTCCTATTACCCACAGGGTGCTCACACATCTGCCTTATTTACTTACCTACCTACCTATCCAGCTACTTACTTATCTTCATGCATATTACTAATGGGAATCGTTGATTATTTTGAAGAAAACCATTAAGGGAGTATTTTCATTCCTTATTTTGGAGAGAATCAGATTACCCTTGCTAGTATACATACAGTGCAGTTTGCTAACATTGTAATTCAGAGGTGATGTACAGGATTTTTATACTTAATGAGACTCACATACCACATTATCTCACCATCTGCGTGGATCTGGGAGTTGTTGTAGAAAGTTCCCATTAGTCATATTAACATCCATCATTCTTTCAGCTCACTGTGAGGATACAAACCATGGAAATGTTTCTTTTACTGTGGAGATTATTTTCCTTTGAAAATCCACTGGACTTTTGCATTTTGGACAACTTAAATATCCCTCTATGCTGCTAGGTCAGGTATAACCTTGGCTAAACAAGGGCAGACTACAGGATATAAAGGGTCCCCTCCTCCACTTCTCTGAAGCAAACCTCAGCAGATGCAGACAAGATTTTAATAGCTACAAAAAGAGAAATGCATGACAACCTCATTAAGGGAACTATAATAGGCTGTCAGAATATCTCCAAGAGGACAATATATCAATGTCTAGTTTGTTGCAGCATTGCTAACTATGGTAGTTTGCCCCTCTCATAATCTTTCATTCATCCTCTATTGGTCTGATTTCCAATAATACTTCACCACCACATGCATTCACTCTCCTTTTCAGCTACCTCACAATTGCTGACATAACTCTTTAAGTACAGAAGAATCGGGACTGGTAAGTGTCAGTAATAAAAAAGCAGTTAGTGGTCCACCCCACTGATAGCCCTGATACGGTACATTAGAAGGGTTTTCATTTACTTTCCCTTTCTACCATCCTGAGGACCATTTTGTCCCATCCCAACATCTGCAGGAGGTCAAGGTCCAAAGGGCCCAGGGATTTTACACCATCTGCCGCCAAAGGAAGAAAAAAGAGAGAAAAAAGAGGGAAAGGAAGGTCCTAAACATTGCTCTAAAAAGCTATTTAAAGTTATTCATCACTGTAATGGCAAACCAATCATTATTAATTGTACGCGCCCATTGTCTTTCATGTACACTGCAAGGCTGTGAGACATTATCAAAGTAGATTTAAGCCAGTGCAGTTGGAGTTCTTCCCCCCTCCCCTTTCACCTTCCCTGACCCTTTGGGAAGATGAAATGGAGTCTAGTGATTTTGTTTCTTTTTTTTTTTTTTTTTTTTTTTTCCCCATGGTGAAGCTGGCTCTCCTGTTCTGTTGAGGATCCAGCGATCCAGCATTCCTCTGAACTAGGAGTGCTCTGTAAGAGTTGTGAGACATCTCACCCTAGCCTGTGCCAACTGCTGAAACTTCTTCTGAAGCTGGGCTGAAAACATAATCAGGAGCTCACACCAGAGACCCCATAACATTGCTTCTTCCTGTATATTTAAAGGTTTTTCCCCCTACCTGCCTAGGAAACATCATTCCCAGTCACAAGGCAACAAGACAACAATGGACTTCGAGGCTTTTCTGTTCATGTGTCAGTAAACAGAACTTTTGGTGAACCTGGCTCTGTATATGTTAGACAGCTGTGGTTACAATAATGTGTCCTGAATGAAATGTGCCAATTGGAGGAAATTGTCAACTCATTATTGTGGCTAACAACTGAGATACAAACGTTTCAGTCAGAACAGGAGGCGATTTTGTAAACATTGAGCATTCCTGAGGGGTTTTTTTTGCTAAAATCCATATGAAGTAGACCTGAAATAATTGTAGTGACAAAGGGTACAGCTCTGCTCCAGCTGGAGTAGATGACAAACCTCCATCTGATTTCCACAGGGCCAGGATCATGCCCTTTGGGGAAACACACCTACTGCTGGTTTGTGCTCTGCAAGGCTGCTGACATGTGCCCAGCTATAACCTGTAGTTCAGCTCAGCCAATTTAAACTAGCTGGTTAGATGGCCCAGTGCCCATGTGGATGCTGCATTTCCTCTACTGCTTCAAACACACTTCCAGCAGTAACCCCCTGCTGCTTGCTGGCTGTGACAGCTTGGGGCACAGACCTGAACTCTGCTGCCCAGCGATCCCATGCCCACACGCTGCCTGACCTACTTTCAGACTCTACAGTGCTGCTTTAAAGTTGTGTCTTCTCTTGGCTTCAATGATATTTGTGAGCACATGTGCATGGCTCCCCAGAAAGCTGCTCTGGCACTGGTATCCTTGTGCAGGCAGAAGAGACTGGGGTGTGTTTGTGTGGGAGGGTGAGAAGGAGAACAGGAGGAATGGGATCATGAAAACTTTGAGTCACCAAGAGACTAAAGGTGCCTCTGGGGAGAAACCAAGAAAGGCCAGGAAGGAGCTGTGGCAGCCCTGAGCAGAGAGAAGGCCACAGAGAGTTTAACACTGTCTCCATGCTGTTTGACACAATGAAAGAGACATTAATCTTTATTTTCTGAAAGGTTTATATTCTCTTTGGTCTCTCATACAGCTGAAGAACCTTGGTCCATAACAGGGGCAAACAGTGCAACGGATTTAGTCAGGGGCACAATGTCTTTGCAGGGACTTCACCATTGTCCTGGAAAGAGGAGGAAGAAGCACTTCTCAAAGAACAAACCAACAAAAAACTCGCTGAAGCCAGAGAGAGAGAGGGAATAAAAAATGAAACTGAGGCCTTTGCAGCTCAGTTGGGATAATAAATAATTATAGAATTGTAGAATCATAGGATGGCTTGGATTGGAAGCAACCTTAATGATAATCTAATTTCAAACCCTCTGTCATGGGCAGGGGCAGCTTCCACTACGCCAGGTTGCTTGCTTTAGTGGAAAACCCCATCTGACCCCTGAACATTTCCAGGGATGGGGCAGTGACAGCAAGTGCTGTGCTGGGCAAGTGCTTCATCAGAAAAAAAATGAACTTGTTTGTTCCCCCAGAGCCCCTCTCTGTCCGGCCTTTCTTAAGAGAGTGACCACATGTGCAGTGATGCAGTAAGATAAAAGGTACCTGGTTTATGATGAAATAATGTACCTTTTATCATTATATAAAACAAAAAATACTGGAATGAGCAACCTTAAGTTACCATAAAGAACAGCTTCTCAAGTAAGGCAAGCAAAAAAAAAAAATTCTAGCTGCAAATCTTCATGTATAACACTCAAGAAGTGCTTAGCTTAAATACTGTTGCTTCAGAATTCATCCATAGCCTATGAAATATTTAAAGTAATCTTGGCTAGTAACCCAGTAACTGGTCATTAGTATTCTCTGAGTTGCTGAACAACCCAAATGTAAACAGGTAAATGCTAGATACTTTGTTTTTACTTGTCCAAGGCTAAAATAGATTATTTGCACACTGGAAAGTTTGCAGCTGGTAGTTATGACAAAGTGAATCATGTTTCAGTGTTTGAGCACACAGGTTCCTTCACCCAGCCTGGGCTGCTACTTGTGGAATGCACACATAGCACTGGGACTTTCAGGCACCCCTACACTGAAGGGTCTGTTTTTCACTGCATCATAATTGGCTGCAGCAGCAGATGCTGAAGCTCCCCAAAGGCAGGAGCTGTCACTAGGGACAGTGCACTATCACATGTGGCATCCAAGCCTCTGTTAAGAGAGAGCTGGCAGAGGCATTGGATCTTGGTGGCTGGACAAGCAGATTCTGGGATGTTCCTAAGTCCAAAGAAAGTGGTTGAGGGATGTGACTGTGGAAAGTTGTCTCAGTGGTCTCACAGTTCACAAGAACAAGGTTGATCTCCCACAAAGTAGACATTACTGTTCCACTAAGCAACAAACATACGAGGGAGTGACTTGGCACAGATCAATGAATCCTTTTCCGTAAGAACTCAAAACTGAGACCACAAGCACTTATAAGGACCATGTGTGCCTTTTCTAGTGAAACAGCAATTTCAACCAGACTGCATCAGCAGAATCTGTCCTCTGAGATAGGAATGAAAGCATAATATTTCCAGTGGCATGCCTAAGGGAAGACAGGTTTGAGGTTACAGCCATTATATTAACAAAAAATTTATGCCCTTCCCTCCACTACCTTCTTCTTACCAGTACAGATAACTATGTTGTTCCCCTCACCTTCTGCACTCCCTTCCTTTTTAGTGACCCACTTGCCCCAGAATATCCTGCCCACCCCATGAGATATTTCCAGGATGGGTGCAAAGAAACTGAGGCTGCGGTATCATGTAACATACAATACTCTCATGCAGTCACTTGCTGTTGCCAATTGGTGAGGGTTTTGTAGCTCCTCATGCCTGGTTCCCTTGTGTCTACTCCTGTTTGCCAGACCCTTCCGATAGCCAGACTAAATTATTTGAAATTATCAAAACCTCTTAATTTTCTTTTGGATTTTCTTTTCTGCCATTTTCATGAGTTAGTTCAGCTTCTACAGGGACCCTTTAACTAACAAACTGGATAAGTGAGAAGGGACTTTTTGCATAGGGCAGAACAGTCACATTGACTGTCCAGCCTTCTAAAAAATTATTTTGAAATGAATGTAAACACTCAGTTGCCAAGATGATGAGCAACTGGCATTCTTTTCTGAAGCCAGTTCTGTTCTGGTGCTGGTTCTGTGGGAGATGCTTCATGCAGTGAATTCCCGGACCTTGGCACTGAGGGCAGGCAGTTGCACACACACCATTTACAGAGAATCACAAAATGGAAAGCATCAGCAGACCTGACTTTTCCTTTTACAGAACTATACACACACCTGGATACACAATGGCTTGGTGAATGGCTCATAACAGGTGTTCTGAAATAAAATGGAGATGAGTGTTTTCAGCTCAGGCACCTGGCAAAAATAATATGTGTGATGTGGGAAATAGACCGTAGCCTGTAAATCATGTGTAGTAGAGGTGGCTGTGTGCTCATCATTTGCTTTCATCCACAAAAGGACCAATAACTACATTTGGGCAGAGTGAAAAAAATTGTGATGAAAAGTTTGACATCTAGCCAGCTGAAAAATCTGGTCTAACTTTTCAGGACAGGATTAATCTCTACCATGTGAATGTATACAGGCAAATACAGTGGTTCACCTTCTGTAGTATGAACACGAAAATAGCAGAAAATGAGTGCTTGTTTTGTACTTGATTTTCCCCACCTAAATTACAACATACTTTCTCTCCTTTTGGGCAGTTCAGTATTCCTGATTCCTTCATGTGCACTTCCAGTGCAAAGGGAGACAATAAATTCTTTGCAGTCATAAGCAGCATGTATCTGGGATGAGATTGTACCTTGTTGTTTCCTGGAGGGCTCAAGCAGTTGGTGTCTTACAGAGTAGCCTGAGGAGCCTGCTCTGACCAAGGTAGGGCTCTCTGCATTGTGCTGTGGCTCTTGCCAATGAAGAGTTTCAAAATGCCACAGATGTGGTTTACAGCCCTATCCTGCCCCATGGTGCTTGCCTCATTTATTCAAGACAAAGTACAAACCTTATTTTTTAGAAATGATAAAATGTTGCATTAAAAAAAAATATTTCATTCTATTTGATCTGTCATTTTAAAGATAAAACTGAATTTTTCCAGTTCAGGAATACTTTTTCTTTTTTAAAGCTTAGTGTTATACTAAAACTATTTGAGAAGACGCACCAAAAGAGAGAACTGCAGACTTTGAGAGGAGATTCTTTGTGTGAACATATTGATTTTATCTGACACACCTGCAGTGTGTGAAAAGAATTGTTCAACTTGTATAAATGCAATTCCTGTTGAAATTAGTTTTCTGGCCTGAACTGAACAATTAAAAATGAAATTAAAGAGTTTCCATTAATGTTGGTGTTTCCGCTTGTCAGCTTCATTACTTTGTTTTTTGCAACTATCACTCTTCTATCAGACCTCCCTTATTTGACATGGCATGAAAGGTGTTAAATATTTTCAACTTAAAGGCTGTCAGTGTTAAAAGAGTTTTTGGTTAATATGAGTGTTTATTACTCTTTACTAAAGACATAAGGTAATAAAGAAACCTATTTTCTTCAGATACTAATTATACAGGTGCATAATTAAACATCTTAAATAATGAAATAGATGCTCTGTTAAAGACTAAAAATATGTGGCCATAAATTAGTCATTTAGACTATATTAATAAATAAGTCCTGGATGTCAGCTTACAAAGATTTCCTTTCTATAATTTGACCACTGCTACGCGCATGGCAAACACATCAGACACCTCATCTAGACACTGCTCAATTGCATTTCTTTGTGTTCCTGGATCACTGCGCCTCACAGAGCTGGAGGGCTTTGTGTACATTTTGAGTCTGATGTGATTCTTGTACGGACAATGGTTTTGTGCAGAGGCGTAGGGTGGCTGTGTCTGTGGAGGATGCATATGAGGCTGTGCAGCAAACCCTTCTGAGTGCTGACCTGCCTGGGTGTCAGTGAGGCTGGGATTTCATCCCCAAAGCAAGTCTGAGAAATCTCCGTGCTTGCCTGCCATAGATGCATTGCATTCTTAGGGAGTTACAGTAATTTCACGATTATAAACAGCACCATTTCAACTAAAATTTTGGTCTGAACCCGGAAGTGCGGCTTATAATCGGGTGTGGCTTATATATGGACAGAGAACAAAAAGCTGCTGTTTTAGTTTGGAGGACAGGTGTATGCTGAGAAAGGCAGGAATTTCTCTTTGAAATGGATAATGTAAACCCCTCCCTTCAAATTGTTATAATTTTGAAATCAAGGGGCTTTCAGGTAAAGATATGGGAATTAGGAATAACAGTTCTTTCCTAGGGAAATTAAAATAGAAATACAGTACTACAAAGAAACAAACCCCAGACCCTGACAAAGTCAGAGTACAACCTGACACCCCGTCAGGCAGGGTGTTGGTAGCAGTCCCATTCAATGGTGGCTGCGTCCTCCTGCAGTGACAGATGTGATTCAGTTGGAGCAGTGCTCCTGCAGAAGGTGCAGTTTCCCTCTGGAGGTCCAGTGGTGATGTGCAGAAATTCGGTTTTTTTCTGGAGTCCAGTGGAGAAAGGGGCTCCCTTAGTATCCCAAAGCCTCTGTTTTTATTTTGGTAAGAAATGTTGGGCTCTTCCCCCTGGCTGGAGCAACTTCCAATGGGATGCAGTAATTTTATCAGTCACACAGTGGGACTCAATGGCCATTAGCAGAAAATGACTCGCTGGAGGAAGGATGGGTTGTGAAAAGATAAAGAACAATGCCCTGCCTGGTTTCAATGGATGGCCCATTAGCAGAATATCTGCCGTTGAGATAAGGATCACTGCCCCCACCCTCGACAGATGGTGATAGAATAGATACCTTTTATCACATCCTATATTGTAACTCAAGACAGCTGTCAACACCCAGATGTCCGGCTTATAATCAGGTGTGGCTTATAATCGTGAAATTACTTTGCTTCTTCATTCACCTTTGCAGAGTGAAGATTATGTGTACCTAAACTACCCAATAATCTGCTCTGTGGACTCAATAACTGATACTCATACAGGATGAGGAAGAGTTCATGCTCCAAAGAAATGCTAGTGGTTATTCTTAGCCAGGCTTGTTAAGGAAATTAAACTCACATGATCCCACAGTCTGTGTTTATCTTACTGTTGTATTCTCTTTAACAACAATTGAAATGTCCATTTTAAACAAATTCAACACAGCAGTAAAGGTTCTAGGACACTGTGGTCCTGCAACCTTTGTGAAAACAGGCAGGTAAGTAGAGGAAAGACAAGTAGATTAGTGCTGCCACCAAAGGAAAAGCTGCAGTGAGAGCAGAGCCAAGTAGAAGGAACTAGAGAATCCACTTAGGAAAGAGAACATGGCCACTGAAAAAGCTTTGGACAAAGATCATAGTCTATAAAACAAAGAAGTCACTCGTACTGTAAGCACCCTTGCATAAGAAGGTACTTGTTTAATTTGGTAAGGGAAATTATAGGGAAAGGGCAAATTGTTTTTGAAGGAAAAAACCCACCCCACTTCTCCACTGGCCTTTTGCCCTTTTCTAAAGGCTTGCACAAATTGAATCTTTGTGAAGGTTCTGAAATATTTAGTTACTGCCTATACTTATTTTTCACTTTTTTCTTGTGTATTTCTGGACTGTAGCCAGAATGGAAACAGATTGCTGAATACAGCAAAAAAAGCTGTTCTCAAGGTACTCCCATGCCCTCTGAAAGCTAGAAACGCCATAAATCTTGAGCTAACCTGCACTTGGAACCTCGAAACTTGCTGACAGTGCACTTCATCTGTGTTGCCAGGTATAACTGCTGACTGTTCTTGCATTAGCAGGTCTCATCTTACCAGGGCTGGCCCGCAGGTATCAAGGTAATACTGCTGTTCTATGTGGTACCAGACAACTGTAACATCATTCAATGCCGCAACTTTGCAATGCACACTCCTAGCGTCAGCCAGGCTCTCTGCTGCATGCCTGTGCTCTGCTCTTGTCTCTGCCCATTTTATCCTCTGCTGTCTTGGAGCTGAAATGACACTTGCCTGCAGGCTCCTATAAAACCACATTGAGAGCAGGAGACGGACTCCTTCTCCTACTTCTCTATATTCCGTCACAGAGCAAATAGGTGCAGAAGAGCAGAGCTGCTCTGTGTGTGAAACCAATGAAGTACTATGCCTGTGTTCAGGACGTGCTTGGAGTAGGGTCTTATAAACCCCTACAGATGCATAGGAGTGGTGCTACTCTATGTAGCAAACTCTATCACTGAATCCTAGAGACTGGTCTTTGCTTCTGTTGTCCAGCAGGTTCAGGTGAGCTGAGGTAGAAAGAATTGTTCAGCTTTTAATGCTTGTCCCCTCAAACTCTCTTCATCTTTCCAGTGCTAACAATGTGTAGTGGTTGTATTCCATTACAGTACTTGGTGATATCGCATTGCTTTTTCATCAGTGTTGTGAAACTTCCAATCAATACTGCCTAAAGTCTCTTATTGCTTCTGCTTGTTTGGTACAGCTTTATCTTGCTTTGGTTTAAACATTCAAGATACAAGGCTGTGCCTTTTTCTAGGTTATTAATCCTCAGAATAACTTATCCCTGATGACTCTCAGGATCTCAAGAAACTTTTGTAAGACAGACAAGGAACAATGTCTTTATTAAAATTTCAGAATTTCTAGCCAACTTTCAAGATCATGTAAAAATACCCTAGATAAGTCTCAGAAAGTCCCAGTTCCATCATACCCCAAAGGGGCAAATTTTCCATGATTATTT
Organism: Catharus ustulatus; assembly: GCF_009819885.2. Lineage (NCBI taxonomy): Eukaryota > Metazoa > Chordata > Aves > Passeriformes > Turdidae > Catharus > Catharus ustulatus. The sequence continues at coordinate 62,206,165 of NC_046222.1, forward strand.
GATTTGGTGTTTTTTTAAGAAACACAACCAAATTTAACAATGGGAAACAATGAATGTTTTTGCATCTTAGCAAGTTCTAAGAAGGTTCTTTTGCTCTGGACTTTATTCTCCTAGACAGCCAGTCTCATAAGGGATATTTTTACTTGCACAAATAAGCCTGTATTCACATGAGAACTTCATTGCTCTCCTGGAAAACAGCCTAAGGAAGTAAGTCCTGCCACTTCTGTTGAGCATTTAGCAGACATGTAAATGGCAATAAACATAAGTAAGGTATGTATCATTCAGGTCTGTATCATCTATTCATTTGGAGTGCCACTTGTCGATGTGAGTGTCAGCAGATCTCAGAGCAGAATGTGAAAGCATGGCACAGAAAACTGAAAAAGAAATGTTTTTCCTCTTTAATTGTGAAGGAGGCACAAACCTTGTATTTCATTTGATGGTTGGCAGAGACAGAGAGAGAAGAAAGGGCTGTTCAGACACCTTGAGAAAGCCGCTCATGAAGAGTTTGGGTTTAGTTATTCTGTCTTAGGTTGATTGGTATTTGTACCTTTGATGAGCCCAGTGTGCTTTCTTTATGGCCACAGGCCCTTCATAGGCTGAGTAAGCATCTGATACTCTCGTATTCCATCATTTCTGCAACTATGATTCTGAAGATTAATGGCCTGCTGATGAAGCACCCTGCACACGAACACTTCCTGTCCCAAGTAATTATCTTTCTAGAGAAGCAGACAGAGGATAGGTTTGGGTTGCTTTATTTTTCCCTGAGGTGGGGAATTGGACATAAGAGAGGTAACTGGCTTTCAAAGGTAACAAAGGACGTCTGCATCCGAGCCAGGAATGGGTTTTGTGTTTCCTGAATCCCTAACTGCACTTTTAACTATCCCTTCCTCTCAAGTAAGTGGAAACACTTATGAATTAGTGGTACTGATGAGGTTATATAGTAATGGGACACAGGCCAGTGAGTGAATGAGTGGGGATTTATAAGGAAGGGCACAAACATAAACTATACATATGATTGAATAATCTTTATCCATAAATCAAAACTGTATTCTTCCTGCCAAGGAAAGATGTACGCCTGTTTTTTTCTTTACAGTCTTTTAGTAAATATGGTTTGAAAATTTACTTCTCACCTTTAAGGTATATGTGTTAATATCTACAATCTGATCACGTATCCTTTTGGGTTGAAATAATGTTGGGGGAATTATATGAATTCAGCTGAATCCTCAAGCTCATGGGAGTATAATTTGTTACCCCCTGTTGCCTGTCCCTGAACTTTGAGAGAAGAAAGGTTCCAAAGGAGGGAGAACACAGTGGAGATGTTCTCAGTACAGAATTTTTAGAAGCTGGATGGGAAAAAAAGAAAAGACATCACTCATGCCAAATATACTGCAAAATTTTGCATGATTTCTGTAAATGGGTTGCATTAGAAGACCCAGCCATTTAAATTATGCAAAATCAATACGCAGTGGATACAAACATGTCTCAAGGACACTTTGCACAGAGGAGGTTGATGGTAGTTGGGAAGTGTACACTGTGGGTTGGAATTAACCCAAAAGAGCCTGTATATGAATACAGCCTATGAATAGCACTGAGATCCAGTAAGTGAAAATTTTACATAGCGGTAATCTAGGAGAACAAGAGGTTTATCTCCACATCCATGAGTTTTTTCACATAGCCTTCTTTGTTTCTTTTCATTTTGGCAAAATATCACCATGTTAATCTGAGGACCCTCACAAAAATTTAGTTATCTTTATATTTCATGAGCAATATGGTGTCAGGTGTTCTGCTGCATTCCATGTGGTAAGGTCATCCTGATCTGGTGGCTGTGTTTCAAAGTTGCCAGGTATTCAGAGGAGCTGAATTCTCATAGGCATGGCATGACTGGAAATCAGGGCTGACTTATCCTGTGTTGTAAACGTGTGTCACTGTCTCTTATTGCTCACAGGGCAATACAAGTTCTTATTAACAACAAGGCAGGAATACATGGCGCATGCTCACTGTTTGCATTTTTACCCAGTGGAACAACACATTTTTGAATCTCAAAATCAAACAAATCTGTATTTTAACACATCAGTATCTTTTTATTTGTATAAAACATTTTTTTCTTCCTCCTGAAAAAAAAGCCCACCCAAAACCCACCCTAACAATCCTTGCTTGAAAATATCCTAAGTAACATTGGATTTACTCACTGAAGTGTTAAGTGGGAGCACAGAGATTTATTTAAATTTCATTCACTGCCATTTTTTAAAGGAAAATGAGCATCACAGAAAACTAACATTGGAGAGTATGAGGTTCTGGCAGCTTGGCATCTCTTTCATACTGTTATGGAAAGTAACTATCATGCCAAACATTTTCTGCTTTGCCTGAGCCATATTCTTATAAAGTAGAAACAAAAGCTGATATTGGATGCAGATAGCAAAGCTGAGTTATGACGGAAAGGAATTTGGTAGATTAGTAAGTTTGAGTATGCTTGAATAAAGGAACCTGGAATGTCAGGAATTCAGTAGGAAGCAGCAAAGAAAATGACATCATTCTTAATCATCTTGCCTCACCTGGCCCAATAAAAGTATTTTTCAAGGAAAATGAGGAGCCATCATATGCAACTAAATCTTTGATCTCAGTGAATAACTGCCAGCTTTGTGAAAATAGAGGTGACAGCATTTTGTACGATGGTGTTGCTGCTCCACATTCCCTTACTGCTGTATATATTTTTATGGGTTCTTCACAAAAGTGAAATTGATGGCGGAAGTCAGCCTTGTCCCACAAAAATTGCCATGATAAACTATGACTCTGGTAGTCAATGGATGGACTTTTCCTTACATTTTTAGTGAATCCTACTTGATTGTCCATAACCCAAGACATTATGCAATAGATTTTTTTGTTTATGTAAGTTTGTAGCTTTTTAGAACAGTAGCCCTGTGAGTGGCTTACAGAAGCACAAAAAAATTTTTTCCAAATCAGAATCCCAGGCAGAAATTTCCAACTCAAGTCAGCAGTGCAGCTATATCTACAGTCCTCTTTGGTCATTGTCTAATACCACCATGGTGCTCTGAGTGCTGGGAAGGTCTGCTATACAAGCAAAAAAAAGTGCTCATAAAAATTCCTTCCTATTTGTATCCCTGTCAGTATATTTCTAACCTATATCATGAACCAAGAATGATTTTCAGCCTCTTTCCTAATTCTAGTTATTGTAATTGCTGGAGCTGGTACTATTTGGACAAATCTAGGGTCTTTTAAAAATCAGCCAACTACTGTCTTCTGAGATGCCTGTGATAGTTGTCTTCTGATATGCAGTGTCTGTTTTAGTTATGGTGGATTCACAATTTCTATTTCCCAATATCCTGTGATGTTTTATATTTTTATATGGTGTCATTTTTTACTAATTTCCTTCCAGGAATTAAACTTCACTCACATTTTCTGCTGGCTTTATACAGCTTTCCCTCTACTTTAAACAGTCTTAGTGATATAGCAAAGCACTGACAAGGTTGTACAAGTCTCCTGTGAGACCTCATCTAGAGCACCTTGTGCAACTTCTGGTTGGGAACTGACATGAGTGGTTCGGGAAAGGGAGGACATTATCATATGAGAGAAAAATAGAATACCCTGGCTTGTCTTCCTTCAAAAACTGAGGACTGAGGGAGGATAAAACTGCTCTATGTGGAGCAGGGTGTTAAACACCAACAATGAAAAAGGAATTTCTTGTGCAAAGAATGATGTTGGCATAAGAACCACATGGGTATAGACTTGCTATGGATGTATAAAGCCTTGGAGTTATGAGAATGTTCCTAATGGTTGACTCAGTGAGGTTCTGTAATGGTCTTTCCATCAGAGGGGGAAGGGCTAACTGCTTCCAGGATGGTTATGTAGGAATAAAGCACAATGCAATGCCTGAGGTGGTAAAGGACCAAAGTCAGTGAATTCATAGATTAATTCCAGTTTCTCTGTCTGGGAGCCCCAGGTCCAAACTGCAGGTTTAGATTTCTAGAAGAATCTTAAGTAATTTTGTCTCCCATTATATCCCACAGAGAATGGAGAGCAATACATCTCAACCAGATGTAAATATGAGCATTTGATCAGTCTTCACTTACTGTAATGAATAGATACTTACTTTTAGACACCTAAATTTAGATGTTAGCACTGGAGTCTCACTGTTCTCGAGTTAATCAATTGCATAGCCCATGGAGGTTTGACTCAGATGGCTCAGAGAAGTGTCTTGTCTCATCTGAGAGGCCAATGGGAAATCTGAAGAGGCAGGCAGATACGGCATAGGACTGGCAGAAAGCCTGCTCTCTTCTGAAGGAGTAGCTAGGGTTTCAGCAGGCATGAAGGTAACTTAGAAAGCACAAACTGCCTATATTTTGGCAACTGGATTGGATCTCAGACAGAGGGAGCAGTGAATCCAAAGTCCTAACCTTGATAATTTTCTGTCCTTTCCTTTCTTTGTCCCCTCTTGTCTTTGATTTTCTGTTGTATTTGTTTAATTTGGTTACTGCAGTTACATACTTCAGAACAGACCCGAGAATCTTGAAAAGCAAAAAGAATTATGTATATTTAAACTAAAAAGAAGTCAACTAAGGGTGTAACTTTCCTTCCCAAGTAAAGGCTTCCCCATGTGATGGGCAGGTGGATTCCCTCTGTTGAGCCCCAAACCTTCTGCTGATTTTCCACGAATGTTTTCAGCACGGTAAACTGAGCATTTTAACATTTACTACCAGGTTTCTCAATGACACTAGTGAGTTTCCTCTCAGCCAGCAGAAGCCTTTTCATAATGTAGGGCAAGAAAGAACTTTAGGAAGGGCAAACGGCACCAAAAGGTAAAGTGAGGGTTCCCTGCAGGATCCTGGTTGCCAACCATTATTAATATGCTCATTTTTGGATTTGTCTTTGGGGCTTTCCTTGCACTGTGACATTAAAAGTCTTGGCAGATGTTAAAAGTAAACAAAATCTGCAGTGTTTTTTGCCTCTCTGAATGGAAGGAAGGTGTGACTGATCAGTGCCTTGCAACCCCTTGATAAGAACAATTGGTGTTACTGAGGCATGTGGAAGGAAAGAAATCCAAGACAGACTGTTGTGAGGGCTTCTTGAGGGAGTAAGAAGGGAAGGAGAATAAAACAGAAGATTTAAGAGGAGACAAGAGATTATGCAAATATGAGCTGTGAATAACATTCTGGCAGCACAACCCCTCCAGAGATAACTTGCCACCTGCATTTCTCAAACAGGCACCTCCAAGACAAGAGAGTAGCTTTTGAAAGAGGAGGGAAGGGGTAGAAATCAAAATCAGACTAAGCGCTCTTTAATTCTAGCCACGTTAAACTCTAAATGCTGCCAAAAAGCCGGTAATAAAATTTAATTCTTTCTGAGGACATGACGATCAGTCATCCGACCAAAAATCAAAGTCTCCTGGGAGTGTTTCTTCCATTGCAGGGCTTGAGTAGACTTGACCCTCTCAGCATTTCATATTTCATAATTGAACTCAATGTCCCTCACACTTTCAACATCTTCCTAGATTAAAAAAGAGCATTAATCACTCTTGCCTTGGAGCAGATCTCAAGAGGGAAGTAGGACATCAGGTGCAGTTTAGAGAGGACTGGGAGATTAAGGTGATCAGTGTCTCTGTGCACGTGTTAAGAGTGTGTCCATGTCTGTGTCACAAACAAACAATAAACTCTAGAATAATTGCTACAATATATATGATCTACCACCACCTCAATAGTTTCACAAAATTGAGTACCATGCTTCTGCGGCTTATCTCCAGAGAAGTTAAAAAAACCCAACCAAACAAGTGCTTTTTAACTGGGTGCTTTGTTATGATTTCTACATTTCTTTTTTGAATAGCCGGGGTTTATCTCTTTCAGCTGCAGGAACTTAGAGCAAATGATAAACGAAAACATCAAGCCCGCGCCAATGTCTGACACAAACATGTCATTCGATATTTAAGTATTTATTTATTCATTTATGTTTCTGTAGTCTCTTTTTAGGCACAGAACCTTTGTATTTATTGTAATAATGGTGACAAAATGTGAGAATGGGGCGGGGGTGCGGGGGGAAGAATGAACATGAGGGAAAAAAGGGAAAACGCAAGGGAAAAAAGAAAGCAGCAGCACCAAAGACGGCGGCCCGGGCCCCGCAGAGGTGGGGCCGTCGCTCGCCCTTGGCTTCTGGTTCCAGTGAGGAGAACCCAGCAGGGCAGCGAGATTGCACCCCACATCCGAGGGGAACAGGCTACTCCCCACATCCGAGGGAACAGGCTGCACCCCATATCCGAGGGAACAGGCTGCACCCCACATCCGAGGGAACAGGCTGCACCCCACATCCAAGGGGAACAGGCTGCACCCCACATCCGAGGGAACAGGCTGCACCCCACATCCAAGGGGAACAGGCTGCACCCCACATCCGAGGGAACAGGCTGCTCCCCACATCCAAGGGGAACGGGCTGCTCCCCACATCCGAGGGAGGGGGCCGGGAGGACATTTCGGGTGCAGGCCGGGAGGGCAGGCTGAAGCAGCGGGGCAGTCCCAGGGCCCTGAGGGGGCGAGGCTGTGTCCCACGGCCCCGGCGGGGCCCGGGCCCCATGGCGGGGTGGTCCTGCCACCAGCATGGCTACAAATTGCCGTGGCTGCGGGCCCGGGAGAGAGAGAGCGAGGGGCCGTGGGGAGGGGTCCCCTCCCGCCTGGCCCGTCTGCAGGGAAAGCCACGGGGCCAGGGGCGCAGCGGAGCGAGGAGGGGACAAAAGAGATGGCTGGGGCTGGTTGCCGGAGAGGGATGCCCGGCTGAAATCCTTCACAGCTCCGGGACACAAAACCTACTAAATCTTCATCAGAAAGTCATTAGAAATCTGTTGGCGGGGCCGGGCGCAGATTGCCAGGGGAAGGGACTCCAAAGCCCCTCCGGGCTCCACAATACCTGAAATGAACTGGAAGGGATGGGGTGGGGCTGGGAAGCAGATTTCCTGCCATAACTAAAGGCCCCTTTCAGCCTGTGCTGCAACAGTTTTACGATGTGTTAGAATTTACATTCACGTGTTGTTAACCATTCTTTGGTGCAATGAAACGTTTTATCTGTCTGACCTCAACCTTTGCCATATGCTGGTGCAAACTGTTCAACTTAAGCCTGGAAGAGTTTAAGAAAAGGAGGAGAAAAAAAAATAGAGGGGGAGAAAAAGGAGAGTCCAAAAAGCACTTTGCTGGGTAGCCTCTGTTGTTACTTGTGATAGCTGCCTTCCTCTCCGTTTTCCATGGAAACGTTTTGAAAGCCAATTCCAAAAAAGAAAAAAAAAAAAAGAAAAAAAAAAGTAAAAAAAAGGAAAAAGAAAAAGATCCATGCCAAATAATGAATAGGGGTTCAGAACATGCCAGCTCTTCACTAATTGTCCACTTATGCTACTTCATGTCTGGTGATTCTTTTTATATTGTGGAGAGATGGCAATGAAACTTCATTGTGCTGGGTTAAGAAGAGGTGCATGGAATAAATTTGAAAATGATCAGAAAGAGTTTTTTAAGGTTTTTATTTATTTTATTCTAATTTCCTGATTTCTTTTTCAGCCCAGTTATTTTGAAAGAATAAGAGGTACAGACTGTAGAAGAAGAGTGATAGTTGCATGAGATAGCCTGGTAATTCTGTAATGAAGGATCCCATTTTATGCTTTTGAAGATGTGCCTGCTTAACTTGTGAATTTGACCTTATTTTTCTCAGAGACCAGCATTGTGGCAATGCCTCAGGCTTGCTATTCTTTCCCTCTGAAATTGTGGTTATGGATTTGTCTCTACATCTTGCCTACAGTGTTTAGATGTGGTTAGGTATTTCTCACCTTATGTTTTGGGTGTAATAAACAATCCAGGATGCATTTCCTGATAGCTAGTGATGTATTTTCATGGTTTTTTCTGTTCTGAGAAACATCAGATTTCCTTCCTCTCACAGATACTTCCAGAATCTAGTAAGACTGGTCTTGCATAGGTGCCTCAGGAGGATGTCCGCAAAGATGTTGTAACCTTGTCATATTCAGCAGCAGGGGGACTTTGGGATCAAAAAACCTTGAGTTCAGCCATTCAGCTGCAAAGCCCATGCCTGAAGAAGGTTTGTTTGCACACATATGGAGTTGTTTATGACAAGGCTTTGAATGCTTGAGGATATTAGATTATTTAGGAGTTAAGCAAGTCCTTAATGACTCAGCTGGTAGCACTTATATTCCTGGAAAGCCCCCACTGTTTTGTGAGCCTCCCTCTGTAAAGCCATGCTGATCCTGGGGGGCATCCAGATAAGAGAACTCTTATGGCTAGACAAGGCTCATATACTCACCATCATAATGAATCCCCAAATTCATTAAATTCAACCTAATTAGATGTGTTAGCATTGATACAGCCCATCATTAATCTCTGTCCTGGCCCAATCATTGCTGCAGTCTCTTGCAGTATACATTTTTGTATTTCTTGGTATGCGGCACGATTCTCAGGGAAATAAAAGTCATTGTTGCTTTCTCTGAAACCCTGCCACATTTTTATAAGTAATTTCCATTCTGTTATGGTCTATTTACCATGATGTTTTGAAAGAGTGAGAAAGAGTTAAGTGAAATGAAGGCCATTATCAATATTTCATTTGTCACAGCTGAAGAACTACATTTATAGGTCAGTCCTTTTCAATCCTTTCATTGATTTCAGTGCTCAAAGCCCTTCAGGGAGTGTCTAAAATCCACTGATGTTTCTGAGTGCTAAGTTTTGTGTTTGGATTTCTGATAAAACTGAAAGATGTGTCAAAACCATGTAACAAGCTCTGGATCTGATTTACCACTGTACACTTTCAGTCTCTACTGGTGGTAACTCTAGTGATTTCATCGGAATGGAGCTGGTATTGATTTAATTCTTATGATGATGTGACCCTCCAAGAGACATACTTCCCTGCTCTTATTCCCACTGACTTCAGTTCAGAATATAATCAGGATCATAATTAGAAATGATGACCTGATTCAGTCAGGCACAAAAATACAAGTCAGTCTTCAAGTTTCTCAGTAATGCTACTAACTGCAGTGGCACTACTTTCTTACTTAAAGTCAAGTGTGTGCTGACATCCCTTGCAGATGGTAACCTATGTATTTAGGTTCTCTCTTGAATTATCTGAAAGTGGAAGTCTCTTGACTGGTTATAACAAGCTTTTGAACAAGTCCATAAATAGAAAAAACTTGGTTAGAGATTTAAGGAGACTTGGGAGCAAAACTGCAGTTGCTCCTCAATCCCCATCTATGCCATTCCATTTGCTTCAATTAACTTTTATGTTTACAACTGGAATGCTTGGAATTTGATCAAAGTCCCTTTCAGAACATATTCATGGTATTGTCTACAAATGTATTACTCAAAGAAAACAAAGTAGGATAATGCATTTCTTCCTGCAGATTGTGCTGTCTATTCTAAGTGCCATTTAAATATCTGGTGCCTCAACAAGCATACCCAGCAGGATTCAAATGCCTTTGTTTATATGTATTTTTCAGTCAAAAACTTGCCAAACTGCAGTTGCAGGCTTCTGGGAAGATAACTTGGCTTGGAATTAAATACTCTGGTTGTGGACTGAATCCAAGAATAAATAAAATCATAGCTGAGGTGGAAACACCTAATTACAACCATTGTCCAAAAATTCAGTGTAAAAATAAGGAAAATATTACTCATCACATGAAAAGGTGAATTTTTCTAGTTCCGTTTGGAGATTTTAAAATCAGCCAAAATATCAAAAGCTAAATGATCTAAGTATCCATGATCAATATTTATATTCAAGTGAAAGAGAAGAGTACTGAGGCAATGAAATTTAGAAATGCATGTATTGTAATTTGATTTGAACAGTCAATATTGGTGAAAAGCCTAACTGTTTACTAGAAGATTACTTTCCAATTCAGCATTACTACGCAGATCTACATCTGTTACTCTTCATTTGAATACTAAAATTACCTCTAATCTAATTAAAAGCAGAAAGAAAATAGGAGCTTGCTGTCCTTTGAAAGTCCTCAAGCTTTTCAAAGCTAAAAGTAATTCAACAATTTTAAGGAATTAATTGGATTAATTTATCAGGGTAGATTGTAGCTAGTGAGCTCCATCTGGAAAGGTAACTATGAGGAATAAGATTTTTAATGCAACACCAACTTATTGCTTGTTGGGATCAAATATGTACCTGTGATATACTGAAGTTACCTTTGAATCAGCTAAATTTACCTAAGTTGCCTTTGAAATGGCTGATTTGTGCTGGCCTAGTGGCAGCAGCACCAGACCCAGTGTGGCTTGGTTCATCTTATTACTGCAGGAGACCAGCTTCTGCACTTAGGCTGGTAGCACTGCAGGCTGGCTCAGATCTGCAGGTTCTCTCTCTCAGGAGTAAGGGGTTAGGTGACAGAAGGAGGATGCAAATTCAGGTAGGCTGGGTTGTGTGTTGCCTGGTGTCACTTTTCTTCTCTTGCAGATCTTTAAATTGTGACCTGAAAAGAACTTGCATCACAATTTCCCCTCCATTATAAAAGCATTATTTCTCTTATTAGATTGCCTGTAAAAATTTAATCTAGCAGCCTAGCAGTAACCTTTTTTTTTTTCTTTTCCTGAAGCAATCATTTGCTTGGAAAGGCCTCCTGTTCCTGAAAGGTAATAAAAACAAACACAGGCAGCGAACAGAGTGAGGATTTCTGAGTATTACATCTCACGATAAGTGACTAAGTAAAATAGGCAGAAACATAATAGTCTTAACATTTTATATTTCTATTTAAGGTCTCCACTTTTTGTAACTATGAGAGGACATTGGTTTGTCTTTTTTTAATGTGGAGATGAGTGAACACAGTATAATAAATGTCATATTTGTTCCTGGTCTTCTAGCAAGCCTTGCTAATTTTGCTTTGCAAATTTCAGATGAGATTCATTTCACCCAACTTTAGCTGTTCACAAAAAACCAGTGACCTTTGGTGAGCACCAAGAAATCTACCTTCACAGTGGCTGTGGAGGAGGAAGCTCAGGGAGCAACTGGCTTACATCAGATGCTTCATTCTTTGGCAGCTAGAGTTAGCTGAGCTAAAGCTCTCCCATTATGGCATTGTATGTCTGTGAAAGGGAAAAACTCCATTTGGTGGTTTCAGTAGACCAGATGCAGATTGTTAGATGTAGATTTGGTAAGGTGAGTGGCATTCCTGAAATAAGACCTTCATTTCTTACTGTCCTTTTAGGGAATGGTTGTGGTGCATCCCAGCAATTTGCTGTTCGGCATTCATGTGTCGTGTCTGGATGCCATATCAGTTCATGGGGTCAGTGTGGGGCCGGCTGCTAAGAGGAACTGTGATCCTGTAAGTACAGCCTAGGGTGCCTAAGGCACCCTGCTGTCACAATCAAGGAAGTGTGGTATGCCATCATACTTTCCAAAGGTAGAAGCTTGCAGGATCTCTGAGAAAAGCCATTTGGAGAGGACTGAGATGGGACATACTATAGATATGTCTGCTCAGAAAATCTATTTTATTTCAAAAATGTTGAGTACCTTGACCTAATTCCCCAGATAAATTGTTTACCATTAATATTGGATTGTTCTTTTGGAAAGTGTCAAAGCAGAAATGTTTAATGCTACAGGGGTAAAAGCATTCAGGCCCAATTATTTAAAAATATGGCCTAGGATTCATCTCACCTGCCTCTAGAAGTCTGCAGTTTAAATGATGTCTATTTGTAAGCTAGCACTACTAAAGGGCATGTCTTCAATACCTGCTCCATGAGAGATGACTCACCCAACTGCAAGTGCTTAACTCTTCCCACTGACTAGGCTAGCCTGGAGCAGTGAGCTCAGACAAGGCACCTTGGGTTTAGACATTCAGCATTAAGAGGGATGAATCCTGTTCTTAGTCTAGGTACTGCTATTTAAAAATTACAGATAAATTAAAGGAAAAGTTGCTGCTGATTTGCATGGGAAATGTGACCTTCGAGCCCCATGGGATTTAGTCATGTGAGTAAAACCCATGTGACTATTTCACTGCTCGCAGGACCTCAGCCATGTTTACTACTGTTAAAATAAAAATAAATCTCAGTTGATTTTAACTGGTATCATGTTGCAATCCTAGTATAGATCATTCCTCAGTATAACCTGTTGTATACCAGGATGACTTTTCTAGTTTGACATTGGTACTTTCCAGAGCACTTTCAGGAAGATTCCGAAGACATTAGGAATGGAGACATTGCAGCCACGGAGTGCAGCTGTAGACAGCAGTAGCCTTGCAGTACCTGTGTGGCATCCTCTGGCAGCTGCTCTCTGTGCAACTGGGGGCTGCCCTGCTGTGGGCTGCTGTGTCTGAAATTCGAGATCTGCTTCAGCCCACACACACGGATATGCTTCTTCTTGCTGAGTGCTGCTGCCACTGTTCTGCTGCCTGCTCCTGTCTGCTCTCCAGCAGTCCCCTCTGGCTCCCGCTGCTGTGCAGGCAGTGGGTCGGGATGTCAGAGGGGGCTTCAGGTGCTGAGGATTGTGATGTGTGTATGATGAAGAAATGGTGCAAACTGTCTGTCCCTAACAACCTCACCTTCATCTCTGATATTTCCCCTTGGAGTCCTATTGCTTCTGCTGCTGTCTGCACTTGAACTGCCACCAGTGATTGCTCTGAGTGACCAGAGGAACATGCAAGAAGATGAAGAGTGAAAAATACAGAAAAACGGCAGTATCAGAAGGCTAGAAGTCTTGTTATCCACACATAGCATGTCTATGTGTGTAAATATCTATCACACACCTGGTCTAAATATCTATCTCTCACGGGGTGTAAATGTCTATCTCTCACTGTCCTTCCTGTGCTGCGAGTACAGAAATTTGTTTGCACCAGTGGTCATACTATTCTTGTCATCTCTTTCATGAAGAGTGGCAGAATACAATGAAGAAAGGGAATTGTTTTGCCATTTTGGGATTTCAGGGCATATGACTCCCTTCATTCACCTCCTCATGTCCTTCAGGGAGTATAGGGAAATTAACCCCATTCACAATATGAGTGCTTGTAATTAGAATCCTCATTCACTCTTAATAGTCGCTGGTATCCATCAAAGGGTTGATTTCCAGGTCTGTTTCGTAGTGCAGTGAAGAGGAAAAGCACTGAAGGTACTGAGCTTGTTGGCAGAATGAGGGGAGCTGCTCTGTTGGCTCTGAGAGCAGGTTTCAGAAGACCCAGCTATGCTTGAAATACCCCAGGGTGCTGTGTGCTCCGGAAGAGCCAGTCAGAGGAGTGAGAGTGGGGTTTTTAACAGCATTTTATTAGACACTAGGGGCAGGCCAGAAATGGGTTTATAATCTGTTGTCATGGTTCAGCTGACAGATGGCAACTGGTGAGCAGGGCAGTCTTGAATGCTTCATGGGACCGAAGCCTGTGCTAGCTACTCTAACCTGATGGTAAGATGATGAAACTGCCCTTGTGCAAAGAAGCTGTGCTAGCTAAAGGCTGAGTCAATCTGAATACCAGTTTTAATTACACCAGTTCAAGTTGTGTGAGCAAGCACACAGTCACCTTGGCAGTAAGCAGAGAGATGTTATTAGTGTGTGTTATTAGTGGTGTGTAACTCTAATCCATGCTCTCTAGACCAGGCTAGCACATCCTGGAAAGAATATCAGATAGAAGGTAATCACCCTAATACAAAGGTTAAAAGTTCCCCTATATTATGATGGTGCATGTTAACCTGTCCCTGCTTTCATCTAACTGATGAAAAAGCTGTAATTCAGACCTCAAAACCAGGAAAGACCCACTAGAGCTCTGTAAGGTATAGGAACAGTGGATTAACAGGGTACAAGAAGCCTGCCAGATTTGTGTTGTATCCTAAGCTTCACCATCCAGTTTGGCAATCTTCTCTTTACAGCTCAACAAGTGTCACGAGCTGGCTGCGCGCTGACACATCAGATCTGTGACCTCTCTTTTCAGACCATGCAGCTGAACTGACCCCTGCAGCCAGGGATCAGATGGAAAGCCATTAAGGCTGATTCCTCACCAGCACCATGTCCAGACTCATGTCACTGCTGCTTCGAGTCATCCTGGGAGCAATCATCCATGCATTGATTTTATGGCAGTGCTGACACTTGCTTTCATTCTTTCAGAGCCGGGGAGAATTGCTCTTAACCATGCCCCCTGCTGCCTCGGGATATAATCTCAGGAGCATAGTTTAGGGGCACAGCCAGCTTCAAGGAGCATTACTTTGCTTCAGTGCATTTTTATATGTTTTCTTTTCCCTGCAGGCCTTTTTCTGCTAAGGGGGATGTTTGAACCAGCAAATGCACTTCTTTTTTCTTCTTCTCCTTAGTAAAGTGACAGTCAAAAGTCTAAGTATGTGTGTTGTTGTCAAAAAATACAAACATCTGCCCCATTTGCTCCTGGGTAGCGTCCTGGGCTTATGTCTTAGAATTTAACTTGGTAATAATACCCTCCCTTAAAAAAGGACTTTGCAAGCAAATCAGTTCATCAATACAAGAGCAATTCAAAGCCTGCATTTGCCAAATGCACAATCCTGGGAATAAGTTTTAAAGGATAAAGCTTCAGTAAGACTATTTATGCAAAGAGTATTTTTTTAGCATCAGGACCAAAATAAGATTTTTTTTTCATAGGTTAGAAATCGTTTGAAGTACTTGTTTGTTTTTTTTTTTTCTTCTGTAATTCTCATTAGCTAAATTAATTGTTGCTCTCTTTTGAAATTAAGGAGAACAAATTTTCTTGTACTGAAAGCCACAAGCAAATAGTTTCCAACAGTCTTTTTGTACCTGAGTTTTTATTGTCTTTCTCTTGAATGGAATCTCAGAAAAAAAAAAGGAAAAAAACCCTGTTCACAGAAAAAAAAAGCCCAATGTATTGAAGAAAGAAATACATTTGTGTTATGATTTCTTGTGGATGCATACAGCATTGCAGTGTTGTGATAATGGAAACAATTCGTTTTAGAAACAGTATAAAGCTTGCTAATTTCCAAATAATGGGAAATGGTCTGCCTGACAGGCTTTTCTTTTTGGTATTTATACTGCTTATATAGTAGCAAAATAGCAGGAGCAGAGGCAAAGCTGGGCAGGCAGGGCAGGCTCTCCAACAGCTGCATCGGACCCCTGCTGTGTCTGCCAAAGCCCGTGCAGTGGAACAGCGACAAGGAGACAGGCTTTTGGGGGTCCCCTTATGTGATTAGCTTTCTCCTTTTGGCCTGAAAAGAGAGAGAAATGTCAGGGTTTTTTTAAGAAGAAAATGAAGGCCACACCTACGTGGGCAGATGGCTGTTTTCCATGTTTTTCCATTCCATGAACAAATATCTCTGAAAAACAAGCATGATTTGGAAAGGTATCATGGCTAAGGGTCTTGCAAAGCTACATTTTTGCTAAACCATTTTTCATTTTCCTATTTCATTTCCTGCATCTAAAACAAGGGGAGGGAATTGTGCTTTACTTTTTGCTGTTGTATGAATCAAATGGGGTTGGAGGTCTGTGGATTAATAGAACAGAAGGCGGCTTCCTTCCTTCTGTCAGTGGGAGATAAAGGTGACTTCTCACTTCATGGGTCTTTCTGAAAGAATCCATGAACTTTGGCGTTAATAAGAAGAGTGGGTGAAGTGGGTGAAGCACTTTTCTGGAGTAGAGTGCATATTTTATACTGACCAATGAACTCATGAGCATACTGGTCATATTGCTCTGTCAGTATTTGGGATGAAGGCAAGAGTGGACTATTTAGGCAACTAGAGTTGATTTTTGGGAAGAGGGGTTAGCCTGGCTCCTATTTAGCTGAAGAAAGACCTGAAATGGGAAGGCATGAACAAAACCATCAATGCATACCCTCTTTTACAAGACATGAAGGCTGAAGAAGGGCTGTCACACCTACTGCCTTTGGCTTCTCATTTCTTCCCCTGTCTACATGAGAAAGTGCTCAGAAGGCAAAGAAAGATTGGTTCCCCATTAGTATGTAGTAAGAATATGGGGTGGCACTGTAAGTTACTGAAAAGCTTCACATATTTTGTGAACCATCTACTCTGCTCTGTAGAGATAAGGTCAAGCGTTCAGTCTTTTCAGTTTCCCACTGAATTCCTTACAGTGACATTTTTTTGAAATCTTTTAGAAAGGTTATCAGTTCCTTAAGAATCCTATAAACTTCTAGACTCATAGCAATAGAAGATCTTCAAATTTACTGTCTTCTGGGATTTTATACCCCCTAAATCCTAGAAAGCTTTACATGTGACCCAAAGTGCAAATATATATAGCAAGTGAAGGGTGGGACTCACAGGCTCAAAGAATGTTGATAGGAGGAAGATGCAAGGCTTCCCCCCGAGGGCTAGTTGAGTACTATCTGCTCAAGAAGGGCTAGAAAGCTACCTGGACAAGGAAGGTTTAAAAGGATGAAAGAACAATGAAAAAAAGTTACAGGAGTTCTATGAAATGCCCACAAGAAAAGGAGGAGAAAAGAAGACTAGTACACCTGTGGGCTTTTAAGGCTCTGTGGAGGAAGGGCCAGTCATGTTACACACTGTTCAGGAGGCACAATATACTGCCTTGTACATGGAAACATACATAACAAATCTTGTTATCATTTCTGGTATGATTACTTTGATTATTCAGTGTATCATGGATGAGAATGAGCAATTAAAATAAAATCTAAATGTAGATTTTATTTGCACAGATACTGAGAAGTATCTCTCTTTAGCAAAGCCTTTTGCTATTGCTCTTTGCACCCTTGGGAGTCTTCAGATGCCTGATCATTTCCCTTGGCTCCTCAGCTCTGGGGAAATCATATCTTTTTGTTGGTTCCCTTGGCTTCCCAGGCAATGTGAGGAGCTGGCTCAATGTGGGACATGAATGACAATTCATTGCCAGAAGGGAAGTAATTTTCAGGCCTCCTCCCCTTCTTTTCTTGCCGTGAATGTAATAATACACTTTGGAAACATTACTGTGGTAATGTGAAAGCAGCAATGCTGTCAGAATTCCGAAAATGCCTGATAGAACTGATCATTCACATAGCTTAGCTATGATGCTTAGAATCGCTGTACATCATATTTCATTCTTCACTAACATCCTGATGGATTTTTCCCCAGTGAGTTGTCTTTGTGCTAAAGCAGTGTAAGAGCACTATAGGTTGGATGATGTTATTTTTCTTCTCCTTCCTTCCTGTCTACCTCTTCTTTTTTGTTTTCTCTTTTTTTTTTCTGTTTTTTTTTCTTTTTTTCCCCTCTTTTTCCAAAAGCTTCTTCATGTTGCAAAGATCATCAGATGAAATGAATGCAGCCCAGCTGGGATTTGCTGGAAATGTGTTCAATTTGGCAACACCTCTCACAGAGTAGCTGGGTCCCTAAAAGCTTTGTTTAAAACGATGAAATGAAAACAAAGGAGACATAATTAGCTGCTGTGTAATAATAGAAAAGGCTTGTATCCAGTTACTGTAAAAGTCATTTAATGAAGGGTAATCTGGACATAAGCCTGCACACTATAGCTGTAAAATATTTAAGCTTTTTAATGAGAAGGAAAATGGAGAGAAGGTTTTGCTAACGTGATTAGGAAAAATGCCTTTCATAACCATTTTTACAGGAGCTTGCAATTCCTAAACTGAGGTTTGAAGCTTTCTTCAAGCCAGAGCAGCAATAAAACTTTTATGCTGCACCAACACTTAAAAGCTACATACATCACATTGGTTTTATATGTCTGAGTGGGAACATCAGCGTACTGCTTTTTATGTCTGCAAAGGGCTACACTGGCTATTGAGTAGCAGCTCCAGTTTCTTCCACTTACTTCAGATTGTAGAGTGCCTGTGGATGAGCAGTCATTAATCTTAAACTGCAGTAAAAGTTGCTTTCAGTGATGTTCTTTCTCATCTCCCCTTCCTTGTTCTTTTTTTGCTGTTTCTGTTTCCTACCCTCCCCATCTTTCTCCTTCCTCCAAAGCTCCCTTTTCTCATACTCTCTGCTATTTGGCTGTTGAAACCAAAACAGATGCTGCTTGGTCTGAGGTGGACCAGCTGCTCTGATGTGATGGATACATAGCATTATTTTTAGTCCATTGGCAGGTTACTAGGCAAAATGCAGGAATCAGCTGGGGATTTTCTGTGATGGGACAATCATAAATGATGCGGTAAAATATTATTGTACCCCTGTGTAGCATTTAGAGGTGGGATTTACTATTACTATGGCATTTATCTAACCTAAGTGCAAATGTGTCTATGTTTTTGCTACCTATATCTGAGAGAAAGGGATAATCCTGTCCCCCTGCCGGGGGCATCTTCTTTCTAATCAATGGGGAAAGGTGGACACCTGAGAAAGGTGAGCACATCTGTAAACCCCCTGGATTATAGATGTTCCTCTCTTTGTTCAAGAAAATGAATACTGTCTCACGTTGGTACACCAGATTTCCCAGTCCCTTCTAAGATACAGGAATGGCTGGGAAGGGCCACAGGGTATTGAGACCGCGTGAAGGGTTATCCGTGGCTATCTGACATCTGGGGGGGACATAGTGTAGACAGGATGGTTTCTACACAAAACCTCTCCTTGGAAAGTCTGTTGGTTGTTGATAGCAGGATGGACACTGGTAGAGCCTTCCCTGTGGTCCTCAGAGCAATGACTGGCAAGGGAGAAGGAGAGCCTGGCAATGAGGAGCTGCTGCTGGGCAGTGGTTGGAAGTTTTGCCACCAAAAATCTGAAGGGTGAAAAGGAGAAAGGACTAGGAGTTCATGCGCCCTCACTGTGCCAAAATATTGTCTGGATTATGTGCACTGCCATAGTTCAGCTGCCTTCAGCTGTGCTCTTCCCCTGGTTTCCTAGCTGCCTATTTTCAAGGGCTCCATGAATTGTACTCATTGTCAGTACAGCCAATTAGAGTAATTGTTGCCATTATTTCAGTGATATCTCACAGAAATGACATGCTCACAGACAGCTTTTTCACTCTTTCAAAGTCATTACTGTGCCATCAGAATTTTAGCTCAAAGGTTTTGCTTCAACATATAAATAATGTTTGTAGGTCTGTCCCTCATACTCTTGCAAATTCTTCATTTAAGCTTCCATGTAGAAATGGAGATAATAAATATTCATGCATTTCTTCCTACCTTGATATGCTAATTCTGGTATGAATCTAGAAGCAGCTGAAAAAGATGGCTTGATTCTGGTATTATTTATGAATCCTGCACTGAAATATTGGGCTGGGGGTGTGATAACGCCAGTTAAGAGTGATCTAACAAGAATTGTTCTCTGGAGATACTGTCTTTGCTTTATCCATTGCATAAAATCGTTTAAGATTATTGAATTCCCTATTTATTACCTTATTGCCTCAGTGAATTGTCTCAAATTTAGTGAAATTGATTATTTTTTCTCATCTCTTTCACAGCCTTCTAAATAAGGTGCTGAACTCAAGTGCTTTGAGGTGTGCACCTAATAGTCTGATTGACTTAAATGAGCTACTTTAAGAAAACCTAAATATTTGTAAGAGTGATGGATCTTTTATAGTTACCAGCTGTATAGTATAAAATGAAGAGTTTGTTTCTGAGCAAGATGAATGGATGTTCAAATTGACTCAGTGTTTGAAGCAGTCACAAAAGTATTTTCATACTATTGGAGAATTAGGGATATGTCTCAAATGAATCTCTAGCACTAAGACTCCCAGTCTTTGATTTAAAAGCTTTGTATTTGAAAAATCTGGGGCAGAAACCTGTTTTATGTTTTTTTTCCCCACTCATATTGAGCAGGGATCCGAGCAGTTACACTATACTTGATACTGGTGACTATTAGGAAAAAGATGTAGAATCATGACTGTCTCTCAGCCAATTATTTGTAGTACAGGCCTCAGGACTCTGCTATTGCCTTCAGTGGCAGACCTACTTTCATCTGTGCCAGAGCCTAATGGAGCTGGAAAAGCAGCAGTGGCTCAAACCAAACCAGTCGCTCCAAGCTAACCTCTACGATAGATGCTTGAAAGAAAGACAAAATACTGCTGGAACTACTTTTAAATTGGTAACTGTGACCAGTATGTAAAGTCTGTCATGCAACATTGCAATAATTTGTCTCCATTTTTAATAAATATGAAATTATTTTTGTCGTATCAGCAAACCTCAGCTGCTAAAAGATCAAATGACCTTTGAATGTAAGGGGTTAAAAAGACCAGATGCTCAGAATTGAGCTAATTGTAGATTCAAAGTGCATAAAGCTAAAAGTTGAAAGACTGGGCTTGTGTTTTCTCATTTAATGTTGCAGGTCACTGGGGTTACATGCTCTTAACTATGTGAAGGCCTTGTAAGTATGAAGACTTTTTCCTTTTCATCCTAGAGGCTTGGCAGCAGAATAACCTATTATGGTTATAAATGACAATTTTCCTTTTGAAATGTCTGGAAAGACAAGAAGGGCAAAATTTAAAACCCTGATTCAAATATGCCCAGTTTCAAGCTCTTTAACATGGGAACTGTGAGGCATGTATTTCACTGGTGGTGGATGACACTCAATTAAATAATATCAATTTGGCTCATGAGCTGCAGCATCACCAGATGTAGCCATAAACTGCAAACATCCTCTTTATTTTGTTTTCCCATCAACACTGACTAGGTTAAAGACGAATATTTGCTTTTGTAAGTGGTCAAAAATTTTCAAGTCCATAAAAATGACAAAAGTTAGTAAAAATTGTTTAAAACATATAGAAGAATTACATTTTACTTTCTATGCTCTCCGTAATAGAGTTATTGTAAAATATCACTACAATTTTCAAACAATGCTTTCTGTTTGTAAGATCAGTTGCTTATCATATTGATTGTATCATGGAGAGGATGGTTTGTCTAATTAGACACAAAATATATGTCCTGGGCCTGGATTAGCTGGACCCAAACAATGAGGTTTATGGAGACTCCATAGTCTCCATGGAGTCTCCGTAGTAAAACTATGTTTTGTGTTTTCTCTAGACCAGTCCTAAGAAGAGTGATATTTACTGCATCAGATTTATTCAGTCTCACTATTGATGTTTCACCCTACTGCAAGTAGGGCCTGAGTGGGAAGGACTCTGAGGATGTGAGATTTTAATAATTCTTGTCAAAGATGTACAAGACAATGGAGGGAAGAGTGGGACCTGTGCCAGGGGTGTCAGTCAGAGAAAGTGGGTCATTGATGCCTTCTGTCAAAATGACAACTCCCAGTAGGAGTTCCTCATCATAGACTGCTTGGGAGCAGAGGAAAGGTAGTCAGTTTTGCTGGTGACAGGGGTGATCAGGAGCTGGCATTGTATCCATTGCAGCCTCCCAACTGAACTGCTGTATGACCTGCTGGTGGGAAATGCACTGTACAAAGACAGGCTCTGCTGTCATGGGAGGAGTCCTGCAGAAGCTGAGAGCTGTCAGGAAAGTACCGGCAGCTCATGCTTTTCTGATTTGGTAAGCAGCTGATGCATGGCTTGTTTAGCTGTGCTGTGATGGTAGCAGGCCTTTACATGCTATTTTGTGGTGGTATGATAAGTGTATGCTTCTCATATATTGGTTTGCTCTGCTACTGCTTGAGGTTTGCTTGTGTTTTTATTACTTTCCTTGTTTCAGAAAGCAGATTATGAGAATTACAGTAATTTCATGATTATAAACTGCACCATTTTGACTAAAATTTTGGTCCAAACCTGGAAGTGTGGTTTATATTCTGGAGCAGCCAATATATGAACGAAGTTCAGAAATTTGCCAACCTGGAAGTGCGAGCCTGCTGCAGCCCCGCGCGAAGCGGCGCCCGCCCGGCCCCAGCGGCGGGGCAGCGCCTAGCTGAGCCCGCACGGCCCCCGTGGTGGGGCAGCGGGGCCAAGCCAAGCCTGCATGGCCCCGA